>NC_142593.1:39620513-39928568 GCF_965207765.1 Zootoca vivipara
AAATCAGCTTTTGACCTTGAATATGGCAAGAAATATATAGTTTTTTTAAAAAAAATCTGCAGAAAGGATCTCCACTCAGTGACTTTTGTTTTGCTCCTGTTGCTGTCATACTGAGAGGTCACATTGAACGAATAAATGTCTAGGATGGAATCGTAAAGGTTATGTTAGGGGCTGGAAAATGCATGACCCTATAAAATAACAGAGCAGGAAAAGCATTTGCAGAATGAAGTGTAGCCTGCTATGCACCACAGAATTAAATGTCATCAAAGCTATTGATTTTAATGGGTTTGTGTACATTTTAACTCTGTCTCAGATTGTGCCCTTAGCCTGCAACCAGTATGTGATGAAAACCCATGCAGGGTGGCGGAGATGGTGGGTGTGAATTCACATCTGCCTCTGACCTGCACTGTGACTGTGTTGCAGTGGGTGTTGGGGGCATAAATATGACTAGAGTCATGTTCATGACTATGCATGACGACATCTGCTGCCTTATCAACATGGAGCATTCAATTGCCTGCACCCGTCCCTCCATACCCGGCATGGACCAGCTCTTCTATGCAGGGTCCCTGCTGCATTGATTGCAAGATAGGCTTGAATGACGAGGCTGTTTTGACCCAATGAAAACAGTGGATTGGAGGTAGACCAGCTGAGGTCACAACTAACCCTTGAGTCCCATTGATTTCAATGGATCAACCTTTTACGTCTTGATACAACCCATAGATTATACTTGGTTGACTAAACCAAGGAAAGTTTGAGACACGGCTAAATATCAGATTTTAAATGAAAGCAGTGACTGGTGGGGATCTTTTAAAAGTGCATTTTAATGTGTCTCGTCTACCTTTTAGCTCTTAATGGCTTTTACTGAAGAAGGAAAAACTGGAGAAGTTGATGAAAGAATTTCACCATGTTGTTGTCAGCCTAGGCTCCTGTCCTCCCCTCACTACGTCAACATTTGTTAGTCCCCAAGAGTGCCTGGAATCTTAACGAATAAAGCAATATCAATTCCAAAAATCAATATATATCGGGAAGGGTATTTTATCTGCACTAAAGGTTTAATCCTACAAACGGGTAACCTCTAGCTGGAGCCAGCCAGAGACTTAAGTATTGGGGAAAGACCGGCATCTAATGCTGAGCAAGGCGAGGGGCATGCCTGGCCTCTTGAATAACATTTTTTAAAATGGTTATTCTCAGATGCTCAGTTTTAAGGAGGTTCGTGTCTGTTGATAGTTCTGGTTAGTGTGTACCCTGTAAGATTAAACTGTCAAAGAAAAAGGAGAGGTAATGAAAAAACCACCATATTGTGTAAAATATACACCCATATACATGGACAATCAAGTGGCAGGAAACATAATAATGTTTAGAGGCAGGGATTGAATGCACTGTACAATCTTTGTTTTACTTTGCCAAAGTGTGCTTTAGCGCCAGCACACTACTCTAAAAACAACACAATACTATTGGAAAAGTGTTTTTACATGTTTTCTTTTGTGTTTCTGTTTTGTTTGTTTTTTTGCCATAAGTGAAATGCAATGAAGTCGATTGAGGATTGTGTAGAGAAGGGGGAAAGACAGAAAGAGGAATCTGAATTTGCATCTATACTTTAGCTTGCAAGTTGCTTTTCTCAGTAATACTGTGTCTGTTTCTTTTTAATTTCTGATTTTACATCCTTGTTCTACAAACAAAACAAAACTTTAAAAAAGATCAGGCAAAATAGGTAGAACAAATCACATTCAAAAGGTTGGGGTTTTTTATATTAAAAAAACTTGATGAAATGAATTTTACAGGCCGCTTTGACAATTCTTTTAAAACCCATTTATTTATTTTTTTATTTGTGCCATGCATATTTTTTTTCCTCACCAAATGACCTTACTTGTAATAAGTCTTGTTTGTCTCTGTTTACAACCATGTATTTATTGTATTGTATATATTGTAATGTTAATTGTAAATTATAAGTTCTTATTACAACATCATCCTTGCCAGGGTGGTATTGCTATATTTGGAAACTCTTGGTGAGAGAATTAATATTGTGTATACATACTCCCCCACCCCACCCCCCCCCTTGTACATTCTGTAATATATATCCTATATCACTTTAGAGCTTGTTTATGGAAGAGTTGAGAAAAATTATAAAGTACATAGTTCTATAAATTAAAAAGCTGCAGGTCTTTGGTCCCAGGGCTGTGCCTTAACTTTAAACAACATTTTCTTCTGTTTTGCTGCATTTGAAAGAAAGGTCGTTGTGGAACATCGGCTGGGCATATCTCCACCGCCCTTCCTCCCCCCCCCCAAAGGGACACTGGTCCTGGCCTCTCTGGGGTGCTCTGCATTCCAACAGGGTTTTATCTAGGTTCCTATTGGAAGCCCAAATGCTAACCTTGGGCATAAATCCCACCTGCCTGATAAGATACATTTTGAAAAGGGGAAAGCACTCTTAAGGGCATCACTTTATCCCAGCCTTTATCAAAATCCAGCTGTGTTGTGACAACCACTCCCATCCGTCCTGGGTAGCATAGTTGTACTGGCTGGGGATGATGGGAGTTGTGGTCCAAAATGTCTGAAGGTTGGTGAAGGCTGCTGGTCTTGCCCTTTTTAAAACAACAAGTAAACCAAAAAACACAACTGCCCTTTAATCAACCGGGCTGGGGCACCGTTCATCAGCAACCCCACTGAAACATGGAAGTTTCCTCCTGTGCATTTCAGGGAAGAAATGTCTCGGGTCTGGGATGTGCCCTTTTGTTACCAATACAGCAACTCTCACTATGATACCTAATTTTATACTGCATAGTAAAAATAGAACACTGACCCTGAACTCTCCCCCCCCCAACACTACTAGCAAGCACTGCAAGCAGCCAGAGTTCAATCCCGTATAAATGGCTCTGTGGGCGCATGTATAGCGTAGGTGTAAAGAATGACTGTAGCCTTTTAGACGGTTGAAACACTTATCATTTCTACTTTTATTTTTGCAGAGTTTGCTGTGTCTTGAAGGTGTTGTCTTGCTGCTGTTCTTGACCATGTAATTTTGTAGTATCTGATACCTCGTCACCATTCCAATAATGCCCAGCCCTTGTAGCATGTGACTGTTCAGTGAAAGGAGAGATTCTTTTTCAAGGAGAAAAAAAATAGCCTCCTTTTTGACACAAACTGTAGATTTTAGCAGCCCTGGCCCAAAGGAATAAGATTGCTTTTGTTTTAAACAGTATAAAAGGGACACTATAACAACAGAATTACTGAACAATATTTTTGTTGTTTTCAATTTGGTTTGTTTCCTTTGGGTATGTCTTTAGAGTGGCACATTGTGTGAACATTGCAATTAATTCAATGGTTTCTTAGCCGCTCTTACAGCCTATGGGATAGTACTGTACGTCAAATACCTTCATATGAAATTTTTATATGCAATGGAAATAAAAGCATGGGTTGATTCTGCCTAGATACTGTACTTGACCATCTTTTTGCAAATAAATTTATCTTACACTGTTGACTGCTCATCTGTAATAAGATCTATTTTTTTATGTTTGTCCGCCCAACCCAAAACGATACCACAAGTATCTAATACAACTTCACAACTATCTCATCGGTAGCAGAAGGTTGCAGAAAGCAACTGCCTACCCTCCTTTTGGGTGAAGACCTAAGAAAAAAGAACATTTGGGGTCCATTGTCCTGCCTACCACAATTGCACATAACAGTCTCCCTGAACCAGCTAGAGACCACACATGGCTGGGAGCAGACTTTTACATATATATTCTTCATTGGATGAAGAATCATACATACAAATTATTGCTGGAATGTGGCAATTCCCCACCTGTGATCCATGCCCAGTCTCAGCTTTGACTAGCACCACTAAGTTGAACCACATCAAGTATGTTTCATAGAATCATAGAGTTGGAAGAGACCACAAGGGCCATCCAGTCCAACCCCCTGCCAAGCAGGAAACACCATCAAAGCATTCTTGACATATGCCTGTCAAGCCTCTGCTTAAAGACCTCCAAAGAAGGAGACTCCACCACACTCCTTGGCAGCAAATTCCACTGCCAAACAGCTCTTACTGTCAGGAAGTTCTTCCTAATATTTAGGTGGAATCTTCTTTCTTGAAGTTTGAATCCATTGCTCCGTGTCCGCTTCTCTGGAGCAGCAGAAAACAACCTTTCTCCCTCCATATGACATCCTTTCATATATTTGAACATGGCTATTATATCACCCCTTAACCTTCTCTTCTCCAGGCTAAACATACCCAGCTCCCTAAGCCGTTCCTCATAAGGCATCGTTTCCAGGCCTTTGAGCATTTTGGTTGCCCTCTTCTGGACACGTTCCAGCTTAATAGTAAAGAGTGATACGCTGGATGGCATATGACCAGAAGTTCTAGGTTTCTTTGTTGAGTTTTATGCAATCAAGTGTTGCTTGTTTGCATGCATACACTTGAACCAGGGTCCTTGTCTACAATATTTGCTCATCATTTTCCCCAGGGCTCTTTTCTACAGCTCAGCCTCCAGATGTTTTTTAATCTTTCCCCCCAATAAATTTTATTAAAGTTTGAAAGAAAATAGACAAAGGTTGATAAATACCCAGCATCTTATTATAAAAGATTAAAAAAACATTTTTTAAAGAAAAGAAGGAAAATAAAAAAGATAACTTACAGTTCTTCATCTGACAGCTATCTATAGAAAATTAATCAAAACATCCACTCCGAGATAACACAGTTCCACTTTCTATAAACCAACATTCCCTTCAATCCTCAACCCCAGATATCATAAGTTCATTTTCTTCTTCACAAAAATAATCTACACAGGCACAGGGGTTACATTGCATGTGCATTGGCAGGGCCCTCATAAAGCATTCTGCCCTGTCCCCAATCTGCCCCTTGAGTGACCTTTTAGGTCACTTCAGGATTTGGCACCATGCATGATCGCGTGTCAATTGGACACGCTTAAATCAGTGGTTGCCTGTAAAGAGTTCCCAGTCATTAGTAAATATTGACAATGATATTTCTCTGATTAAACACATCAACTTTGTCATCTCAGCTACGTTCAATACTCCCTGGTAGGCAATGATTAAAACTTTCAACCTTTGTGCATATAAAAGTATTGTCGCTGTGAACATGTATTGAAATAATGTTCCTTTTCTAATTGTATATCCATTATTCCCAGCAGGAAAAGTTCTGGCTTCAACTGAATGCAGATGTTTTAAACTGCAATTCCCATGTCCATGCTGGCTGGACTGATGATGAGAATTACAGTCGAAAACATTTGGAGGGCACCAAGTTCACGTTCGCTGCCATAGCTAATAAAAATCCAGTGCATGTGCTTAAATCTCCCCCATTGAAACCAACAAACCTTAAGAGTGCCTGACTTTGGCTGAATCATGTCGCCCAAGTTTTATGCAAAATCACCAAACAGTTATTTGTGAACTTTACCATGGTAGAGGTGTGCAGCTTAAAACAAAACAAAAAATTCTGTATGCATTCCCTGTTGTTGACTATGATGTGAAGGATACAGATGGCCACATGGAGCACTTGAGATCTAACTTGAGGTCTTTGTGCAATCTAGAACCCTGGAAAAACCAGAGCTCCAAAATTCACAGACAGCCTTCAAGAGCAGAAAAGGCTCTCTGCTTCAGAAGTTACCCAACTCATGGAGGACGATGGGCAGGGCAACATGGTGTAGAGCTAACACACAGAACGTCATTGTCTCCCACCCCACTCCCCAAGGATGGGAGACTCTATACAAAATCCTATAGGTGCGGCTCTGAACTGAGACCTGTGGGTATAGGGAGGTATATAATTTCAATAAACAAAATAAAAACTTCAGAGGAATCTTTGACATCTCCATTAAAACAAAAAATGATCAGGTAGTAGGAAATGGAAAAGAATCCTGTATGCCCGAGACCCTGTACAGCAGCTGCGACTGAGGGAAGCAAATACTGGCCTAGAGAGACAGACAGTGGTTTGATAAGCAGTTTGCCGGGCTCCTCGGAATGGGTGTGTGAGTACAATGACATGAGCATCAACCATGCTTTCAAGGATGCTGAACTCTGAAGGGTGAGCAGCGCAACAGAACCAGAGGGAGGATTATGTGGGAGATGCAAGCTCCCAAAGGAGAACACAGTGAACCTGATAAAGCCGCCATCCCTCTGAGCTTCCCAGTGGCAATACCATACGGCCATATGGCTTGGGACACTTCTGCACGGCACTTGGGCAAAGGACATGTTGCCAAGGTGACCGTGGAACTGCTGTGGAAAAGCCCTTGAGAAAAACATCGGGAATATCTCTGACCAGATTAGCAAGCAGTGCCAGCTCTGATAATACCCAACACTTGTGTGTGTGTGTGTGTGTGTGTGTGTGTGTGTGTGTGTGTGTGTGCCGAATCCCGGCACTGCTCCATCCCAACAGATGATGTTGTCTCTAAAGTGGACAGCCGACCATCCTCTGGCTGGCAGGGTCAGCGCCATGCAGGCAGCAGCATGTGACTAGGAGAGAAAAGCGCTGGGTTTGCGCAGCTCTTCTGAAGGTGCTCTCTGTGCCTGTGACAACATCCTCTATTTGCATCCTATTAAAGAACGTCCTGGATCAAGTGAGCAGAGCCCATACGGCATCCTCCTGAATCACATTCTCCAGGGTGGCCATGTGTTAAAAGAGCATGTGGCACATGCGCCAGCAGCGCTCTTTGCAGGCCTGACTGGCCCAGGACCCACCATTGGGGGGGGGAGCACATCTGTGCACACCAGCACACACCAGGCTCCCTCCTCCATCTTACTGTGTAGCTGGTGGGGGGGCTGAGGTCTCCACAAATGCATGGGGCAGGGTGAAGTGTGGTCACCAGGCTACTCCCCTCTCAATGCCTGCTGGGTTGGGGTTTTTTTTTTCCTGAACACCCCTGGCATAAAGTCTTCCAGCTCCTGTGCCAGAATCCCCAGTATGAGTCCCTCATTTCATCTTACCCAGAAGGATGTAAGAGAAAATGACACCTGCTTGATGAAGGAGTTTTTTTTCAAACAAGTCGTCTGCCACTCAGCTGAGAGGTGCAATATTTCACACTCTTCCCCCCCCCCCCCGCAAGCACATAGGTTTAAATGAGGATGGCCGTGTGCCCTATTATATAGAGGAGAGTCCTCTATTTTGAAGGCTGCCTAGTATGTGTCTGTGGCTTAAAGAAAACCATAAAAGGGGGAGGAAGGAGCTCTGAAGCTGCCCCTCAGGCACACACGACATCTGCTATCACCTGGGTTGTATTTCTATTTAATGTATAAATGATTACTTCAAAAACCCCATCTATACGTATTGCCATATGCAAATTTTTATACTAAGCAGTGTCCTCTCTTTGGGGTAGGGGATGTTAATCCTCCTTTTTTTGGCAACAAAACTATCCCACCTCATCATTTATAGCCACCTTTTTTCTCCCAAGGGCTGTTCGCAAATAAACAGTGCATTTTGCCACGACACAAAGGTTATAGATTTTTCCAAGCCATGGGAAAGGTGGGGTGCATTTTAGATTTGGGAAATGGTGCCAATGAAAGGGGTTCTACAAGTATTGTAATGTGATCAAAATCAGCACCCAGCGACTGCTTTAAGGTGAAAAAATAAACTGCCCGCATTCTCACTGCAGACCCTTCTTGTCTCATGCCATTTGGCATTTACTTGCCATATAGAGAGGTTCCTATTCTGATTTGATTGCCTGGCAAAACCACAAGACGTTTACTGCAGACATCTTACTTTTTCGTACATTGGGAGAGAGGTGGTTCTGTAATGGCTTCATTTCCCCTCAGATGAGTTGAGAGCTCAGTCTGATGGCTAGGCAGCCCCCTGAAATATGTGTCGTTTAAAGGTTAATTTTCTTTCCCCTTCCTCTGAAATGTTAGTAAGAGGGGGGGGGGGTATTGAGAAATACCAAAGCATTTTCTAGCCAAAAGGCTCTGAGGGCTTTATTTTTATGAACGGATCTATTTTAAGACAAAGCTCAAACAGAGCACATTGTCTGTCCTATTACTTTCCCACGTGCTGGCACGTGGGGGTGGGGTGTGCAGTCAGCAGGGAAGCAAAGGATGATGTTAAGTTAAAAAGCTCACCTTGGCAGACATGTGCAGAGCTTTCCTTCCACAACATCATCCTGTCCCCGTCCCCCCCGCCAAAGGGACTTAGGAGCCATTTGGCATGGCAGCAAGGAGTCAGTGCAGTGTTTATCATTGTATTGTGATGTGCAGGCACTGCTAATTCTGTGTCACTCTGCATTAGCATCATATCTAGCATGTTTTTTATTCTCGGCTTAGATCAGAGTTGATAGAAGTGCACTTGATCCACGTGCCTTGGCCATATATGAATGAAGCACCATTCAACCTTTCACGAAAGTGGAACAATGTGATGTGCAAGCTGAATGAGCCCAGGAATTCTGCCTCCTGCCTCTTTTCCAACATGCTGCCCTCCCATTTAAGTGAATGGCATTAAGTCTCAATGGGTTAGCAAGGCTCTCTGCATTTTATAAGGGATTAAACACGTGCCAATTTTTATGAAAGAGCTGCTCTGGATTTGTGGGTGTTTTATGAATGGAAGTCTAGGATCGTCTCAAATGCAGCCACGGGCATATTCTCTTTTGTCCATGAACTGTGAAGAACAAGTCAATTTTATGAATAAACAGAAGGATATTCCCTTCCTTCTGATACATTGGCTAACGGAGCTGACTTTGAGGGACTTGCCAATGTTTGTCTGAAGATCTGCCATGGATGTCTGTAAGGGCTGCTAAATCCTCTCAGGATTTCAGGACTCATGTTTGCGATGCATGGTTTTGCCGGAAACTCATAGACTTCCTACAACAAAACTTAGTTCATGCCTTATGGGAGCAATGTCCGTCCACAGTAAAGTCTGGAATAGTCCATGCTGCATTTGTGGGTTTTCTCAAAGCACTCGCTATTCCCGTGAATGTAATATGCTTGAATTGTTTTTCATTCTGAACTTTAAAACTGTGGGGACTCACCTTTTGACCTGCTGACGAATACATTTAATAAAATTAATAAATATAATAACAATAACAATAAATTCCCCATCAGTGGAAGATGCAAGGACAGCAAAGAGAGCTTTGCTTGGGGGATCAGGCTTAGGAGCTAGAAGGAATTGAGTAGGCTGCACACATGTTGTGTGGGTGGAGAGGAATGGGCATAAGAATCGCCAGCCTGCACCACCACATTAAAAAGTGGGAGGCTGGGATGGAGGCAGAATGCTTTGCGAATTTGTGCCATGCAGGGGGAAAGGAAACCAGACCGCTGGGCTGGGCTGATCCGATGTAAGCGGTGCAGGAACAAGTGAATCACTGCTAACCTCTAGTTTCAAACATTCTGATAATGAAAGGGTTGGGGCTTTTGTGACTGCCTTTTAATTCATACATAAACATGAAACTGAAAGAGATCTAATAATAGTAATGAAGGGATGCTACCGGCAGCAGTTTTTGTGGCATAATTGCCCCACTGGCAGAGCAAAAGGCAGCATCTCTCTGGCTTTTTCTTAACGGCATAAAAGGCCCAGTGGAACAGGGATCGGCTATTGCTAACCTAACAGAGAGAGCAGCTGTGGCTTTAGAATCCTGCCATTAAGATACCCGTTTGTAGTATGGAAGAGCTTACAACCATTGCACATGCTACTGTAGTTGTCCATCAGCATCAAAAATGGCAACAGTGGGATTTGGGGGGAAACAGGACAAAGTCAGCTCACAGTTTTGAATCTTTTGTGGGCTTATTATACAGGTACATGATAAAATTGCACATCCCTGCTATGATAAGGGCTGTGAGCTCTCTATTGAAGACAGGCACCAGCCCTTCTTCATGGAATGTGAGAAGAGGAGGCTGCACGAGATGGGCCTTTGGCCTAATTCAGCACAGCTCTTCTTAAGACACTATACATTTCAGGCAGATGGCTTCGTCAATAATCCTGGGAGCTGTAGTTTGTTACAGGTGCTGGAAATTGCCATTCTGGGGGCAAACTACCATTCCCAAAATTCTTTCTGCGAAGCCATGAGCTTGAAAGGCATGGATGTGACCAGTGCGGGCAATTGCTACAGTTTAGTTTTCAGCCACGGTCAGGGCCAAAACAGGCACTGCATCTCCATCCCCAGCTCTCCTGACTTCTTTGTTGCTGTGTTTTACTAGATTATTATTTAAACTTGTAAGTTGCTTGCTACCCAAAAGATCCCCGGACATCTTACAACCTAGTTGAAACTTGAAAATAAATTTTACAGTGCATTATGTTATACAAGCACCATCTCACAAAAAGTCATGCATGAAGTTCATGAAAAACACACGCACACCCAGCAGCAGAATACTAAACTTTAGCAGTGCACCAACAACAGACAATATCATTGCAGCCCATCAAGAGTCAACATAGTCCATAAACTCATAGAATCAGAGTTGGAAAGGATGATGCAGGAATCATGGCTAAAGAATCCCTGACAGATGGCCAACAAATCTCTGTTTAAAACGCCTCCAAAGAAGGAGAGTCCCTTCCGCTGTTGAACAGTTCTTGCCATCACTAGGGAGAGCATTCCACAAATGGGGAGCCGCAACTGAAAAGGGATAGCGCTAAGTTATATAAGGAAAGCTGCAGAGTTGCAGATGTTCTGCAAGAAGTTGTTTATGACAAAAGGCACACCCTGAATAAAACCATTTACATGAAAAATGGAAAACTGCAAAATGCAGCTGAGTGAGAGCAACCAGGGTGTGTTTCTTTCCTTCTTTCTATCACATTTAAAGCACACATGTGCTCCCAAAGATGCATGGAAACTGTAGTTTACCCCCACAGAGCTACAACTCCCAACACCCTCCACAAACTAGAGTTCCCAGGATGTGTGTGCTTTATATGCGCTTTAAATGTATGGTGCGTGCACAGCTGAAACAGCCAGCAGAGCTTTGCTTGACCTTGCTATGTAGTCCTGAAATCTATTTCTTCTTCTCTCACACTATCCATAAAATCTGCATTATGCGCCTGACTTTGAAAAGGTCGCTTTGCTCAAAGGTAATAATGGCAGGTGCTCATGTTGGTACACAGATGCCAAAAGCGATTACTGCCTTCTGCAAGATAACAGGGAGCAGCCCCCCCCCAAAAAAATCATTTGTAGCAGGTTCTATTAAATTACTGGCTTCTTGTATCTTGTCTCAGCTGGCCTTAAACCCCAAGAGTCTGACTGTGTGGAACTACTTTTTATCCCCCTGCTTCCTTTCTTGGGTTTCTGCCAGCCTTGTACTTGGAGCTGCTGGGTCACTGAGTAGTTTCCCTGTGGGACAACTGCTGGTAGGTTTCCCAATCATCATTCTGTCCAGATGGGCTGCTGGCAGAGGTTCCTATATAGCAGGTCTCTAAGCCCGGGTTTCTCCCAGGTGCATCATGCTTTGCCAGCTGGTAAAAAGTAAAAGCTCTTCATGACTTAGACCCCTCCAACCTGATCCTATGCCGGTTTGTTTGAAAGTAAGTTGAGTTCCGGACTGCCACTGTTTTGCAGAAATGATTGCAAGCACATGCCAGAAATTTAGGTGTGTGCGCAATTGAAGAGGAATATGGCACTCAGAGTTCAACAAATCCACTTGAAAAAAAGATAAAAGCATGGATTTTTGCAGTTAGGGAAGTGACAGAGAAATGCATTGAGAAGTGTGGGATTAATGGGAAGACATATAAACATCCCACAAGAAATCCATTGACATATTGCAAACAAATCAGAATGAATGCTCAATAAAGGCAGGAGATGACCTAAACTCTCCATAAGCTTTGTGCAAGCAAATCAAGATGAATGCTCAATAAACAGGCTGTCTGGAGGAGCCCATTGTCTCACCAAGTTCACACACATTTAAGCAAAGGTGCATACGGCTGCAGCCTGCAACAAATTTCCCTTCCCAATATAATAGCATGAACGTAATGTTCTGATGGAAGAAGCACCTTCTGATGGGAGAAGTGCTGTAGCCTTGACTACAGTGATCAAATGCAAAAGGGGGGAAGAATCCTGCATCTTGAATAATGGCACAGAATCATGCATAGCTTTCCTCACTTGCATATGGTCAAAATTCCAAAGAAGATGCAACAAATGCATTCTCAACATGCTCAGATGCAAGGGCTGTTTCAGATCTATATAGGCTAACCATATTAGGTCATGGAACTCAAGGCCAAACCATAATGTGGCCAAACCATATTTTTTAAGCTGAAAACACCTCCATTTTCTAGCTGCCTTTGTGAACTGAAATCTGTCTCCCTGCCGCCTCCTTTCACCCTGCTGGCATGTTTTCTTCCTTAACAAATCTTGCTGGTTAAAAGGCATCTGTGGTGCAGTTAAGTAATTTTAAGGCTCTGGTCTGAAGGAGGCGAGGGTGGGGGCTCCTTAGATGGCCTTGTGTGTTGCTTCAATGTGGGAGGCCAACCCTGTTGCATCTGGGCGTCCCTTTGGACCTTGTCCTGAATGCGGCCTCAGGTTTCTGCCCCAAACTTGCTCCTTGACAGGACCACTGAAAGGAACGCCTGCCTTCCCGAGAGGAGAACTTGTGTAAATCCAGGTCCTACCCCAACGCTCCCAGCTACAATAACCGGACTGGTCGGGGATGCCAACTTGAATTGGGGGCCCCCAGGTAAGCCCAGCCATACATAATCACTCACAAGATGTGGCACACACACACACACACACACACACACACACACACACACACACACACACCATTTGAATGGCAATGCCCATCAACTTTGGGGGAGTGCAGCCCCTCAAATATTTTATGGGGGACACAAAGGGACCTCAGTCACTTTGAGTTTCCCACTATGACACAGGCTATTGTGTTGTTGTACTCTTAAAATACATCACACACTCCAAGCTCTTTGGCACTGAAGGTTTACAAATTAAAGGGAATTTAGGAATTGGAGAGGGGAGGGGAGGAAACACAGGCACTGATGTAAGAGCTCCCAAACCCACTTCATCAGAACAGCACCCATCCCTTGCACAAATGAGCCTGTTTCGATTGCCCTTCAGATTCTTGCCCGCCACTCCACATGCAAATCGTTACATCTCTAAATCCCCTAAGTACAGGGCAAGGCCTCATGCCTACTTCAAACAAATCACTGGGTTTAAAGCAGGATTTTTTTGGGGGGGGGGGAGTCATTGTAAATATAGACAATCAATCTGAAAGTGTGAACCGCCTGTCGCAATGCCTGCACAATAGCGGTGGTGAATCATTCTCTCTCTCTCTAACCCCCCTCCCCCCCCCCGCTCCTTGGTTCTTCTTCATGCGCATCTTCAAGTTGAACTGCACTTTATTGGAATTCATTAATAATTTATGTCGGGGAGGGGAGAGAGATTGTGTGATCTTCCAGCTTTGTCTTTGGTGACAAAGGCAGAGCAAAGGATGCTTTTTAGATCTTCGCAACCTACGCTGCACTGGGAGTTCTTGAAAAGGAGATGAGATCTTTGGGGAGATGAAAATAAAATTTAAGAGGAGGAGGAGGAGGTGAGCCCCTCCTTCCTTTCCCCCCTTAAATGATTATTTGGAACAGCTAAACTAGGCACAGTGTGCCAAGCATCAAGGTGAAATGAAGAGGGGGCTTTTTTGCCCTAAACTTCAGGGCCAGAAGAGAGATGTAGGAGGAGGAGGGCAAATGTTGTCCCTATTTTCAAAAGGGGGTAAAGAGAGGACCCAGTCAGCCTGACATCAATACCAGGAAAGATTCTAGAGCAGATCATTAAGCAAACGGTCTGTGAGCACCTAGAAAAAACTCTGTGATCACTAAAAGTCAGCATGGGTTTCTGAAAAATAAGTCATCTCAGACTAATCTGATCTCATTTTTTGACAGAGTTACAAGCCTGGTAGATGAAGGGAACGCTGCGGATGTAGCCTATCTTGATTTCAGCAAGGCCTTTGACATGGTACCCCATTATATTCTTGTAAAGAAGCTGGTAAAATGTGGGCTAGACAATGCTACCATTCAGTGGATTTGTAACTGGCTTACTGACTGAACCCAAAGAGTGCTCATCAATGGCTCCTCCTCATCCTGGAGAGTAGTGACTAGTGGGGTGCCACAGGGTTCTGTCTTGGGCCCAGTCTTATTCAACATCTTTATCAATGACTTGGATGATGGGCTTGAGGGCATCCTGAGCAAGTTTGCAGACGACACCAAATTGCGAGGGGTGGCTAATATCCCAGAGGACAGGATCACACTTCAGAATGACCTTAACAGATTAGACAACTGGGCCAAAGCAAACAGGATGAATTTTAACAAGGAGAAATGTAAAGTACTACACTTGGGCAAAAAAAATGAAAGGCACAAATACAGGATGGGTGACACCTGGCTTGAGAGCAGTACATGTGAAAAGGATCTAGGAGTCTTGGTAGACCACAAACTTGACAAGAGTCACCAGTGTGATGCAGCAGCTAAAAAAGCCAATGCAATTCTGGGCTGCATCAATAGGAGTATAGCATCTAGATCAAGGGAAGTAATAGTACCACTGTATTCTGCTCTGGTCAGACCTCACCTGGAGTACTGTGTCCAGTTCTGGGCACCACAGTTCAAGAAGGATACTGACAAGCTGGAACGTGTCCAGAAGAGGGCAACGAAAATGGTCAAAGGCCTGGAAACGATGCCTTATGAGGAACGGCTTAGGGAGCTGGATATGTTTAGCCTAGAGAAGAGAAGGTTAAGGGGTGATATGATATAAAAGGATGTCATATAGAGGAGGGAGAAAGGTTGTTTTCTGCTGCTCCAGAGAAGCGGACATGGAGCAATGGATTCAAACTACAAGAAAGAAGATTCCACCTAAACATTAGAAAGAACTTCCTGACAGTAAGAGCTGTTTGGCAGTGGAATTTGCTACCAAGGAATGTGGTGGAGTCTCCTTCTTTGGAGGTCTTTAAGCAGAGGCTTGACAGGCATATGTCAAGAATGCTTTGATGGTGTTTCCTGCTTGGCAGGGGGTTGGACTGGATGGCCCTTGTGGTCGCTTCCAACTCAATGATTCTATGATTCTATGAGACATCTTCATTAAACAAGGATGAGGATTAAGGGATCAGGAAGCAAGGTATCTGAGCTGCCCCACTGGTGCCAGTCACCATGGACTTTCCACAGACCACTGTGCTGAACCACATACACCCCCAATCTGTGCCAGATATAATGCTACTTCTAACTTGATTGCAGCCTAATACATGTATAATCCCACTTAATTGCCATTTCTGGAAGTTTACAACCTGTTGAACTGAGCTATACCTCAAGGTTGATCCTGCATACAGTTTCAACTGCCACGGGGCCGCCTACAGCCCCACAAAATAAGCTGGAATTATGTTAATTGCTACCAGTATCACTTTGCCAAGAAATAGGAAATCAGTCCCTCCTGATACCTAGCATCAGTGACTGGCTGAACAAAACCCAGAACATTCTGTTACATGAATAAAGCGACTAATTAGAGACAAATCCTGGAAATAACTTGTCCAAAGGTAAAATGAGGCTGCCGGAGAACTACATGCCAGATGCTGGGATTTAATGTACATGGAATACAAAACTGCAATCCTGTGCACACCTCTACAGGAGCAAGCCCTGTTGAACACCATAGGACTTCTGTCATGCATATAATTCCACCCCACAGTACTTGAGATTGTGTTGTCCTCGTGGTGCACTCTCTACTTCATGCTAATTCACTCAACTGCAAATGCATTCATAATATCACAGCTTCAACATCATATATACCAGGGGTTGCCAACCTTTTTCAGCCACTGGGCACATTTCTTGTGGGCACCACATACTTCACAGCCAACCACACACCACAACCTATTCTATTGACTACAACAGGATGCTTATTCTGAGCCTGATTCCAGCAAGGGAGAGACCGAATGAGGGCCAGGGAAGGTCTCTCTCCACACATGTGTGCCCATGAGCACCAGGTTGCCAATTCCTGGCATATACTAATAACAAATTCTAGTGGCCAAGTGCCTAAGTGAAGAGTTCCTCTGAAACACACTAGAAACTATATCCACCTTTGCACCTGTCTTTTGGATGTCCTAGGAATGCGGAAGAACATGAGCCTGTAAATTAAAACGAAAAGGAAAACCAAACTGACAAGGGCCCGAGAGCTTCCACAATCTGGAATATTGAGAGAGATGGAAGGAAGGAGGCTCCCTCTTCAACACAGCTATTGAAGGGGCTGGAACCCAGCCCTCTTTTTGACCACCTTATCCGAAATAAAGATGAACTTCTTTGGGCAGGAAACCCTGCACAATTGAAGCCATCTGGTTCCACTTCGTTTCCACGGAACTCAGCCAGCCCAGCTATCTGTAGCAAAGCCCACATCCCTTCTCCTATCACTCAGGCCAACATTTGAAGAGGCCTTGCTGCATGATCCAGGCACCAAATTCTGCCTTTCTCAACTTCATAGTGCTGCCTGAACCAGGCAGTTGCTGCTCCCTTCTACAGATGAAAGAGTGAAGAATCCCAGAGACAGACTTGGAGAAAAGCCACCCCGATACAGAATGGCAATGCTATACAGAAATTTTTTTCTACAAGTCACATTCTCCTCACCACAGTCTTCAAGCACCTCTGTCAAAATAACTCATTCATTCCAATGATGGTTTTCCAGCAACAAAGGGAAATATCCTTTGTTTTTCCTAACTGAGCCACTGAACCAGAGCCTGAGACAGGGGCAAGCTTAAGTGGTACATTAATCAAAGCTAGATTGATCGGCTCCAGATGGGTGAGAATGGATGCCCTTGGTTGCACCCAATGCATGTGTCCACATACACAAAAGCGCACATGCACACACACAATCCGTACAGCAAAAGTCAAGAGTGCTCAATAAACTGGTACATTGTCAGAACCCTCTCACTGAGGCTGAATAAAAAGAGTAAGAAGAGCTGTGCTGCATTGCTTTCTGCCCAAAATATTGCAAACATCAGCTGCCATCCCTCCTAATGCAATCACCTTTCTGGTGACATTCTCATTGCCACCTTCTGCGTTTTCTGTTCAGGTGCAATTCTAACAAGGACCAGAACCAATAGCTCCTCTCTAGGTGAGCTGCACAGATGACCTTTGAAGAGATAATGAGGAAGATTCCCGGTTTCTACAGAACTGTAAAAACAAATTTTGTTCTTCTGCTGAACGCTACAATCCCTTAAGGACTTATTTGGTCATGGGTTGAAATTTGTGAGCTGTGACAGTTCTCTGCTTGCACAGCTCGTCAAACCTCAGCAGACTTCTGGCTGACACAGTACTTATGAGAAGTCTAAGTACTGAGTCAGCCAGATATATGTATGTAGGCCTGATCTCCTTTATTGGTTTTGAGGCCATCATTGTGGTTTTTCATCTTTCCCCATATCTTGTGGGGTTTGCATTCATATTGTAACTGATAAAGTATTGAAAGAAATGGAGACGATTTATTTCATTCATTACTAGTAAAGAAACAAATGCCAGAGACACAACATGAGATCATCGTAAGAGCCTGATGGATCTGATGGTGCAAACTAGTTTGGCATCCTGTTCTCACAGTGGACAGACAGATGGTCGTGGAAGACCCGCAAGCAGGATTTGAGCACAATATCATTCTCACTTCCTATGGTTTCCAGCAACTGGTATTCAGAAGCATTATTGCTTCTGATCATAGAGGTAGAGGATAGCCATCACGGCTAGCAGCCATTGATAAAACTTATCCTCCATGAATTTGTTCAATCCTCTTTTCAAGCCGTCTAATCTGGTGGCAGTTGCTGCCTCTTGTTGGAGTGAGTTCCATAGTTTAACTATGTGCTGCGTGAACTTACAACCCACAACATCTGGCAAGCACCACATTGTCTACCTGTGGATGCATCAGTTCAGCTAATCAGCAAAACAATAGAGCCCTGCAAAGGAATCAAAAGCTTGTGCAGTCAAATACCCCAATGTGTTAAAAACAAAAAGCTGGGGTAGGGGAAGCCTGCGGAAAATATGACTGCACACTTTGCGACATGTGAATTTTACCTCATAAAAACGATATAAAAAGAAGAGTTGGGAGAGGTGTAAAATGAAAGAAACCGTGTTTTTATCAATAATTGCTCAATTGTGGCTCTGGCAATAGTGGGCTGAGTTATCATTCCAAGAAACACGGCGTTAGTAAAATGTTTTGATTGAATCCAAGTCACAGTTTGGGGTTCTAAGAATCCACAGCGGTTCCAACATGCAGGAATAGAATCCAGGGGGAAATGATTCAGAAGGTTTCTTTGGGACCTTGTCAAGGGTTGGTTTTTTTACATGCCGTGGAAAGAGCTTTGCTGAGCAGCAGGTGAATCATAAGTGCCTGTTTTAAATGTAAGTTCTTGCTAGCCTGTCACATATAAATGAGAAAGTGTGAATTAAGAGGTGAGAGGAAGGGAACGGCAAGGAGAGATGGAGGGATCAACACTTGAAAAAACAACAGATGACTTGTTGGGGCAGAGAGAGAGCAAGAGAAAAGGGGGCTTGGAGGGAAATGCTTCAAGAGATCAATATTGTTCGGAGTTTGGGGAAGTAGTCTGTATGCAAGATCTAACCCCTGGATCCAGAAAGTGCTAACATATTAGCCAGGACAGTTTCCTGATGAGTTGATCGCCTAGGTGATGGGTCATTAAGAGAACGAAGGAAACGGGCTCTGTGTGAGACGGCAAATGGTTCATTGTCCTCCCTCAACTTACGGTTGGTTAGAAGGAAAAGCCACAGTTGAGTTGCAGTGATGTGGGTCAGAAGAAAAGCAGCAAGCTGGAGAGAGACAGAGCTATGTTTCATTTCTGTTTGATTCAAAGGCTGTGGCTATGAGAGAAACAAGACCCTTTTGGGATTTTAATGCTGTGAACCCCTCCATCATAGTCTCAGGTTGTATGTGTAAATAAACCATGTATCATGAAGATACCACAGTCTCTGCTGTGTCTCATTCCAACAGGAAACACTAGGTAACAGCATGGAATTCTGGAATCTTGCACCACTCAGAGATTGGGGCTGAATGCAATAGTATTCAGAAGCGTCCCTAAAATTCCCAAAGCTGGTAGTTGGACAGCCAATGGCCTGCATACAGGTGCCAGGGCTGTGGCTCAGGGGCAGAGCATCTGCTTTGCACACAGAAGGTCCCAGTTTCAATCCCAGTCCTCTCCAGATAGACTTGGAAGAGATCCCAGTCTGAAACCCTGGAGAGGCATGTAACCAACCCGAAGTCAGGTGAGCATCACAGCTCTACCACACCACCTGCTACTACCAGGTTCAATGCCTCGTAGCTTTAGCTAAAAGGTCTGGTAGCATGTGGTAGAGGAAATTCTGGTGTGATGCTACCTGTTAAAGGGGGGGGCGGGGGTGGTGGCAAACAGTCTGACCTGGTATATTGCAGCTTTGAGAACATAATAAGAGCCCTGCTGGAACAAGGCAAAATCCTGGAGTGGTCAACTAGATGCCTATGATGTTCTGCAGGCAGGACCTGGGTACAACACCACTCTCCCCACCTGCGATTCCCAGCAAAAGGCATTCAAAGGCATACTGCCTCCAACAGTGGAGACAGAATATGACCACTGTGGCTGGTAGCCATTGGTGGTCTGAACTTTTCTATGCTCCTAAGACAAACCATAGGCATATGGGGAAGGACGACGACATGATTCATGAGGGATCAGACTCACTGCTTCCTGGATGAGCTCATCCTTTTCTCATCTTGTGCTAAATAACTCCTAACAGCTTGTTCTCTACACCTCTATTTATACACATCATATTCTTTTCCCTGCTTTGGATCCTTTGCCTTTAGCTGCCCAACATCTTACAGGAGCTAATAATATTCTGCATTGTTCCTTCGGTTCATTTCTGCTTTACAAAAAGGGCAAAACAATAGCTGCATTTAAAAATAAAAAGTACAAACCATGTTGGCGTTCTGTAAGTTTTTTCTCTTTACTTTCTTTTGTCAATAAATGATTTTAACAGGAACATTTCAATGGAAATGTCATTCTAAAACTCTTTTTTTAAAAATGGGGATTTACTAGACTTACAGTGCAATCCTATACACAGAAGCAAATATCCTAAGAAGACATATACCTGTCTACTTGGAAGTAAGTTGTTTTCAATGGGGCTACCTTCCAAGAGACCAGCTTCCACATACACATTTAAGCCTCATTTAATTCAATGGAGCTTACATCCAAATGTGGAGGTACAAGATTGTGCTCTTATAGAATCTAAACCCTCTCTTAAGGTTTTATCCTACAGATATTTAAATGAGGTTCCACTTGTAGATTCACATTTTAAAATTGAATTTTAACATTGTATTTAATCTGTATTTTAATTCAATTGTTTCTTTTATGCTTGTTTTGATATTTTTGTTGTAAGCTGCCCTGAGCCCGGTCTTGACTGGGAAAGGCGGGGTATAAATAAAATTATTATTATTATTATTATTATTATTATTATTATTATTATTATTATTATTATTATCATCATTATCATTATCATTATTATTAAAGTTAGAAGAATGCTATTGTAAGGTATTTATAAAATGTTATGAGCATGTTGCATGAGTTCAGCATGCCAATGTCATGCCAGGAGTTCAACATGCCAGAATTTCAGAGCCTGCAGCTGCGATGTCCTACATTGAGCAGTGGGGAATCAGGGGCTGAGCAGTGAATCACAGCAATCCTAGGGGGCTTCCTTATACCAGGTCAGACTATTTGCCCATCAAGCCCAGAATTGCTTTCTGTCCCCAACAACTGTGATCTGGAAGAAGCCATTGAATCAGCTGCAGCGGAGGGAGGGGGGGAGTTCTACTCTATTGGCTCAACTGAAAGACCTGGAACTTTTGGCTCCTCCTATTTTTTAACCATTTCCATTCCAGGTGTTAATTATAAGAACTTTGTAAATAAAAACTTAAGTGCTTGAGTTGGCTTCACCCCCTCCTGCTTCCTATCTCTTTAAGAAATTTTAAAATATTCCCTTCAACACTGTTCCTAGCAAACCTGAGTTCATTGGTTGAGAATTTTTTTAACCATTATTTTTAAAGGATGTCTAAAAACGGTTTTTAGTTGTTGCTGCTGTTTTACCATTGCTGTGTCTGCTGCCCTGGGCTCCTTTAGGAGGAAGGACAGGTTATAAATCAAATAAACAAAAATAAAATGAATACATTCTGCCTCTGCAGTCTCCTAATCCACAGCACTGTACCTTCTGGGCTGCTCTTAAGACCCAACCTGTCTCCCAAATTCATCTATAATAGCTGAGAGTTAGATGCAGCAGAGCTCCAGGCCCCTCATAGCCTGGCACTGATGACGGGGCTTATTTTTGGCTTCTACGAGATGAAGAGCTCCACAGCTCCTAAGCTTTTAGCAGGAAATAGTTCCAATTTCCCAAACAACACCTCACATTTACTGAAATAATACTTCTACGAGGAACAAGGGAGCATTCTTGACAGCTCTGGAAGAACAATGTTCTCCAATTTCTCCCTCATCGTTTCTCAATTACACTTTATTGGCAGTATGTGTAGCATAATCGTGACAAGTAGCATCTCTAGGAGAGGTCAGGCTCTGAGCAAAAGAAATTGGATGGGCCCTGGAAACTGTGTACTTCAGCTTTTCCTCCTTTTTTGACACTTAGAACCGAGTGGCTGCAAACTTTCACATCCTGCTCTGTACCTGACACTTTCTGCTTCTCACACACCTCTCCCTCACCAGGAGTGCTGGGTAAGCAATGCTGTCTGCTGACTACTCCCTTCAGGCACTTCGATGAAGGTCGGGGTTTTCTCTGAGTATTTGGTCTCAGCCTTTTTGGCAAGGCCTCTCAGTCTGGGTGTTCTTGCCCCCCAAAATCCTGACATCTGCTGGACAGGCAAAGGATTGCCTCTAGAATCACAGAATTCTAAAGTTGGAAAGGTTCCCAAGGGCATCTAGTTGAACCCCCTGCAATGCAGGAATCACAGCTAAATCATTCCTGGCAGATGGCCACCCAACCTCTCCAACGAAGGAGAATCTACCACTTTCAGAAGTAGTCTGTTCCACTGGCAGAGAACTCTTTCTGATGTTAAGCTGAAATCTCCTTTCTTGTAATTGGAATCCATTGGTCTGGGTCCTACCCTCTGGAGCAGCAGAAAACAAGCTTGCTCCATCTTCCATGTGACAACCCTTTGTCTATGGCTATCCTATCTCCTCTCAGTCTCCTCTTTACCAGGCTAAACATAGCCAATTCCCTCAACTGCTCCTCATAAGGCTTGGTTTCCAGACCGTTGTGCATCTTAGTTGCCCTCCATCTGCACACCTTCCAGCTTCTCAATATCTTTCTTAAATTATGGCACCCAGAAGTGGACACAGTACTCCCTGTGTGTTCTGAGCAAGGCAGAATAGAAGAGTACTATAGACTCAGTGTTTTCTGATGGTACTCACCAGTACATACTACCAGCACCTTCCCCTCGGAGATGCTTCCTAAGGTCTCTGGAGGCCTTGGAACCTGACTTCTGGTGCCACCGGAAGTACTGTAGGTTCAGAGGTGACATCACATGTGACATCACACGCACTGGGCATCCATAACCTGGGGCCCAAGTTGGCTCCCCTGATAGGAACTCAAGTGTGGCTGGTGAGAGCCATGTGGTTGAGCTGGAGCAACTAGCTCAAACCTCTTCATTGAGGGGAAACAATTGGCTTGATTGCCAATTTCCTCTCAAGGTAAGGAGAAGTGACATAGCTAAGCCTGGCAGGGCAGCTTGCTTTATGGTTTTAAAATAGACCTAAGCACGTTGGTTATATGAGGCTGGTTATCCTACAAATGGTAAGGAATAAGAGTTTCCTGTGTGGCCTCGTTCACCCAGGAAATATAAATGCTCTGTATGAGCGCTTGCCACTAAGCAAGGTGGGATGGTTACGTACATTGGAGTCCTTCTCTCCTTAAAAGCCCTGGGGGAGGTGGAATCACACGTTGTTCTAGCAAGTCTGGAGCAGCATAAATTCAGGCATTCTGCAACATATTAGCCTTTAAAAATGAGATCTTTTAATTTAAACCACAGTGAGTCTTCTACCATGCGTATATCATTTCTGAGAAATACTTTTACACTATTGGGGCGGGGGAGGGAGGTTAAAAAGGGACAAAATAAACTCCTGCGTCAACAGATTAGATTTTATTTCCCCCAGGGAGCCATCTGGTGGTGATCCTTAGCCAATGCTTAGTATATGTTTCTCTCAATGAAAAAGGATAGGTTTTTTTTTTTAAGGCAATCATATTCATGATGCCTCTTTGTAAGCATTTAGACTATGCTGCCTGTACAATGCCAAGAGGAAGATGTAAATTAAGCTTCTCTTGTACTAATGTGTGATATAGTTATTACCCAGGTAGTGCAGAAAGCATAATACCTAAGCGATGAAGGGATTTATTTTTGTTGCTTCTGCTTCCTGCCTCAGTTTTTCATCTCCTGCTGCGATCTGACTCAGGGTCTCTCTATGGTTTGCTTTAATGGACACACAATGTACGGTACTCCAGCAAATAGCACAGAGCAAGGTCATCTACAAAAATAGGAGCCCGATTCCTGGGATGTAGGGAAACTAAATTGCAGCAGTTCGATTCCCATTGGAGCGCTGCTTTTAGGAACAAAACTGAACACTAGTTTTTTTAGGGTTTGAAGAGAAATTCTTCTATGATTCCGGACACTAACTTATTCAATTATTTATGCAATTATTATTATTTTATTAAAAGTTATTAAATTTATTAGTTGCCTTTTTGCCACAGCAACTCAAAACAACTTGCAATATTTTAAGCAAAACAAAATATATATACAAACCACTGTAAAAATATATCTAAAATATAATTCAATTTAAAGAAAAATATAGAGAGATCCAGATGAAAAGTGAGGCTGTATGTACTGCATTTCATGACTGGATTCCTTTTGTAAGCTACATTCTGGGCAAGCAGAGCAACAGTTTCAGAAGGGGTAGCTAATATGGTGCCTTCCAGAATATGTTGGATTCCAGTGCCCTTCAGCCCCAGTGAGCAGGGCCAATGGTCAGAGCTGGCAACACTTGGAGATTATCACACTTTATTATTTATTTATCTGGGCATTTTTTTAAAATACCACCCAGGAAACTGTCCACTGAGCAGTTCAAAATTGTAAATCAATGAAGTTCAAATGCAAACACTACCAAAAAAATACCAGGCAACTTACAAAAGCAACAGGAACACAGAATTCACCAAGTGCAGCCTAGAACCGTACAACAGCATAACAACATACAAAGGAGATATATACCCCACCTCTTTGCTCTGCAAATGTAAGGTGCTTGCAAGTCTTGGCCTTAATTTGCAAGCAGGACATAGAGATATCACAGGTGAGTCATTGGGAACAGGTTTGTTTGTTTGTTTGTTTGTTTTTAAAACAGCTTTTTAGATTTCCCTCCAGTGTAAATCTGGATTCCAGATGGTGGTGGGGGATATGGACTGTGATTTTGGGTCAGAAGCACCAATTTCATTGATCCCACCATAAACACCCATTGGGAATTGCGCTCTGTTTGGAAATATCTCCCCCCTGCACATGCTGTTCTGAGGGTACTTCCCCACCCCTCAGCAAACTCGGGGGGGGGGCATAGAAGAAAGGAGGGGGAAGCCCCTTTGCACTCACAGAAGTCTTTTCATAGACTTCCATTAGTGGGACTAGTTAGTTGAATCTGGCCCCTAGTGAACAGTGATGTGGGGTTTTATTTCTGGTGTTGCCAATTGACTTTTGTTTGTACTTTTAAAATCCGACTGTACTTTAAAAATATGTGTACTTTTATAATTTGATGCTATGGTGCTTTTATTTTTATATTTCTTGTGTGATGAATTGTTTCAAAGACTTACACCTTTCATTTTTATAAAATGAAAAATGGCAACGACAATTTGCCCACATCCACCCCTTCCTTTGCTGAACAAAGAATGTGAAACTCCCAACCCAACCCAACCCAACACCAAAGCTGTTGTGTATTGAGTCAAAGGATTTTATCTCTGTATTATTATTGTCTGTATTTGCATTAGGATAAAGTAAACTGCCTTTTGGTTCCAGAGGGTACAGCTACTATTGGTTCATGTAAGCTGCTGTATTTGGGTCCTCTGTCTTAAACCCCACGTCACAACAAAAGCTATTGACCATTATTCCCACCCCTCATCCAGCAAACCTTCTATGCTTGATGGGCAATTTCACACATTACATAAAGACTAAACCAGGTTTGCCACAGAAGGTGGGCTTGCCTGCAACACTTAGCCAAACTACCACTCAGCATGGTTTGTCCATAGTTTACAGTTTGTTCTTGGGCTGTGTACACTATCAGCTGAAAGCATCATTATTTTTCTCAATTAAGACAAACTGGTTTGGGGTGGGGGTGGGGGGTGGGGAATGCATCAAAACACAGTATGCCATTAGGAAAGACAGGATAGATACAGGATAGATCTGTGGCTAGTGTCATGGGTGTAAAGGTAAAGGGATCCTTGACCATTAGGTCCAGTCATGACCGACTCTGGGGTTGCAGTGCTCATCTCGCTTTATTGGCCGAGGGAGCCGGCGTACAGCTTCCAGGTCATGTGGCCAGCATGACAAAGCCGCTTCTGGTGAACCAGAGCAGCACACGGAAACACTGTTTACCTTCCCGCTGTAGTGGTACCTATTTATCTACTTGCACTTTGACGTGCTTTCGAACTGCTAGGTTGGCAGGAGCTGGGACCGAGCAACGGGAGCTCACCCCGTTGCGGGGATTTGAACCGCCGACCTTCTGATTGGCAAGCCCTAGGCTCTGTGGTTTAACCCACAGTGCCTGGGTGCAGTACACAGCTATTGTCTGGAAGAACTAAACCAGAGGCTAAACCACCAGGTTCAGACAAGAAACTAAGCCAAGGCATAGGCTCAGCTCAGTGCAACAGCAGAATGACTGGTGAGGAGCAAAGCAGCCATGATCTCCTCCCCAGAAGCCCACTCGTTTGCACTAAGCCAATGGTTTCACTTAGCGTTAAATGTGAAACAAGGAGAAAGTGTACATTCAACAGGATGCGGCAGCCAGTCACAGAGGAATTCCCCCTTCCCCATACTGACACATGGTCAAACATACACCAATTTCCAGATGCAAAGATAGTCTTGACCTAGTTAGCTTGTGTTGGCAGCAGTATCAGCCAACTGCATTGTCTTCAGCGAAAGGCTAAATCTATTCCTGACAAATCTCAGTAAGATGTATGAAAGCCAAATTTGTTTCTTTCCCTGGAAACAAACCACCAGCAACGTTTTTGCACAACAGATGTTTCTTAGCAAGTATGTTAAAATAATCCCCCGCCCTCCCAAAAAGAATATATTTACCTCCTGCGTCAGCAACCTCAAAAAAAAAAAAACCCACAAAAAACCCACAACACTGCCAAAATTAGACAATACTTAGTGAGGTGAACCAAGGGTCTTAGTATATGGCTGCTTCCTATGATGGTGAGTGGGGTGTGTGTGTGTCATTCTAGGTAGCTTTTTCCCAAGTGAATGTGCAGGTGGCAGGGACATGGCTAGGAGATGTGGCAGGAGGGCTTGCTCAGGGGGTCATGTGTCACAAACTGGCAGGGCAATGAGGAAGGGGAGGAGGATCCCAGTGAGGGGTGTGCCCATGATTGATACGCACTGGGGCAAGCTGAAGATGGGGAAGGGGAGGTTGGGGACTTAGAAGGTACTCACAGGATACTGGAGGATGTCAGGAGGGTAGCAGACAGTTCACAGGCACCAGGGGAAGGAGACACAGAACCAGAGGTGCCCCCATCTCTGCAGACATGGTAGGCTGGGGGCATTGGGAACTGCCGGAAGTGCACTCCAGGAGACTGAGGTAGGCAAGGAAACACAGCCTCGCTAGCTTACTAGTGGTCCAGGTGGAGATGATGAGACTCATTAGATCTGGGAGGAGGCTGTGGCCATGCAGCTGGATTAAGCTCAGGGCAGGTGAGGGTAATCTGCCTCATCAAGTGGAGAGGGCAGTTGCTCAACTGGAGCAAACTCAGGTGCGGGAATCAAGATTGTGAAGGATAGAAGGGAAGCAAGGCAGAGACTCTGTGCCTGCTCAGCTTTCTCTGTTGATAGACCATGGCTTGGATGTTTTGGGAAGGCCACTGGACTATGACTTTGGGGCTGACCCTATGTGTTTCAACCCTGGATCTTCTGCAGAGGCAGAAACCACCTGACCTTGCAGATTGACTTTGGACATTGCTTGTTGTATTGGACCATTTGGACTGTCTGACTGCTCTCTAATGTGCACAGTCAGGACTTAGCTCCAGGTACACTGGGGTTCAGGATATCCTGTAACACACCCTTGAACATGTGTGGGGGGGAGGGTTATTTAATGAGGGTCCCTTCATACATCCTTTTTATTTTGCATCATGATAATTTTGCTCATGATGGTATTGGGGTGGTTATATGCAATCCCACTATCTATACTGTTTGCCCCTGAAATGTTGGACATACTGCTTTGTTTCCAGTTTGTGCTTGTCCAGTACAGTCATACCTTGGTTTAAGTATGCTTCGGTTTGAATACTTTCAGTTTAAGTACTCCGCGGACCCATCTGGAACGGATTAATCCACTTTCCATTACTTTCAATGGGAAAGTTCGCTTCAGGTTAAGTACGCTTCAGGTTAAATACGGACTTCCAGAACCAATTATACTCATACTTTGGGTTAAGTACGCTTCAGGTTGAGTACTCCGCGGACCCGTCTGGAACGGATTAATCCACTTTCCATTACTTTCAATGGGAAAGTTCGCTTTAGGTTAAGTACAGACATCCGGAACCAATTGTGTACTTAAACCGAGGTACCACTGTAATTTCCCCTTCATGCAGTCAATTACTCAGTTGTCGCATGCCAAGGCCCTGTGACCCTGTTGCTCCCTAAGAGATGAATAACCAAACCAGAAAGCAACATATAAGTCGGGTTCAAATAGGCCACAACTTTATTGATTACAGATGTGAATGGTTTGGCATAGGAATCAGGTAAAGTCATTTATTCCACTCCAGCCTGTCTGCTTGGGAGTGTATATAAGGGTAAACCACAAGGGGCCCCCATGACTTACATCAAATAGGGGTACCTCCCAAGGGGTCCCCGTTGGAGAAGTGCTATGGCCCTAGCCCCTGCCTGGGCATCTGGACAGAAGCAGCTCCTTGTGGATCCCCATCTCAAGGAGGATCAGGCAGGGGCTACAACCTCCCTTCCAGCCAAGACTAAGGCTTACCCTATGCCTAACCAAACAAAGTTGTGACGATTGCTATGAGGTAGGTGAAAACCAAGTGGCCGGTTTCAATTTGCTAAGTGAGAATATGGCAGCCAACAAAGTCCAGAACAAGGTCCTAGTATGAAAGTACAACACAGGAAAAAGGGAGGCAGGATGGAAGGTCCGGCAACAAGCTGGGGAGGAGGGCTGGGCAGGCCGCAATTAATTCCCCTGGGAGCTAACCCAAGCTACGGCCAGGGGCAGGCCCAACCGGCCAGTCCTCCCCAGCCGGCTGCCAGATTGCGGGCAAGGCCATGGCCAGGCCGCAACACCTCCTGACTGTTAAAAGGTAAGTGGACTTAGGAAGATAGTCCAACACGAGACACTAGAATGACAGAACGGCCTGTAAACTAACTACACCTGCAAGAACTGTTGGCATAAAACTCCCCCTGGGTACATAAGACAGCGATGATGGATTAACTCATCAGCCACGTACTTCGTTGATTGAATTCCCCTTTGCTTGTGTGTGTCTCTATACTGAAGCAGCAGTCCTGAAGTATTACCCAAAGGCACCCTCTGGCGTTCACTTAAAGCAATTACCATCAAACAACTTGCCAGATACAGCAGTGTTTCTCAACCTTTTTTGGGCCACGGCACACTTGTTCCATGAAAAAAATCACGAGGCACACCACCATTAAAAAATTTAAAAAATTTAACTCTGTGCCTATATTGACTATATATAAAGTAATTCTATTTATATATAGGCCATTTGTTAATGCCCTTTGTTAACTTTAAGCCTGGGTGGCTCTTTTTAATTTTTTTTCCCTTGCCACACAGTACAAACATTCTCAGGCGTTAGGGGGGAAATGGGGGGAAGGAGACTCCGGCATTAGGTCCAAAGGCCTCAGGGCCACTTACAGCGCTGCTAAAAGGCAGAATGAAAAGCCCTCGGGTCGAGGGGAGCTTCGCAGGGCCCCCGACTCTGCGACCCAAGAGGGAACGAGGGTGCCACGCGGGGCTCACAGGAGACCCCTCCCCTTGAGAGGAAAGAGGCGCGTCCCGGGTGTTTCTCTCCCCCCGCCAGACCTCCCTCCCTCCCCTCAGAGGCACCACTTTTCGGGCGCAGCGAAGGCCCGTTCCTCCCTGCGCACCCCAACCGCCGCCGGAGGGCCATGGCCAACGCCGCCTCCACTCCGCGCCCGCTCGGCCTGATCCCGGGCCGCCTCTCCTGCCCGCCTCGCTTACTGCATGGTCCCTTCCAACTCTGGCGGCGGTTGGGGTGCGCAGGGAGGAACGGGCCTGCTCTCCGCCTTCTCGCGCTCTAGCCTGGCCGGCCAAGGAGCGCTGTGCTGCGCTCGCCACTCGCGGGACTAGACTGGAAGCGAGTGCGACCGTCGGAGCGCGCCCTCCCTTTCCGGCTTCCTTTTTGGTGGGTTAGTGTTGAGTAATGGCGGCCGCCAGGCACGTGACAAGGTAGCAAATCACCCTTCTCGTCGCCGCACGCCGCGGCACACCAGCCCCCATCTCGCGGCACACTACTGTGCCGCGGAACAGCGGTTGAGAAACGCTGAGATACAGTATATATCCTGAACAATAGGGCTTGCTTCTAAAATATTTCCTGGTGTATGCTGCTCCTTGTTTATGATGATATTTAGAGAGTTACGCTTTAACAGTATTGTCTTCAGCCTATCATTTGGCTGCCTTTCTTGAGACTTTTTTCATGCACAGCTATTGTTGTCCACATTGTTTGGGCGTTGAAGGCTTAGAATACTATACAGCAGTCTTCCCCAACCTGGTGCCTGTTGGATGTTCCAGACTCCAGTTCCCATCAGCCACAGACAGTATGCCCAATGGTCATGGAAGATGAGAATTGTAATCCAAACCACCTGGAGAGTCGTGGGGTTTTATAAGAGGATTAGAGGCCAAGCAAACATTTCAGCCTTAGCACCGATGAGAAGGGCCATTAGGATAGCGGAGTTCTTCTTCAATGAAAAGAAAGGTGCTGGGTGATAGTACCTTTCTGTGCACTTAAGGATTTAATGCTTTAAATCAGATTAGCCTCAACCAGAGCCAGGGCCTTTTCAACATTGGCTCCGGTCTGGTGGAATGCTCTGTCTCATGAGACCAGGGCCCTGCGGGATTTGATTTCTTTCCACAGGGCCTGTAAGACAGAGTTGTTCCGTCTGGCCTTTGGCCTGGAATCAACTTGATCCCTTCCCCCTTTTTTCCTTTTTCTGTTGAGGCTGCATTTTAATGTTGTATTTAATCTTGTTTTTAAGCTGTATTTTAAATTAATTGTTTTATATTTGGTGTTAGTCGCCCTGAGCCCGGTCTTGGCTGGGGAGGGTGGGGTATAAATAAAATTTATTATTATTATTATTATTATTATTATTATTATTATTATTATTACCGGTATTACCCGGGAACAATTTATATAGGCACCCTCCCACTTACTGTACATATGATTGACTCACGAGTGACTGCGTATACGTGTGGTGCCAGTAGATCAATTCAAACTTGGAAATGGTGGAAGAGAGCTGGAAAGTCCTTGTGGCTCATGAGAAGACCCTCCACAGATGCCAAATAGGTTTTAAAGGCTTAAAAAAAAAAGAACTTATGGACTCCAAAATGGCACACAGGAGCTCTCGTCCCCCACTCAACAGCTGTTGGGTAGGAAGCTGCATTGCAGTGGGCTTGGACACGCTGTTCCCTGCCCTGTGGGGAGAGGGTGGTTGTAGGATTAGACTTCATGGGCACAAACTGGCAGTAATGCTGGTGCAAAATACTGTGCCGTATTGCAATAAGCTGCATTTGCTACGGATGTGCATTAGAGGGCAGCCTACTGCAAATACAGAAAGTACACTACTGTACTGAAAACACACAGCTTATTTTGCTATTCTAATTAGTAGCTTAAACGAAGGGTGATGCGGAAGCCCATCTCCCCTTGCTGAACAATCCCAAATCAAGACAAGGTTTCCAAGAAAAGTTGTGCAGTTTTCTGCATTTAAGAAAAGTGCAACGGAGACGATTGGGAGAGTTAAATGGCTCAGGGTGGCATAGGGAACGACAATGTAATTTTGCCCAATACCAGTTGAATGTTTTAACCTGCCAACACACTTCATTTTCAACTCTCTACAAAAGGAGCAACAGGGAAACAACTTGACCTGCATGGAGGCGTGTACAAAACATCGATGCCCTTTTTGCACAGGAACCTATAAATGGGTCTGAATTGTATATTGAATGCCCCTGATACCAGCAGGAAAATCAAAATACGAGTTAGGACAGTGGTCAGCAAACTTTTTCAGCAGGGGGCCGGTCCACTGTCCCTCAGACCTTGTGGGGGGCCGGAATATATGTTGCCATGAGTATGACCTGCATTTTTGGCAAAAAACCTTATTGGTACCGACCCCAACGTTGCCCAAATATGATTTTTGGGGGCGGGGGGGAGAGTATTCCCTCATACACCCATGTGGCTTCCTTTGCGTTTTACACATTGACAGCTATTATTTCTCTCGTAAGGCGGGGTGGGGTGGGGGGCTGAGGTAAGCACACCATTCCTGTCAGCCCTGGAGAATGTGTGCACATGCGTGGGTGAAGGGAAAAGCCGTTGGCCAAACTAAGTCAGGCTGCCGCCACTCAAGCAAAAACATTCTTTTCCCCGTGTGAAGGAAGAGGGGGCGGCAGCAGCTATTTACCTTTCCATATCTCACATCGTGAAGCTAACGAGCGGCTTCCCCAGCAGAGCGCAAAACTGTTTTGGTGTGCCACCGCCCGCTGCCACAGACACCGGTGGGCATTGCTCCCGAGGCGCCTCTGAGCCCCTGCCACCGCAACTGCCCTTCCTGAGCATAGCTGCCAAGTTATCCCTTTTTAAAAGGGATTTTCCCTTATGCTGAATAGGCTTCCTCGCGAGAAAAGGGAAAACTTGGCAGCTATGTTCCTGAGGTCAGTTGCCGGCAGCTCCATGGTGGAAATCCGAACTGTGGCTCCTTTCCCCTCTTCCCCACACCCCACCTTGGAAGAAAAGATTACTGCGCACGCGTGACGGACGGAGAAGCGGCTTGTCTCCAGCAGCCGCCTGTCTCACTTTTGACCCCCAAGCCTGGCTGAGTCGCAAAAACCATTGCGTGCATACACTATGCCGGCTGCCTGGATTCCCGGCATAGCTGCCAAGTTATCCCTTTTTTACAGGGATTTTCCCTTATGCTGAATAGGCTTCCTCGCGAGAAAAGTGAAAACTTGGCAGCTATGATTCCCGGACCGTCCGCTGGCTGGATCTAGAAGGCAATTGGGACCGTCCGCAGGCCTTAGTTTGCCAACCCATGAGTTAGGACCTGCTCATTAAATGTCATGGCTTTTTGCAGTCTTATTTTATTTTATTTTCATATATAGGAACATCCTATTATTTTATTATTATTATTATTATTATTATTATTATTATTATTATTATTATTAGCCTCTTAGTATTCATTGCACAGGGCAGGTGCCTCTTTGTAGATCTTTGCTACTCCAGAGCTTGCAGTCACCTGCAGCTGGGTGGTCACTGAATTCTGTGCCTTCCAGGGCACCATAGTAATCCATCGTACGTGCATTTGACGTGCAGGATTTCAGCCATACGTGGTTGAAGGCGGCCTGCTTGAAAGTGTGCACGTCCCAAACAAGGCAGACAACTTAACAGCTCCTTTTATGCTAGGTAACCCAAGTGGAACCAGCATGAAAAGAGCTTTGAAGCTCTGTGCCTTGCTTGTGGAAGCAAGGACTGCTTAGTGCAGGGCTCTGGAAGCTCTGAGGACGCTCCCTCTACCCCCCTTCTAACCATGGGGCTGCTCCAAGCGTTTGGTTATACAATATTTTCACGTGTAAGACGTAACCCTTGAAACCAAACCCCCATGTAAGCGGATGGGTTACTGTACCATTATGATCTTCACCATCTCTTAGTCCAACCTACCTCACAGGGTTGTTGTGAGGATAAAATGGGGAGGAAGAGAACCACGTGCACCACCTTGAGCTCTTTGGAAGAAAAAGGTGGCCTATAAATCTAATAAATATATGTATGTTTTTTTAAAAAAAACAAATAAATACAAAGGTAAAAGTAACATTCATCGCTGCCAAATTCTGCCTCTGGCCCTGCCCAATGCTGGCATGTGGCCCTCAGAGTGGCTGCACAGAAGGGAATGCGGCCCTTGGCTTTGAAAGGGGTTCTCCACATCAGGCTAGGATGGCCAGATGCAAAAGAGGACAGGGCTATTGTACTTTTTTTAAAATAGCTGTGAAGAAAAGGGAATTCCAGCAGATTTGTAACAGCGTAGCACATGGGTTGCCAACCTGGTGCCCCTGGGCAGCATTGTGCCTGTGAAGGCTTTCATTGGTGCCTCTGGACAGCTGCCTCAAACTTGTACCTTGTTTTTAAGGAAGTCTATGGCCCTCCTAGAAAGAAAGTTATGGGGCAAAATGTGTAGGTGCCTTCTAAGCAACTTCCGTGAAATTAAGAGTAAATGTGATGTGTCCACCTTGATTATACAGTGGTGCCTCACTAGACGAATTTAATTCATTCCACGGGTCTATTCTTATAACGAAAAATTTGTCTAGCGAATCCCATAGGAATGCATTGAATTTTTTTTTTAAAAAAATTGCCCATAGGAACGCATTAATTGAATTTCAATGCATTCCTATGGGAAACCGTGATTCGCCAGACGAATTTTTCGTAAAACGAATTTGTCTAGCGAGGCAACCTCCGCTAGAAAAATCCTTTCTTTAAGCGAAAATTTTGTCTTACGGGGCGTTTGTTAAGCGAGGCACCACTGTATTTCCTGGTAGTGTTGTTCTCTCTCTCTCCCTCTTTCTGTGTAATTAATGTGGTGTAATCTCCTCAATTGGGAGCAGCAGGAATATAGTTGACTTCCCATGGTAACAATAAAGTTGCCAGGGCTAGTTGTCTCTTTAATTATATGTCCTGTGGCAATCTCCATGGCAGCCATTTTATGTTATACCAAACCGTGTAGCAGCCATTTTGTGCTATGCCACCCCCACCCCCACCCCAATTGCCCTGCGGCAGCCATTTTGTGCCTGGCACACCCCAGCACTCTCTCAGAACTTGAAATGAGCCCGCTGGTTCCAAAAAATTGGTACCCCTTCGTGTAGCAGTTATGCTGAACTATGCTAAAAATGAGCAGCAAGCTTTTAAGCAACCTAAATGAACCTGGAAAACATATTTAAGTGCTTTGTTTTGTTTTTTAGAAACTTGAAAACACAAGGATTACGGGAGAGGGTGGGGAGTAAACTGAAGGTGATTAGCCCCTTTCTGAAGTAGAAAAAAACACCACTTCTTGCCTTTAACAAATAACAGACACATGTTAATAGGACCAGATGAAACTTTTCGTGATGGAGAGGCAGCCAAATGGATGCCTGATCTTTAAATTCCACTGGGGATCTATGGGGGTGGATTGGTTGCAGATGGGCAGTTGAGCAAATGCAGATTTTATTGGGTGTGTGTGCATATATCATAAGCCTTTATTGTGTTTTTTGCTCTTTCCCTTTTTTTACATTAAAAACTTAGGTGAGCATTCCAGCGAGGAATCTTGATTAAGATTTCCATTTAGCAATATTAAAGCCCCAATGATTTTTTTAAAAAACCTCTCATAAATACCAAACCATCTCCCCTCATCAGAATGAAGAAAATAAAGGTTTGTTTCTTTTGCCCAGCCCTCTTCTCATGCCCTCCAGTTGTTTTAGACTATAATTCCCATCATCCCTAAACTTTGGTCATGCTGGCTGTGGCTGATGGAATTATAGTCCAAAACACCTGGAGGGTACCAGGTAGGGGGAAGGCTGCTTTAGGAAGCAAAAAACATAAGGACTGACACTTTGGTGGTGGTGGATAGTTTTCATAAGCATTTAACCGGTGCAATTTTTCTAGAAAAAGAGGTGTCAGAACTCACCATGAATGGCAATTGCACCCACCTGAGAGGTGCCAGAACTGAGTTCCAGCGAGTTCTAGCAGAAAAAGCCCTGCATTTACGAGTTTCATGGTGGGCAGAAAAATACAGGTGTATCTGCCCCTAACAGTAAAGCTGCATGCATGCTGAATTTCCTGAGCAACAGTTGTGCAGCCAAACGCACACCGCAAGCTACTCCATTGCCTACAACTTTATGTTTCTTTCAAGGGTTAATTTCAGAGACCCTGTGAGCAACAGAGAAGACCTCTGAGGGAACTTGCATGCCTGAGGGCGGCACGTTGGTCACCCCTGGAATCATCAGAAATGAAGCTAAGGAAGGACAGGGGATGTTTTACGTGGCGTGTTGACATGCAGCCTGCAAGGAAAGACATGGAACTTTCCAAAATATAGCAGAATGTTAGGAAGTTATGGCTTTTTTTTTTCAGACAGAAATTTCCGGAACTCAGTTCCATCACCTCTCAGGTGGGTGCCATTGCTACTCTAAGAGAGCGTAAAGGTAAAGGGCCCCCTGACCATCAGGTCCAGTCGTGTTCGACTCTGGGGTTGCGGCACTCATCTCGCTCTATAGGCCGAGGGAGCCAGCGTTTGTCCGCAGACAGCTTCCGGGTCATGTGGCCAGCATGACAAAGCTGTTTCTGGTGAACCAGAGCAGCGCACGGAAACGCCGTTTACCTTCCCGCCAGAGCGGTCCCTATTTATCTACTTGCACTTTGACGTGCTTTCGAACTGCTAGGTGGGCAGGAGCAGGGACCGAGCAACGGGAGCTCACCCCGTTGCAGGGATTCGAACCGCCGACCTTCTGATCAGCAGCCCTAGACTCTGTGGTTGAACCCACAGCGCCACCTGGGTCCCTCTAAGAGAGCAAGGGAGGTGTTTATGGCGAGTTCCAGCACCTCCTCTTCTAGGAAAACAGCACTGGAGGAAGTTAGAATTTGTAGGATCTTGCGTGCATTCAGAACATCACAGCTTGACAGAAAATGTTGCTGTCTGTTTTACAACCTCAGTTGTGTGCTCCTTATTTTTGGGTGTTTGATCAGTTGATATCTTTTGAGAATGTAACCTGTTTGCAGGGAGAAAAGGCATCTTAAAAGAAGAAGCTGTTAACTGCTGGCTTTGGCTTGAGGGCAGCAGCAGCACCTTCCTATTTGCTGCGGGAGTTGCATGGCATAGCCACAACCAGGCCAGCTGTTCCCTTGACCCACAGGGTGACATGATGGTCCAGGTGAAGTTCAGATGTGTTGAGAAAAATATGTAAAGCATGCACCAGCAATGCTCTTTGCTGACCTGGCTGCCCCAGGATTGGAGGAGCGCCTCAGGACACGCTGGGATGCATCAGTCTGCAAACTCTTTCCCCTCCTCATTGGGTTGCAGTGTGTCAGTTTGCTTGCAGTGTTTCATTGCTTCCAGGGATTAGTAGAAAATTACCTCAACACGTCTTTAATTCATGAGCAGAGTCTCTGAAATATTTATTATGATGTTTACAGATTTGACAAAATAAGACAAGTGCACTCGTTATACAGAACGCGCATCAACGAAAATGTCCAATGACTGACATGTAGGGTTTACTTCCACATAGAATTAAGAAGTCTGCACATGGGTAATATTGGCACATCACACACCTGAACACGAAGTCCTGCGGGCATAGTAAAGGAGATTCGCCACAACACTGATCTCCCAGCAGCACAAGAAACTTAATAATAATAATAATAATAATAATAATAATAATAATAATAATAATAATAATAATAATAATATATTTATACCCCGCCCATCTGGCTGGGTTTCCCCAGCCACTCTGGGCAGCTTCCAACAGAAATATTAAAATACAATAATTTATTAAACATTAAAAGCTTCCCTAAACAGGGCTGCCTCCAGATGTCCTCTAAAAGTCTGGTAGTTGTTTTTCTCTTTGACATCTGGTGGGAGGGTGTTCCACAGGGCGGGTGCCACTACCGAGAAGGCCCTCTGCCTGGTTCCCTGTAACTTGGCTTCTCGCAGCGAGGGAACCGCCAGAAGGCCCTCGGCACTGGACCTCGGTGCAATCAGTACAGGGTGAGATGAATGGGCTTCCAGCAGTTTCCCTGGATGTTTGATAAATTCATAGAAAACTGCCTGATCCAGGATCAGCCCATCTAGTTCAATAATGTCTACACTAACTGGCAGCTGTTCTCCAGGGTTTCAGGCAGGAATCTTCTTCTGGAATCATAGAATTGTAGAGTTGGAAGGGACCACGGGGGTCATCTAGTCCAACCCCCTGCAAGCCCAACAGGGGGCTTGAACTCACAACCCTGAGATTAAGAGTCTGTTGCTTTACTGACTGAGCTATGGAGATGCCAGGGATCTCCTTTTGCGCGCAAAGCATGAGCTCTGCTACTGAGCGACATACCTACTGTTCAGTTTACAAGCTGACTGAGGAAAAGTCACGCATTTGCTTTTGGTATTTGACTAGCATTTTATGTGCCTCTCTGTAAGTGTTGAAGGACTGCAGCCTTAAATTATGCACGGCTTATTCATTGGTTTCAATGGGATTAATGTCCAAAGTAACTGTAGCATGGCATGGGGAAACCAGTTTGCCAAAGAGATTTAGTTCAGGCCTCAAGAGTGCATACTGGATATATATATATATATATATATATATATATATATATATATATGTGAGTGTTTGATTCATGGATTTGTAAAACCTTGTTTTAAAAGGGTTCCTCACTCAGTGCCCTGCCCCTCGATGTGAGTATGATTGTGTAGAAGGGGACATTGGAGAGTCAACACAAGTTTCATCTCTCTTTAGTGAAGCAGGGTTTATCAGGGGAGTTCCATAGCATTTAAAGCACAACTCCCCCTAAAGTATCCTGGGAACTGTAGTTCCTCCACAGAGACTTACAATTCCTAATACTCATATCAAACTACAGGTCCCAGGGTTATTTCGGGGGAAGTCATGTGCTTTAAATGTGAGTTGGATATGCTTTAAATGTATGGTACAGATCTGCCTTAAGGCCCTCTTCTCTCCTTCCTAGTGTAGTTCATTCTCCTGTGATTCCTAACAATTTAGTACAATGGGCCTGTGTCTTCTAGGTTATGAAGATATACTTCCCCCGCTCTATTCCAGACAAGTGTGTGTGTGTTAAGAAAGGTGAAAACAATGGGGGGAAACTCCCTGTATCATTCAGTTTCCTAGTAACCATGCCCTACTTTTTCCAAACATCAGAAGTGAAAAATCATTTTCTGGACTGGACCACCTGAGAGTGCAGTCCCCTTTCCCCTAAATCACCACATATGGAAATCTAGAGGCCACACAAGACTCCTTCTTGACAATCTACTTTTCTATTTGCAGGGAATTTGCATGTGTGTGTAGGTGTATTCCTGTGACGGGTATAGGGCTCCGTTGAGTTGTTTATGACTCAATTAGGAGCCTCTGATTATCGCCCGGCGCGCTTCCTCTCTGCTTCTCTGCTTCCGTAGAACCGGGCTGGCAGTAAAACACACACACAGCAGAGTTCTTCTTCTCACACAGCGAAAGCTTGTATAGCCGTTGGATAAAAAGCCTCTTAAGAACACACAGAGTCCAAAGTGTTCTAATAACTACTTAAGTTTATTCTAGAGAGAAAAATAACAAACAACCTGGTGAGAGCGCAGACATCTTGCGACCGTCTCCCAGGCAGAAACGAAACCAACTGCAACATACAGAAACACTTCTGGTACATTCTGTAACATGATCTTCCTCAGTGGTCAGGTGCTACAGTACACAGTTAACTCTTTAGTTACTTGTTACTCATCACACCCCCTCTCACCTGAACACTGGGGATAGCGGGTATCCAAACTTACCCCAAAACCAACCCTTCACAGAATTCCCCATGCCGTTGGAAACTCAAGGGTTTTGTGAACCCATCTGCTAGGTTCTCTTGGCTTGGACAATACCTCAACTTCACCAAGCCTACCTGTATGCTCTGACATACGTTTCGGAAGCGGATGTCTAAGTGTTTGGTTCTGGCTTTGAACTGTCCAGACTCCGCCAGTCTCAAAGATGGTTGATTGTCGCCCCAAACAGTGATGGGCTGGCTACAATCACCCCAGATTTCCTGGACCAAACATCTGTAGTACTCCAATTCAGTGCATGTCGCAGACAACGCACAGAATTCGGCTTCCGTGGAAGACATTGCTATTAGGCTTTGCCTGCGCGACCGCCAACCAATCAGGGCATTTCCAAACTTGACTACCAAACCAGTCACTGACTTCCTGTCCTCCTGATTGGCCCAATCAGCATCTGCAAAACAAGTGAGTTGTGGCTCACCTTGCGCTGACATCTCCAAACAATACTCTTTGGTCTCCTGCAAATACCTAAGCACTCTCTTAATGCCATTCCAAGCATGCACGCTAGGTTTCGATGCTTCTCTACTGAGCAAATTGACTGCAAAAGCAATATCTGGTCTGCTCCATTGTGACAAATACAACAGACTCCCTAGCGCTGACTGAAACACTTCAGGACTCTCAAACGCTACTTTGTCCTTCACTTGTGACTCTTTCACAAAGTTTGTCTCCATGGGTGTTCTGACCCCTTTACAATCAGACATTCTGAACTTCTCAAGCAAATGTTCAATCTTGCCTTTCTGACTGAGCAAAAAACTTCCATCCTCAGTTCTGTCTATCTGCACACCTAGATAAACATTCACTGCACCTAGATTCTTGAGTTTGAACCTCTTGCCTAGCTCTTTTGCAAACTTCTGCACTTGCATCTGGCTCTTTGCTAAGCAGATCAAGTCATCAACATAGACAAGCAACAGTTCTTGCTGTTCTCCTTCACCTCTGAGATACAGACAACTGTCAGCTAGACTCTTCCTGAAACCTAGGCTCTTCAAAACAGAATCAAGACATGAATTCCAATTTTTAGCGGATTGCTTCAGACCGTAGATCGACTTGTGCAGCTTCCACACCTGACCTGGCACGTCACTCTCAAACCCTGGAGGAGGCAACATGTACAACTCCTCCTGGAGGTCAGAGTTCAAATAAGCGGTGTCCACATCAAAGTGGTTGACCACTAGGCCTCTCTGCGCTGCAGTCGCTAAAAGCATCCTGAAAGATTCCGATCTCGAAGTCGGACTAAAGACATCTGTGTAGTGGATTCCTTTCTTCTGAGTAAAACCTCTAGCCACTAATCTAGCCTTGTACTGAGGCTCTCCAGTCACTGTGGGTTTCAGCCTGTAGACCCACCTACAACTGACTGCTTTCTTGCCTTCTGGCAACTGTGTTAGGCTATACACACCAAGAGATTGCATGGAGTTCAACTCTTTCTCCATTGCAACTTTCCACTTACTAGCTTCCTCCACTGACAACTGTTGCACCTCTTCAAAGCTTTCAGGCTCACACACTGCTAGATTCGCCCATACACTGACAGCTGAAAACCTTTCAGGTGGTTTACCTTTCGTGGTGCGTTTTGAACGCCTCGGTCCCACATCTTCCCCCTCTAAATCCGAACTGCTTGTCTCTGACTGTGGCTCTCTCGGACTAGCAGCACTGTCAAGAGACTTACTACGCTTTGCAGCCCCCTCTGGGCTTGCTTTGGGTGAAGTGGGTGACCTACCACGTTTGCTGTACTTCCCAGGCTTGACCTGGGGTGAAGTCGGTGCGCTTCTGACTAGGAGCTTCACTTCCCTAGGAGCTACACCACTTGGACCAGCTGCCTGACCTGGATCTGGTCCTGCAGCACCTGGAACTCCAGCATCAGCTACCTGAGTTTCCTCTTCCTGGTCAAAACCTGAAGACCAGTCAAGAAGAACTTCGGGGTTAGCATGAATGCGTCTCCAGCCCTCTTGTTCACAGAACGTAGCACTCCTGCTAATGTGAACGCGGGTTTGGTCCCCCTCTGCTGGTACAAACCTCCAAGCCTTTGAGTTTGGTTCGTAACCACAGAAGATCATTTTTCTGGATCTTGATCCTCCCTTTCTGCGCTTCTGCTTTGGAATTAGAACCCAAGCCTCACACCCAAAAGTTCTGAAATAGTGCACCTTCGGAACTTTGCCATACAACATGTAGTAGGGTGTGTTGTCCACAACTGAATTAAAAGCGCGATTTGAACAATAATTCACAAATTTATAGCATTCCCCCCAAAACTTCTGGGGTAGTCCTGCATCAAACAACGTTGCCTCTACCAGTTCAGACAGCGTTCTAAATTTCCTTTCAGCCAAACCATTCTCCTGTGGACTAAAAGGAGCGGTTTTTCTGTGCCTAATTCCCTTGCTGCGGAAAAAACCTTGTAGGTCTGCACTCAAAAACTCTCCCGCCCTGTCACTCTGGAAACACTGGACAGTGACGGAGAACTGTAGTTCTACTTCGGCTACCCACTCCTGTATCACTCTGGCAGCCTCCCTCTTCTCTTTCAGTGTTATGACCCAGGAAAAATGACTGAAATCATCCAGAAGACACAAAACATATTTTGAACCACCTAAACTTAACGTTGACATAGGCCCAGAAATATCCAAGTGCACTAACTGAAACGGCTTTGTGCTCTTCCTCTCAGACCTAGGATAAGAGCATCTCTTCGTCTTCGCTTTCGCACATGCTCGGCATTGCAGGTGTTTTTGACATGGCTTGAACCTGCAACCTTTGACAAAATCAGGGGCTTTTTGCACATAAGGAAAAGACATGTGACAATATTTTCTGTGCCAAGCATGAATGCAATCCTTATGGATAGCGCCCTCTGTGCCCTTTGGGGTATTGGCACTTTTAGCCTGAGCATCACCAGTGTTACTTCCACCTGCTTGCCCCCTCCCATCTAGGACAAACAGACCATCAGACCCAACAGTAACACTTACCAGCTCAGCCCCATCTCTGGCAATTTTGCAAACACCATTGGCAAAACTTATTTCAAAACCCTCACGCAATAAGCAAGACACACTTAAAAGACCATTTTCCATGCCTGGTACAACATAAACATCAAGGTTAGTGTCTAAGCATTGCATATAAAAACCACCCTTGCTTTTAATTGTTCCAGAAGAACCATCAGCAAGATGCAGGCTCTTTTCATCTTCAAGTGGCCTGCAGTTCAGGATCTGTCCTGAAGGAGGTACAAGATGATGGCTGCTGCCTGAGTCGATAATAAAAGCGAAACTGTCCTGTCCTCTGTTTCTGACCGTTGCTAAGGCAGCAGAAAGACGGCTGACAGGCTTATCTGGAGTTTTCCCACGTCCTCTGCCTCGGCGCTGCTGGCTGGTCCCACGACCACGTCCGCTGGGTTGCCTGGCACCTGGCTGAGTGACCTTGGCTGCTTCCGGAGCTGGGCAGAATCTCGCTACGTGCCCAGGCTGCTGGCACCGATAGCAAAGCCTTGTTGCGCACGCACTCACAGTGGATTCCTCAGTGCTTTTTACTGCACCCCCACTGGCTTCTCTGCGCCCACGGCCCCCCTTCTCAGCCGATTCTTTCTGGCGTCTCAGTTCCTCATCCACCAAACGCCCAGAAACGTAAGCAATCGTGAGTTCAGATTCAGGCATTGACTCAAATGTTAAACACAAATGTTCATAGGCGTTTCCCAAACTAGACAGCAAAATATAAACTTTTTCCTTCTCTTTGAACACAAGCTCATGCCGCTGCAGCTTATGGAATGCATCAATCACATTGGCAATGTGCTCCTTAATGGGTTGCCCTGGTCTCAGTCTCAACTCAAAGAGATGCCTCATAGCATGCAGCTTAGCTCCAGCTGTTTTTCTCTGATGGACCCTTTCCAAACTGTCCCAGGCTTCCTTGGCATTTTCAGCATTTTGCACATAGGGCAGTTGTGTAGCATCGCAGCTCATGGCAATGGCACATAGAGCCTTATTGTCTTTCCTGGTTTCTGCTGCAAACCTCTGTGCTTCAGCTGCTGAATTATCAGCGACAGGGGTTGGAGGATTTAACACACAAGTCCACAAATCCTTTCCCAGCAACCACATTCTGGCCCTTTCTCTCCACTCTGCATAGTTGTCGCCATTCAACCTCTGGAACGGCACGACAAATGACTCCTGTAGCTGCTCCGCCATCTTGTCCACCCCCGGGCTCCGTGTCTGTGTACTCACTCAGAATAGCTCACGTTGCTCCTCCGGGTAGACTGCGGATCCCAGCCTTCTGGTACAGGGTCTTCCTGCTAGCGAGTGCATCTATTGATTGCCGACTGCAAAACAACAGGTTTCTCCCAGCTAGCTCTTTACACCGGCTTTCTCCACGGCTTTTACAGCTGCAATCACCTTTTATTGCTTTGGTGATTGATTAGGTTCTATGACCCATAACCTGTGACGGGTATAGGGCTCCGTTGAGTTGTTTATGACTCAATTAGGAGCCTCTGATTATCGCCCGGCGCGCTTCCTCTCTGCTTCTCTGCTTCCGTAGAACCGGGCTGGCAGTAAAACACACACACAGCAGAGTTCTTCTTCTCACACAGCGAAAGCTTGTATAGCCGTTGGATAAAAAGCCTCTTAAGAACACACAGAGTCCAAAGTGTTCTAATAACTACTTAAGTTTATTCTAGAGAGAAAAATAACAAACAACCTGGTGAGAGCGCAGACATCTTGCGACCGTCTCCCAGGCAGAAACGAAACCAACTGCAACATACAGAAACACTTCTGGTACATTCTGTAACATGATCTTCCTCAGTGGTCAGGTGCTACAGTACACAGTTAACTCTTTAGTTACTTGTTACTCATCACAATTCCGTCATAAAAAACCCCACCTGCCATCTAAAAGTCCAGAAACAGGGTTGCTAAGTCTCTGAGTAAAACTAGATGTTAGGTGGGAGATCCATGACTGAGTTGGCCGATGTTTTCTGTTCTTTTCTGTTCAATTAAAAACCCCCACATTTAAAATAGGTGGAGGCAGTTGCCAGGGCCGGTGCTACCGGTAGGGTTTTTTTGCGCCCTAGGCACAAAATAAAAATAGGGAAAAAATTAAAAAGTAGGGGGGGGGAGAGATTTCTTTGGCTGAAAGGCGAGCGAGGCAGCCCCAGGCTCGCACACCCCGTGCATCTCCGGAGAGCGGCCTGAAGCCGCTCAACAGTTGAGGGCGCGGAGGAGGCAGCCCCAGGCAGCACCGGGGGCGGCAGGCAGGCTGGCCAGCGCCCCCTCCATTTTGGTGCCCTAGGCAGCTGCCTAGTTCGCCTTAATGGACGCGCCGGCCCTGGCAGTTGCATGTTTGTATACAGCATGGGTGTGCTGGGGTGGGGGGGAGGTGTTGAACTGTTTTCACCCTGTGCAATTTCCCCAATCTGAATAACTCTCCTAACTAACTCTATTCACCCTGCAGGAGAGGGAATGCTGTCAACAGCTGCTGGGTCAACGCCCTAGAACTAACAGCAGCTGTGCTGGGAGGGGCAATTTAGAGCAGGGAAACAGCAGTGGAGAAAGTGTTAAATGTCTCCTCCCCTGGGTGGAATTTTCTGATCAAATTCAGGCCCCCCCCCCCAAAAAAAATCTGTTTTAAAATGAATTAAATAGAACCACCCTCCCACACACCAGTGATTTGTTCCCCAGTCTGTGGGATTCCTCTACATAGATCCTTCTAATCAGTGTTCTATAGCCTACCTGAATCCAAAGGAATCCCTTGCCCCTTGGCTGGACAGTGAACAATCTCCTATGAGTGTTTTTTTTTGTAACACATGAACCAGACCTCAAACCACTGCTGTCAGTCTGGTTTGCTTTTGTACAGGGAAGTGGGGAGGCACATCCTGTCCTTTGTCTCTAGCACCCAAATGTAAACGAGCAGATTAGGCAGCAATCCTTTGCAAATTTACTGGGAACTAAGTCCCCTTTAGTACCATGGGAGTCACTTCTGAGGAAACATGCATAGGCTCACACTGTGGGGCTCTCATAAGACTGCAGGTTTACTAGGGAGTAAGTCCTATGGATCTCAGTGCCACTTATTTCTGAGTAAGGCATGCTTAGGCTCCCATTGTTAAACCTCTTTGTGTGCTTTCCAGGGGCTCACATTTCATGTGCAAGACCACCCTTCCAATAGAGTGACCCAGTTAAGCACTGCTAAAAATGAGGCTTTGTGTCACAAAAAAAGAGGGCACCTTTACATTGAAAAAATTGCATGTGGTATATGTATAGATGTAAATTTAGAAATAATGACTATAATTTGGAAATGCAGTACTGTACATCACACTATAATGGGGAAGACACCCTGTGAGTTGTGTGCTTGCTGCAGTATTAGCAGTTTATGGGCAACTTCATGGCTCCTGCTCTCCCTCCTCTGTGGTTCTTTATCTTTAAACTAGATCTGGACCTCTAATAGATGACAGCTTCAAACAGAAGACTGTTTTCGGACAGTCCTCCAGAATAGAGAACAGAAGGAGGAAGCAACATACTTTCCTATACCCACTGGTGAGGGGGAGATGTATTTGCACACATGTGCAAGGCATGTTCCAGGAGCCCACAAGGACTTATGTTCCCAACTGCATATCCTTGTTTATTTACAAACAATTATCTGTCTCATGAAGGAGCCATCAGATGTACAGGCCCTCTTTTCTGCAGTGGTCTTGTATAGCTACAAAGGGGTCCAGCTTTCTACTACTTTAGGCCCCCAATGTGGGAGGTTGCACCCTTCTCTGTCCCCCACCCCAGCACATACTGATGTCAAAGCAAGGGAAACATTGCCATGTGTCTCCTTAGCATTCAAGTTATTACTGTGGTCTGAGCTATGATGCCTGTATTCTAGAATGTAGAGATATGTAGAACATACATTCTGTTGTTCCATTATGGTGACATAACCTGGCAGAGTCTACAACTAATGACCATTGAGAAGAAATGGGAGTCAGTCTACTACATGATGCACTTGTATAGAACATGCCTCTGAAATGTGCACAAACAGAGAAACACCTAAGATCTTGTGACTGAAAATAAGTTTCTTCATTGTTTTATTTATAGCATAATCTTTTGGTGTTGTTTTTTTTTTAAAGACACAGTTCTAGAAGTAAAATTGACATGCACTTGCAAGGAAACATATGGATATGTTTATATATATATATATAATCATCTCATATAGGAAAAATAATTAATTTAACAGAATCAGGAATAGAATATTCTTGTACGACACTGTTAAAAGCATTTATACGATATAAACGTGACTATTGGACACTTAAAACAGCTACTAGAAATTGTTTAAATAAGCCACACAGTCTTCAACTAGCAGCAGGAATTTCACACATCCACAACACTTCTCTCTTCCACACAAGTTTATATACACTGAATAAGTCGTTAAATATTGCACTTATTGGCCCATGATCCCTCCAGTTAGAGGTGTTCAAAAATAGAAAACAAAGCTATTTCTTTTAAAATAACATTTTCATGCCACATTTAAGACACTTCAGTTCCACAAACACTATTAAATAGTATACACATTCTGACAGTTCCAACTGAATCACAACACAGTGGACATTTACCAACAATATATTGAACGGGAATTACAGCACGGTTTCCATTTAACACTAGTTTGCAAGGTACATGTCAGAATTACCCATTTCTGTCAATTTCATCCTGGTAAGTCCTAGTATCTCTTTCCTATGTTTATGGAGGGATGTACGATGGCTGGGAGGTCTGGGTGTGTTCTCTCCCCCTTAAAATGCCATGGGGCTGTGTCCATCTATTCCACTGCAACTGTAAATATGAGCTCTATAGCTTGTGAAATTACCACAGGCACTTCCTAGCGATAAGGTGAATTTCTTGGCAAATCCCACAAAGTGGGGTATGAGGATGTGGGGAGAGATATAAGGAAAAGGATTGTAAATGATTTAGATTTTGTCATGGCTAAACCGGTATATGGAATGAGTTGGCATGAGACATGCAAGAGATATTTGGTCAAGTAAGGCGAAAGATTTACATGATCTGAAGAAAAACCAGAGTACTGATTGATTGATTGATTGATTGATTTGGTCAAGTGACTTATTAAGCAGTTTGAGACAATAAATGTTAACAGAGACTTAAAAACAAAAAACAAAAAAACGACAACACCACCACCACCACACTATATACCTGACCTGTGAAGAAAAATAATTTATAAATATTAAAGCTGACTCGTATTTTGAATTTGTCGGTGGGATGCTCGACAGAACCAAGTTCTAGTTGGGTATGAAAGAAACAGAAAATACTGTAACTGACCTAATTATCTGACAGGCGTAAATAAGCAAGGATTGGTCTGCGTTAGTTATGGGGATTCTGCTATGAATCCAGCTCTATCATAACTTTTCTGATTCCCAGAAGAGTTAGTCCAAAGGTACTTGGTTCACTCTCTAAACAGTGTATTGATGTAGACCATCTGGTAGTTTATTAAATAAAACAATCTATACTTTGAATGATGCCTCAAAGCTACCCGAGATACGCTTTTTGGACTTTCTAACATAAAAAAAAACCATGTATGACAATCTGCCCGTATCTCAGGGAAGCACTTCCCTTAAGAAGACCCTTCGTTTCCTGTCACTCATAACTGTACTGACTTGACAAAATGAACACGGATGGTACAGGCTTCTGTGAGGAAGAAAACAACAAGAAGAAGCATCTTCACTACTTCAGGAACATCTTCACTTACAACTCAGCATGGATCTCTGAAGGACAATCCAGAATTAACTGCAGATTTCTCCAACTTAATCTGGGTGGAATATATGCAAACTTTGCCATGGAAGGAACAGTTGCAGTGTTTTGATTCAGGAAAAGTGGATGTGCATCAGTACCCTCAGGAAAAAGGACCCCCCTATTCAACAAGACACCCATTTACATGGTGCCATCACAAAACATGCTCATTGAAAACTAGCTCTAGCAACTGTCTGTGACTGACAAAACTGTTACCAACAGACATAAATCTTGCACCACTGTTAAGTCTCCTAGAAAACACAACATTCTGACAATTCCACACATTAGGATCAAACTCCAGTGAACATAGTGCACCATTAAATAGCACTTCATTCTTAAAATAAATAAGGTGCAGGCAGTACAGCTGGACATAGCAGAGCTGAGCTGACTGGGAAGAAACTATAATCTTTCAGACTCGAGCTCTGGAAAGGCCACACAGATTGAGCTGCTCAGGTAGTTTCTCTATGCAATATACCAAGGGCTTATTCAGCAATAGTGCAATGACCAGTACATATAGAAGGGAGGAGAATAAATATGGACGGTTCAGGGTTGTTGTTGTTTTTAATGACTGATGTACTCTCCAGCACTAACTGGAGAGGAATGCTGCAAAGAGGGTCTAGGACAAAGAGATGATTTCCTGCAACCGTCAAAGTCCAAAGAATTCCCTAGTCAACTAAGCTTGTCAATGACCCCCACGAGTCTCAGAGCAAATTCTGAATGGGAGAGTTGGAGCTTAAGACAGCTATAGCTCCTCTCAAAGTTGAGCGTTCATGTCAGGGTGACCAAATGGGGCAGCAGTACAACGCTGTTGGTGTCATCTGTGGTGTCACAGGCTCTAGCCCAGGCATAGGCAAACTGCGGCCCTCCAGATGTTTTGAGACTACAACTCCCATCACCCCTAGCTAACAGGACCAGTGGTCAAGGATGATGGGAATTGTAGTCCCAAAACATCTGGAGGGCCGAGTTTTCCTATGCCTGCTCTAGCCAATTGGAGCTGGTGACACTCAAACAGAAGCACTCCAAAAGGAAATAGTCTTTCTAGCTGGGGGAGGCATCTTTTATTTCACCAGCAACAATATATTGCTCTGAGCGCTGGGAAAATACGATACCTGAAACGCTTTCATGAGTAAAAATGTTTGCATCCTGAACAAGACATCAAACAACTAACTGTACCTCTGTTGCATTATCGGCTGTTTGCTTGGAAAAGCCCTGAGTATAAGCACAAAGGAACAATGGTTCCAGTAACAGTCACATATATTTGCAGCTGAGAGAGAAGGGGGGGAAAAGCCATTTCGACAGAAAGGACAGGCCAGCTATTCCATATCTCAGACACCAAACAACAGCTTTGAAAATAAGCGAGGGTGGGGAATGCTGTTCTGAATTAATGGCATAAAAGGGATAGGCACATTTGATGTATTGTAGAGCGAGTTGTTATACACGAATTGAAACGCAAGCTTGCTGCTCCATTGCTTGTATGCGCTTGCAGGCATTGTAACATTCAGCTCATGCCTCTGCGTTCCAGTTGCCAATATGCAAAACTTCATTAGAAATATTTTGCCCATGTGCAAAGGAAAGAACTGCTTGAGCAAGAAGGCAATTCACCCATGCAAGTTGTTGTTCAACTAGCAGTCCGGCTATTTTTGTATATGGTGTGATGTAGTGGTTAGAGTGTCAGACCTGGGAGACCAGGGTTCAAGTCCCCACTCGGCCTCTCAGCCTAACCTACCTCACAGGGTTGCTGTGGGGAATCAGTGAGGATGGGGAGACCCATGTATGCCGCCTTCAGAAGGTGGGCTATTAAGGGAATAAATAAAATAAATTCAAAAATATCCGTGTGTTGTTACAGTTTGGCTGGGCTCTCAGGAATCAGGCTAGCCTCTAGAAAGTATTTTTATTCATTCAAGAATAGCAGAGAATAAAGTTTACGTTGGTAACAAGCAATAACCCAGAATAATAAAACATTGCAATAAATTAGGATTGCCTATTTTTTTGGGGGGGGGGAGCTTTTAGGCCTTTCATAGGATTTTAAAGCATTTTTTTAAAACGTCCTACTTGCCATATGTCTGGGTTTTCCTGGACATTTTGCAAGTTCGGGGAAAATCAACCCAGAAGCCATTTGCAGAGTCCGATTCCAGGACGTGTCTGGGAAAACCTGGAAGTATGGCAGCCCTACAATAAACAAACCTCTCTTATTTGAACATGTGCATTAATTGAAGCTGCACATTACAGGGATGCTTGAATTTCTTCAGTATTTTTCATTCTGTGTTTTTTTGCATCAAAATGCTTCCCCTCACCCCACACCCAAGAGGGGCAGTTATATCCAATGAAGTTGTTGTCAAGTTAGCACAAGGACTTTCACCTATGCAATGGGAATTCATTTCCCTCTCCTTGCGCACCTCTGCACCCCCTGAACGGCTCTAGAGGGTTGGGGAACCCCCAAAATATTCTTGTGGGTGAGGAGCAGGAAGACGAGAGAACAGGGAGTCCCACTGCACAGGTAGAAGTCTTTGAGCTGATGGGACATTGTTAGATACAACCCAGAATTTCCTTGATTCGATTTCTATCAAATTCTCTGGTGGTATATATTTACTTCAACCCTTTTCTCTCTCTCTTTTTTTTTTTTGCCAATTCCCCACCTCTGCTCTGTTTTCTGGTAGGTGACAAGAACAGATTGACTGCTATCTAGTTTTCTGCCTCATATCCTCCTCTGCAAATTGGCAACTTTTATTTGGGAGGGAAGTTAATTCAGCAGCAATTAAGGAACAAAATTAAACCTTGTGTGTGTGTGTGTGTGTGCGCGCGCGCGCATGCACATGCTGCTAGCTCATTTATATTGTGAGGCATTTGGGTGTGGGGAGATGAGTGCCACAAAAGCTCTTAAAATATGCTTTGTTTTGTGTATTATAACCAGGCCTCCTCCCCCTGCCCAAGCTCACCAGAGCTCAGCTCCAGCACCTCTCAGGTGGGAGCCATTGCCATTCTAAGAGAACATTCTAAGGGGTGCTCAGCTCCAGCACCCCAATTGTATCCAAGAGTAGGTTTTAGCTTATTTTTGCTCTCCTCAGCTCCCACACATCTGAAAAGGTGTCTTAGGAGTACATTTCAACACCTATTTAAAACATTTTTCTTGAGGTGAGCTTACCTAGACATGCAGGTGTTGTTATCTTTTAACCTCTTTCACTATTCATTTAAATTATTTCTGTTTTAAACTGCTTTTTACTGATAATTTTAATATTTCTTTCAGACTGCTTAGAGGTTTTACCAGTCAAGTGGCATATAAATTTTGTTTAAGAAAATAAAATTATGGCTCACAGTTGGAGCGAGGCCTTAGCTTCCCTATGTGGCAATTACAGTGAAATGCAGTGACCCTGTGGTCAGGTGCGCCTTTTAACAATTCTCTAGACACCCACCTTTCACCTTCCTTCTTTGCTTCTGTTATTTCTGCTGCGACCCTGCTGAAAAACATCTACCTGGTATTAAAAGATAATGCAAATAAGAGCTATGAACATTTTATACTTCTCCGATAATTAGAAGAACTTCGTCACTGTGACCCAGCTAGAGCAGTCGAGATGGAATACTACAGGGTGAAGAGAGGGAATTTACTGAGAAACAAATATCTCTATGTGGGGAAATACAGTGGCTAAAATACTTGTCATGCTGCTTGCTTGTTTTCCACAGTCTTTCTGTGAGTTTATAATCCATTTGCATGGTTTGTTTCCTGAAACTGTAGAAGTTCTCCTTTTAAAAATTAATGTAGCTATGTTTTCCTGTGGGGCTTCCAGAAACACCGTCAAATTCTGACTTTTTTGTGTGAAAAGCTATATGTAAGGAGGTCACCATCAGCTAGCAAGTCTGGGGCAAGATGTCTTTCAGAAGTAATGACCCAGATCTGTCCTCACGGGCAATTCTCCCTGCTATTAATGAGAGTGGCACTGGAGAGGAGAAATAAAAGTTTCATAGCAAAGAAAGAAGAAAAAGTTCTCTAATGGTATATAACAGGGGTGGGGAACCCTTCTTTCTGCCAAGGTGAATCTGTTAAGGGTCACATGGTAGAAGCGGGTGGGGCTAAAATCAGTGTGGGTGGGGCCAGAGCTAAAATAGGTGGAGCCACACCTTTTCTACCACTCCTTTCTTTCTCTCCGCCCCCTCTTTCTGACACTCTCTGTCCCTCTCCCACTCAGCCTAGCAAGCTGCTTGTGGATGGAAAGATTGCTCCTCTTGCCAGAGGATGGAACCGATCACTCGAAGAAGACTTTAGGTCAAGGGTTGCTGTATGAAATTGCACCAAAAGACCACATGAGAACATGTGTGGACCATGCCAGGTATATAATAACATTCACACTTAACCATCCTTTGTAGGAATCAGAAGTTCAATTCTTCAAAAACGGAGCTTCAATCTAGAATAACCTGGCACTTAAAAAACAAGCAAACTCAAGTGTGTTTCATAAAACAGTAAGGCTGGTTCATATATGCTTGCAGATCAGTTGATTTCTTATCCTTGATCTTGATCTGCAGGTGTAAGCTGCTTCCGTTGAAAAATATTCTACTTGAGTTGATGAAGGGATAAATCTGCAATGCCCCATTCATTCATGCAAGTCATCATCTGGTCCGCCCGTCAGCCAGTGTAGAGTACACGTGTAAACTAGCCTCAGTGATTTCAGAGAGCTGCTGCTCCATGCAAAGGGTACCTACAAAGCTATGCAGATCTTCACAGCATCATACAGACACCCATGGGTTCCCATTCTGTCCAAGAGGAGGAGGAAACTCCTGTGAAGATGAAGCTATGCATATGCAACAGAAGCACTGGAAGTCAACCTTTTGGGGGTGCTGTAGTGGGACTCCTGCACCACTGGGGTTGGGCCAGATGACCTTTGAGATCTCTTCCAACTTGTCTATATTGAGGATCAGGGTGCCACTAAATTTTGGCTAAGAAAAATTATATATTTTCACTGGCGTTGCTATCAGGAGTTAAGTACATCCAATAAGGACAGGTAGAGTAATGCACTTTGGAGATCAGTGTTCCCATGCATGTAGAACTGAGAACGGGCCTGCAACCCAATTACTCTTGTTATATTCCTCACTGTTTCACGTTGCCTCTCTTTGTCCTTCTTCATTCTGTAACGTTTATTCACTCATTTCTTGTACATGCTTTCGACAATTAGAGAAGAATAAATTTCTTTCCATTGGCCTCCAATGACTTCACTAATATATCTACAGTATCTATATTCAAAGCTCTGAATCCTTGGGACTTCCATCTATGTCCATATGAAAATAAGTGTGTTGGTTGTAGTGGGAGTTATTTTTGGCTCTACTTTATGTAGTGCAAGTAACTGTCTTCTCTGTAGTGCACTGACATATCCTGGGAAGGACAAATCCTACACCTTGGCTGCTTACGCCATTTTGAAGTGCGCTACTGCACTTTAAAAAACAGCTCATACTCCAGTCCCTTTCTCATTTTTAACTGCCCACTGAGTGTGACCGATACAAAAGTGAAAGTGTTAATAATTTACAGTGGTTTTTTTTTAATTGTTAAACTGAAATTAAAGTTTGCTTGAATATGGTCTGAAGTTTGGACAAGTATCCCTCAAGATAATCAATGCTCGAGTGAAGGAAAACCAAAAACCCAGAAATACTTGGTAAACAATCAGACTCTGCAAGGCCTATGGCTGAAAGCCAGGGAACTGTTGTGTCTTGGTTCTGAATGTAGGACACCCTTCCCAGTGAAGGCTGTCTGAGAGGCAGGTAGCCCTGATCTGGCAGATCTAAATTCTCCATCCCTGTCGCTGGTTAGCAGGATACCTGTTGTTTTGCTAATGGGCCCCAGCCATCTTGAAACATGGACCTCTCTGGGGAATGCGGACTGGCAAGTTAACTGGAGGGTACAGCTGTGCTTGCATGATTAGATTGCTACCTTTCTGCAGTGCTAGTATTGATTTGGAGTGCCAAGGAGCAGGAGTCCTATTTCTGACTTGCTGGATCATCAAGCTATAAGAGTAAATAGCATTAACTGGAAATGGGATGAAGGAAGAGGAAAATCCAGGCAAAATGTGGACCCGAGGTCACAGCACCAGCTAAAGGTGGAACGGGCATAAAGGTGAACATAAAGAGCGCAGACGAACAGCCATCTACGTGCAGAGGCCAAATGCTGAGAAATCGGAGGGCCCTGTCCTTACACATTTGCGATCTGTTTTGCAAAGCAACTCTATGCACATACTGTACCAGCAGTGGGCGTTAAAGAAGACATATTTCCCCCAAAATGAACCGGTAAGACGTTATAAATAAAGGCATATAGACCCTATGTAAATACTCTATTGGCAAAAGAACACGCTGGAGCCGCCTCTGTCGACAATGACTCTATTAACAGCCACAGTTGGGTTGCTGTGGAGGAGGGCTATCCTTTAGTCTCGTGTTCTGTTTACCGGCAGCAATGGCAGGATCTGCCTCCAGACTTTCTGACATTTTGTCGCAGATGATATCCACAAGCCGTTCGAAGGTCTGCTTGACGTTGACGTTGTCCTTGGCACTTGTTTCAAAGAATTCAAAACCTGGTAGAAACAGACAGACTTGCAGTCATTCAGAAACAGCACTTGCAACCATTCAACATTATATTTACTGTACCTTCTTCAGGCACTGACTAGACGGCGCTTTGGGGTAGATGCAAAGAAAAGCGAAGGAGCAACTGGGCTCAGTAGGACAGGGGTGAGGAACCTTCAGCCCTTCAGATGTTGTTGGACCAGCCCCCCCCCAAACTCCCATCATCCTTGGCAAGTGGCCATGCTCTCTGGGGCTGATGGGAGTTGGGAGTCCAAGAACATCTAGATGGGTGAAAGATTGCTGGCCCTGCTTTAGGGGATAGAGTGATAGCTCAGCGATAGAGTACATGCTTAGCATACAAAAAGGTGTCTCTGTGTAGGACTGGGAAAGACCCTTGCCTGAAACCCTGAAGAGCCGCAGCCAAACAGTGTCAATGGTACTGAGCTAGATGGCCCAGTGGTCTGACTTGGTATAAGGCAGCTTCCTATTTTCGCATGACTCCAACGCCCTTTAGCCCATGATGGGAGCTGTAGTCTAACAAGATTCTCCATGGCTGCAGTATGAATTTAGGGCTGTGATTATACTGGCTATAAACACAGGTGCTTGGGAATGCTTGCTCCACTGGGAAATCGGCTCAAACATTTGGTGTAAAAAATAATTCCAGTATGGATTTTCCAAGCTTTGACGATTATTATATGAGGTTCTGTTTGACACAGAATAAACAGCTACTGTCTGTGAAGCTACACCAGCCAAAATTTGCAACTGATTCTATTTGGGCAGAAGAAGTAACTGTCCGGATAATGGTGAGTACTTTTCTATGCAAACTCAGGGCATTTTTACACCTGTGGCTTAAACTGCCTTTTTGTATATTTTATAATGCAAACGTACAACGTATTTTATTGGCTTAAATTAATCTTCTATTTTAAATCTTCTACTTTATCCCTTCCATGTTTTGTCCTGCACTCCCAGGTTCGCACAAAGCTGATGAGAGAGAGGGACTGATGCCACATGTGAAAATGGCCTTTGTGGGTTTTGATCCAGTTCAATTGACTTGCAAAGGCCCTAAGTGTAAATTATAAAACACACAACAACCTGGACATTTTTAATAGGCAGGAAGGAAGGCTCCAAACACATCTGTGCCTATTCAGTTCTCACAAAAAAACCCCCACTAAAACTCTGCATGCAGACAATCCAAGTGTGCCTGCATATAAGTTTTCAAACACATATTTGTTGCATTGACACATTTACTATTTTTTTTAAAAAACTTCATAGGGGCATGCAAAAAAGGGGGGAAAGGAAAAATTCAGTGTGATTCTCAAGATGCAAGAGGATTTCTTTAAGCTGCAGGCTTTTTGATGAACAGAACAGACTCTCCCTGCCCTGTTCTATAACTACCATTTGGCTAGATTCGCAACAGAGGCACCTCTTAATATGCTGTTGAGGTATACTGTTGATAGCTCTGATAAAAAAAGAGAGCCACTTATAGAAAGCAGAAAGTGCAAATGCTCCAAATGGATTTCCAACCCAACTTCTTTAATGAGCTATTTCGCAGAGCTGTCTTTCCCAGCTACACAGCGTTTCCCCCCCAGGTTGCCCAAGAGATTTTGCCATCTTGTTTTCAAATCCTCTGCTCATGCTTGTTTCCTTGGTTTACTGGAGAAGAAAAGGGCTCTGCATTCATGCCCACTCCCCAAGTCCTGCTCACAAAAATAGCAGACTCGGGGAAACAGTCACTTCTGATGTTCTTTTAGGGCTTAACAAGATGCTCTGTGCATATGTGTGTGTATTAAAACGCTGATGCTGCTTTTAAGAAGGAAACACAGCTTCAGTAAAGGGGCAGTTTTCAAGGGTGCTTAACCATTTCTTTACCTGACCTTTCTATCTCCTCTTTAGGTCCATGATGGAGGAAGAGAGGGGAGTGGAGGAGGGGGAAATGGGTGATCCCTAGGCTCGTCATTTAACATTATGTCTTAAGCCAGTCAATGTGCAATTAAGATCTTAGAGGTGAAGTGGAGGAAGAGCTGTAGAGCACAGAATCATAAAACTCCCCAATCAAACTAAAATTAGTGGGTGTAAAGGAGTTGAGACAGCAGCTGGTGATACGAAAAGTAGGTAGAAACCCTAGTTAGACTTTTTCTCCAGTTATGTTTTATTTCCTGTGTTTATCAGAAGCTAAATTCCTACTGTAGATTCATTAAGAAATAAAGGTGGAATCTCCCTGCCTGCTACAAGGAATTGGGGAAGAAGTTCAGTTTGGTTTGCATTTTTATGTGACCTAATTTGCACTTCCTGAAACAAGATGGGAATCCAAACACTTAAAAAATAAAATAAAACCCACAATCCTCCAAATTTTGCGGTGCAATTCTCCAACCAAAACATGTGTTCAAAAATGTGTACATTAGGCAAAAGTGTGCATAAAAATACATATATTCCTGAAAATAACAGCCCGCATAATGCATTATATAAGGGTGAATTGCATTCAAACATGACTACGATATATTTGGAGAACTGTGTGCCAAGATGCTGGTGAATTTCTGAGAGGATTGGGCAAATTCACCTAGGATAAGACTATCAGTGGCTACTAAGCCACGATAGCTATGCTCTGTCTCCATGGTTGGAGGCAGTAAATGCTTCTGAATACCAGTCTCTGGAAACTGCTAGAGTGTGCTCTTGTTTTTGGGTCCTGCTTGCATCTGGTTGGTCTCTGTACAAAGAGGATGCTGGACAACATGGGCCGTCAGTCCAGCAGGCTCTTCTTATGCTCTTATGAGACAACTTAAAAAAAAACAGAAGCAACAACTTTGCAAACAGATGCAGAATTGCTGCAAACTGAATTAAAAATGGGGAAAGAAATTAGAAACTGAGGAATAGCAAAACTGACAGATTCGCTCACCCTTACTGGCCACTAACTGCATTTGCTGGAGAAACCACTTGAGAAAGGAGAATGTGCCTTGCCAGTTGAGCACGATTCTCATTTCACACTATACTCCCTTTTGTGCTGAGCAACTGGGAGAGTGACGGGCAGACAATATGCGCAAGCCGGCCAGAAGTTCCTGTGGCATGGCAAACAGATGGAATGGACCACAACAAATAACAAAGAAGCTTCCTCCAAAGAATTATGGGAAGTGCACTTTGTTAAGGGTGCTGAGAGTTGTTGTTAGGAAACCCCTGCTCCCCCCCCCCCAAAGAGCTGCAAATCCCAGAGTGGCTTAATTGTGAGAGGAATGGTGGTCTCTCAAGAACGCTCAGCATCCTTAACAAACCACAGCTCCCTGGAATCTTTAGGGGAAGTCATGACGGTTTCAAGTGGTCAGACAACTGATTTAAATGTACGGTGCAGATGGAGCCCAAGTTCTTTATATACTGTATATATAAAATTTCTCTTCTTACCAAGTTGTTCTGCTAAATGTTTCCCTCTGTCGGTGGAGATTACCCGTTCTTCTTCCATGTCACATTTATTACCGACCAAAATAACCTGGGCATTATCCCAGGAATAAGTTTTTATTTGGGTTGACCTTAGGAGAGAGAGAGAGAGAGAGAGAGAGAGAGAGAGAGAGAGAGAGAGAGAGAGAGAGAGAGAGAGAGAGAGAGATCAGTCAAAAGAACAAGGTAATTAGACTGGCACTACCTGTAGGCAGGATGAGCTGGCTTGCCTCAAGAGAGCAGGTTTTTGCATATAATTAAACAGCAGTGTTGGTTTGGGTGTTTGTTCTTTTAATTCAGTCAAGGGATTTGTATTACAGCAAGCAATTTATACAGCAATGTGGATCATGAAGTAATATTTTTGGCTTCACATTGCTATTTGTGCATTCAACCGGATTAGATTGCACTCCCCATTTTTCTTCTTTACAAAAGCAGCCGCTAAAATGTCTGCTTCGTGGAGGTTGCCCTTCAGCGTGGTCGCATGACTAAAGGCTTATCCACATGTACCTTTCCTCTGCTCTTTACAGGCACGCTCCGCGATTTAAAGCTTCATGTCTGTTGCTCCGGAGCTTTTTCCCATGAAAACCTGCTCTTTAGAGCTCAATCAGAGCAAACACTAATTCACGGGAAACCCGAACTGACATTTGCTCCGATTCAGCTTTAAAGAGCGGGGAAGGCTCAGGGCAAAATAAAAAAAAATAAAAAGTGCTCGGACATGGAGAATTAAAGTGCAGACCTCTGCCTGGAAAAAGCAGAGCAAAAGGTAACTGTGGCTAAGCCCAAAGATAAGACACAGAGACCGGAATTTCATTAATATTAAAGGGAAGGGAAGAAAGCGCCAGTGCTTTTGAAGTCCAGGGCCACAGAGATGTGGGGTTTTTTTGGGGGGGGAGCAGAGGGAAGCATGCTGAGTTCTTTAGGAATGTGTAGTTTATCAGAATATGATAAACGGCTTTCATAAAAGATGCGCTAGTTACCATGGCAACCTTGCAAATGGCAGTAACTCAGACTTCTTACCATGCCAGCCCATTAGCGACTCAAAAAGATTTCATTTTTGATCAGCTGTTAGTCAGGGCCCATTGACATAATTATATTTCATTAACAAATGGAAGCTGTTTTAAAACTGTAAAAAAAAACTAGAGGAAGAATTATTATTTTTCTACCTTATATCCATATACATAGGGGAATGGTTACTTTGCAATAAGAAAAATGCTTCTGTTATCAAAGTTCTTCTGTGTCTCAAATGTACACATATAGCCTTAGGGAGATGCATGCATTCTAATTCCCCTTCCGCTCCCCAAATTACAATTTTATTAAATTTATATTACTACAATGTGTAGCCAAAATCATTATACATCAAACATCCTTGCTTCTCATCCCCAACTTTTAAGAAGGGGTTCTTGATAAATTAAATCTTTGCAAATTCCAGTAGGAATGACCTGATCTGTATCTTTGGGACTAATGTGTGGATTGAAATGCAAGCTGCAATCCTATACACACTCATCAGGGAATAAACCTCACTGGATGCAATGGGACTTTCTTCCAAGTAACTATGCCTAGAACTGCTCTGTTAGTTATCCAATGGCAGAGGTCAGCAAACTTTTTCAGCAGGGGGCCGGTCCACTGTCCCTCAGACCTTGTGGGGGGCCGGACTATATTTAAATAATGATAATGAACGCATTCCTATGCCGCACAAATAACCCAGAGATGCATTTTAAATAAAATGACACATTCTACTCATGTAAAAACATGCTGATTCCTGGACCGTCCGCGGGCCAGATTTAGAAGGCGATTGGGCCGCATCCGGCCCCCGGGCCTTAGTTTGGGGACCCCTGTCCAATGGCTTTTGCTCTTCCTGAAAGTTCTGACACAGTTCTTGGTGAAAAAATAAAATGAAAATTTTTAAATGATCAAAATACATTGTAACACACACATTTCGAGGAGGAATAACGTTTGTATTTCAATAAGATTTGTGGTGCAGAAAACAGGGCAGAAAAAGTGACATGGCGCAATGAGCTGGCACACCAATCTCTTTTCAATTGTAAACTGCCTCATGATCCTTGGAAGGATCAGTATAGAAAATTAATTAAGTAATTAATTAATTAATTAATAATAAAACACCTGCATGAAAACATCTCCAGAAATTATATACATTGATACACAATGATATAGCTTTTATTAAAAAACAACAACCCAGAAGCTTTTCTTTTGGGAATTATAGGGACAGAACTACCTAAATTGTATAGAAACTTATTCATGTACGCTACTACAGCAGCAAGAATGCTACTTGCCCAAAAGTGGAAAGAAGCAGAAGTCCCAGTAAAGGAAGAATGGATACAAAAACTTATGGAATATGAAGAAATGGCGGAACTTACCAGAAGAGAAAGAAATCAAGATAACAAACTTTTTATAAAAGAATGGAAATGGTTTATTGAATATTTACAGATGAATTGCAAACAGATAAAATCATTAGCAGGATTATTGTAATAACCTGCAGTTTTATAAGAGTATATATTTACAGTAGATAATTAAATGGGATAAGTGTGCCTTTGAAGGACCAGGTGCGCAGCCTGGGAGTCATTTTGGACTCACAGCTGTCCATGGAGGCACAGGTTAATTCTGTGTCCACGGCGGCTGTCTACCAGCTCCATCTGGTATGCAGGCCGAGACCCTACCTGCCTGCAGACTGTCTCGCCAGAGTGGCACATGCTCTAGTTATCTCCCGCTTGGACTACAATAATGCACTCTACGTGGGGCTACCTTTGAAGGTGACACAGAAACTGCAATTAATCCAGAATGCGGCAGCTAGACTGGTAACTGGGAGCGGCCGCTGAGACCACATAACACCGGTCCTAAGAGACCTACATTGGCTCCCAGTACGTTTCCAAGCACAATTCAAAGTGTTGGTGCTGACCTTTAAAGCCCTAAACGGCCTCGGTCCTATATACCTGAAGGAGCGTCTCCACCCCCATTGTTCAGCCCGGACACTGAGATCCAGCGCCGAGGGCCTTCTGGCGGTTCCCTCACTGCGAGAAGCAAAGCTACAGGGAACCAGGCAGAGGGCCTTTGCGGTAGTGGCGCCCGCCCTGTGGAACGCCCTTCCATCGGAGGTCAAGAGGATAAACAACTACCTGACATTTAGAAAAGACCTAAAGGCAGCCCGGTTTAGGGAAGTTTTTAATCTGTGATATTTCGATCCTAAGAAAAGCTCAATAAATCTTTAAAAAGCTCAACAACTTTGGTTGGCCCTCACGCATGTTCACTTCATGAAATCTGGCTCTCTTTGAAAAAAGTTTGGGCACCCCTGCTCCAGATGATCACAGTGAGATGTTGCTCGATGAAAGCTGAGGGATCAAGAAAGCCAGACGGAATGGCTGCAGCCAGGTATAGGAGAGAAACCTGATGGGCACTGGCTTCTCAGTACAACTGTGGGTGACTCTGCCTGCTTCTCCCCCTTGAGACTCCAGCAACTTCTCTGTAATAGCCACCTTTCACACGGGTTTTTTTCTTCTCAGCTTAAAACCATGGGGTGAGGGACACAAATGAATAGGGCTTAACACCGAGAGAAAAGCTTGCAGATCAACTTTCCCCGTGTAAATCAGAGGAAGAGCATTTGAAAGGATGTTTCCCCAATGACAAAGATGTGTTTCACTTACTCAATAAATCTGAGTTAGCTTGTAATATATAGCATAGGGAAGCTTACTTCCCTGTGGGTTGATGACGTCTTCAGGCAAGTCTCTGAGATGCTCAAATTCCTTATGTGACAACTGTCGTCAGTGAGGATGAGTTGGGAATTCTCAAATATCCTCCCATCTTTCCAGAAGGCATTGGTGTTTAGATGAAGGTGCCATTGATCAAATCACCCTAGTTCTTTCCCAAGAAAGGTTGTTTGTTTGTTTGTTTCAAATTGCATCGCCCTCCCTACCTTCTCTTAGCCAGTGAGAAAGAGAGAATCTTAAGCAAAGTATTAAAGCATTTTATCCTGGAAAGGGCATCTCTGGCTTCCGCACAGTTGAACTACAAAGACTTAAACAGGAGGCTGTGGCTGTCTAAAGATTATATTTCTGCAGATATAGCCAGTACTAACTGGAGTGCAGAATGCAGGAGCTGAACAATATTACTGCATTAGTTGGTGCAGAGAAGGTGTTCCACAGCCCTCCAAGATGGCTGCCGAGAAGGGAAATGGAAGCCTGCATTGTTCTGTGCTTCCACCTTCTGCAAGATTTATAGGGCAGGATTCTATTGACCCAGGGCAGGTCAAGCAGAGTGCTGTCATCAATCTGCCTTTTCACAGCTTTCGTCTCTCTGAGGTTAATCCCCCTTGCAGGAAAAAAAGAAAACCCAGAAACCAATTCTTAGTTACCCAGTCTTTCTGCATGACCACCTGGAATGGTCTAAAAAGTGTATGTCGGAACACAATGAGACCACCAACAGGGTGCAAGTGAAGCCCTTTACCCTTCTCGGCTTGCCATGGGAAGGGAGGTGATTCTAGACAGACTCATAATTCAGCTGTTGATCTGCCAAAGATCACACTAGACCAGTGTTTCCCAAACTTGGGTCCATCTGTCCCCCCCCCTACAATTCCCATCATCCCTAGTTAGCAGGAACAGTGGTCAGGGATAATGGGAATTGTAGTTCAAAAACAGCTGGAGACCCAAGTTTGGGAAACACTGGACTAGACCAAAGGGGACTGCGTTGTCAAAAAAACAGATACCACTTTAAAACTTTAAATATTTATTTTTTATTTTTACAAATCGGGTCCTCCCTAACAAGAGGGCACCTGTTGCGGTAGGCCCTGGTAATCAGGCCCTGTGTTGTGGGTGGGAACATTGGAGCAGCCACAACACCCTATGAGGTGGTCCCTCAATCTTGGGTGCAATTGGGCTAACGGGACGCCAGTCAAAGCGATCGAGGGACTACTATTTAACCGCTGCACATGTCCCTGAGCTTCCTCTTTTGGGCTCAGTGCATCAAAACACCCACCCACCTCTCCCTATTTTAGGGCTTGCACTTGACCTTGCTATGCCGTTGTGTGTCGCCTGTCATTGGGACAGGGGCATGGCAGGAATTTTCCCCATTTGGCTGATTGGCTAGTGCCATTTGGGTTTCGCCTACCGTGTAGCAAACTGTCACAACTTGTAAGGTGGGCTCTGGTTCAGGTGGATAGGGGTGGCAGGATGCCTAGCCATCCCTATGCGTTGGGTATTACTTCAAGAAGGAATCCACGGGCTCATGGTTGGTCTTCCCCGGGCGGGGTTGTGCCCTGAGCCTGAGTTCAGGGCTCATCTGGGTGGAGGCGTGGCAGACCCCCCCCCCTGTTCGCCTCTGTCCCAGGTGTTCACCCAAGGCTGACTTATGGTTGGTGCCCAGAGTCAGCGCTGCCTGCAAGGCTACAGGTAGCTAGTTGAACCAGAGCCTATGCAACCACTCACTTGATTTGTTTTCAATAAAGTTGTGGCCTAAATTCTGCCAAAAACCAAACTAAAACTTTGAGTCCTGTCTGAATTTATTTCTGGGGCTGGTTAAAAGGTCTCCACACGCAATTAGTAGCCTGAATGATTATCTGTATCGTTATATATATATTTAGATGGTGCTCTGTGTTTTCACATTGTACACTGCCCTGATTTTCTATGATATGATGGTATAGAAATACTTTCATAAATAAATAAGGGAAGCAGGGCCACTTCATTGGCCTTCCCTCTCCCTTACCAGTCAGCAGCCATTCCATTAGAGTGCAGCAGAGGGAGAGAAGGGAATCAAGGCTGCTCTATCAACTGAGACGCCAGCAACTTTCGTCTCCTCCTCTCCTTAAACTGTTTTTATTCCAGGTGGTCATGCAGAAGGAATATTCCATGTACTATGTAACTAAGTGCCAGAGTTTTCTTTTTTCTGCCTTCACTCCCATTCTACCCCTCTTTCTCATGCCACCTTTTCTAGATTACAAACCTGAGGGCAGGGACTGTCTTACTATTGATATTTGTTACTCTGTTTAAAAAATAATAATGTAAAGGACCCCTGGAAGGTAAAGTCCCGTCAAAGGCGACTATGGGGTTGCGGCGTTCATCTCACTTTCAGGCCGAGGGAGCCGGCATTTGTCCACAGACAGCTTTCTGGGTCATGTGGCCAGCATGACTAAACTGCTTATGGCACCGTGATGGAAATCAGAGCACACGGAAACGCCATTTACCTTCCCGCCGCAGCGATACCAATTTATCTACTTGCACTGGCGTGCTTTCGAACTGCTAGGCTGGCAGAAGTTGGGACAGAGCAACGGGAGCTCACTCCGTCGTGGGGATTTGAACCTTCCAATCGGCAAGCCCCCCAGAGGCTCAGTGTTTAGACTATGTCTCTTGTCACCCTGTAAAACATGTTTGGCTGGAGTGTGAGGCGAAAATGCTTCAACTAAAGAAAAAACCAACAAGATTCGGATTTCTCACCCCCCACCCCACCCCACCCCCAATAGGAAAATGTTAAAAGAGAAGGGGTGGTTCCAAATGAAAAACACAGGAAACTGCCTTCTTTCAAATCACAGCCTATTGGTCCATCTAGCTCAGTGCTGTCTATACTGATTGGCAGCATCTTTCCATGGTTTCAGGCTAAGGACATTACCAGCCCTACCTGGAGATGCCAGGGCTTGAACCCGAGACCTTCTGCCCCCAAAACAGTTGCTGTGGCCCTTCCCTCTAAAAATGCAGCTGTAGCCAAGAAGAATGGTGCAAGAGTTACATGAAAAATGGTCACCAAAACACTCTATTCAGAACAAACACACATTAGTCATGACAAAAGCCCACCAAACGTCTACAGTCCTCAGCTGCTTCAGGGCCTAGTCCCCTAAAACCGGGACTGGAACAGCTGCAGACTGTGGTGCACTGGAACCCATCAAACCCAAACTGGATCTCCTTAACATTAAAATCGGCTGTTTACCAAGTGGAGAAGTCTAGAGAGTTCCATCTGAATCTATGAACATCATCCTAAAAGGGGGAGAGCATTCCCAGAAGTGAAGCTTTTGGCTGCTGGAAGCTGTATTCATATGAGCTCACAAAACCCATTACTACCACACTCTCAACCACAATGAGTTCTAAAATTATAATTTTAAAAAGTGCATCAAAATCTCAGGATTCGAATAGTTGCAAATGTCCTCCAAGATAATGGCAAAAATAAACCCAACACAATATCTTTCTGTTCTCTCTTGTATCAACAATGTCTGTGTACACACCACGCATTTAAAGCACACTGCTTCCTCCAAAGGGCTGTGTGTGTGGCTTATTGGGTTGTTGTTGTTTTTATTTTGATTATGCATTTTCTAGTTTTATATTTTGATTTTATTCTGTGAACTGTCCTGAGACCTGTGGGTATAGGGTTGTTGTTGTTGTTGTTGTTGTTGTTGTTGTTGTTTAGTCGTTTAGTCAATAAATAAAATATAAATAAAATAAATCCAGGGAGTTTACTCACACGGAGCAATTATTCCCAGCACCCTTTACATACTACAGTTGCTGGGATTATTGGGCAGGGGAAGCGTGTGCTTTAAATGTATGGTGTGTACACACCTGATACCTCTATATCCAGTGAACCATTTAATTCTCCCTGGCTTCCTTGTGACTCTAAAGTGCAAAAGCTCTGCACTAAGAGGAGAACATCTAAAATCAAAATCAATCACCATTGCTGTTGCGGTAAACTTCAGCCCATGTCTTTCCCTTTCCCTTTGGAAACTGCCACTTTCTGTCTGTCTGTGCTTTTTTATTTCCCCAGCATGATGTTCCAAGGAAATTAAATCAAGGCTGCTTCTGTTTCAGATTAGTCATGTTTATACTAAGTCAGATACAGAACTCTTGCCAGATGACCCCCCCCCCCCATTAACAGATCTGTTGAGAGTCTGAGAGTACATTTTATGGAGAACAGATCTGTTTGTGTGTGTGTGTGTGTGTGTGTGTGTGTGTGCGCATGTTTGTGTATATATATATATCTATAGGCCAATATATTCTAAAGGGATGCATTTAAGCATCTGGATGTTGCTGTTTAAGAGATGAACGTCTCGCAAATCACATGCACTCTAGGTAAAGTCCCCCTACAGACCATGTTCTTGTGGGGGGGGGCAAGTTCATGCATCCTCTTTTACTCCACACATTTCTGGGAACATGCTGTCCTCTTGGTGTGCTAGATCAAGGCAGGAGCAGGCAATTAACTAGAGTGTCGTTTCCTGCCATTGCTGCTAACTCCTAATGATTCACCCCATTCCATTATAAAATGCCATCCTTTAAGTGGGACTTCGAGCCACTTCCAGGCCCATGAATCATGGAAGACATGTCAAGTCGTTTCTCATGTGAACTGTGGAGTGAGGATGGACACTATAGAAGCAGCTACAAATTTGCAAGTAGTAAGCCATCTGATCACTCTTTCTTTAGATAAAGGCAGGTGTGGGGAAGAAGAACAATGGGATATGAAAAAAGAGGCAGCTGCTAGCAAGGACAAAATACAAGGTTTTTTCCCCTGGAAAACCCAAGTACATCCCTTTTTTGGGTTAAAAGGGGAGGGCTTTTTTTATTTGTGACAATCAACATTTTTTACCGCGAAGGCAATGTCAAGCTCTACAAACAACCCTGCCGCACACAATTGCCTCCTTAAGCAAGTATGAACCTTGAAATGCAGCAAGCAAGCGGGCACCCCAATTTTGGATTATGCTCAGAGATAGAAAAAACAGTTTTAACTGTTACAGCAACCAGTTAGCATGCATACTTGTTCTGGAAATAGATAAATTAGAAACCCTCCTTGAGTGTTTTTTGTCTGGCGGCAATATGGCCTTGATTTCCAATAACGCCTTTTGCTTCCCTGGAAGGAGGGTAGAGGGGTGTGTCCGTGTGTCCGTGTGTGTGTGTGTGTGTATGCAGAAAGGGTACAATTTGTATGTGGGTACAATTCACCAGGGACGTGGGTGGCGCTGTGGGTTAAACCACAGAGCCTAGGGCTTGCTGATCAGAAGGTCGGCGGTTCGAATCCCTGTGACGGGGTGAGCTCCCATTGCTCGGTCCCAGCTCCTGCCAACCTAGCAGTTCAAAAGCACGTCAAAGTGCAAGTAGATAAATAGGTACCGCTACAGCGGGAAGGTAAACGCCGTTTCCGTGTGCTGCTCTGGTTCACCAGAAGCAGCTTTGTCATGGGGGGCACATGACCTGGAAGCTATACGCTGGCTCCCTTGGCCAATAACGCAAGATGAGCGCTGCAACCCCAGAATTGGTCACAACTGGACCTAATGGTCAGGGGTCCCTTTACCTTTACAATTCACCTCCATTGCTCTGGCCACTTTTGCAGCCGTCCCTACCCACAACTGGTATTTGGACCCTGGAAGGATGCACATGAGAGAATGCAGCCACTGGGCTACAAAACATTCCCCACACCTGGGGGGGGAAATAATAATTGGGTGGCGGAATGCAAGTGACTGTGTGTCACGACTGCTTTGAGCTTGAAAAATCTGGGATGAAGTGGAGGTAAGAATTTCCTCATCATGGGATGGCAGTCAGCTAGCTGACTAAGCTCCTATTTCCTGGTTTCAAGAACACATTATCATGAGAACGTGAACCTAGCTGCTAACCTCTCATTTCACAAGAGATTTTAATTTAGTGCCTCAAAAAGCAGTTTAAAAAGTTTAAAGGGAAAGAATGTCATCATCGTGGAGGTTTCGTGACAAATTAACGCACTTCTGTGCATTAATTGCACTCCATTATCACAATAAAATGTGTGCTCAAGCTAGTGTGGTAAAGCCGACTATTACTGTTGGGAGTGTTCAATTAACGTAGCATACTGAGAACAGGTATTGGCACAGCACTATGCTTTAAGTACTGTACACAGATCCTGTTGTTATAGTTACCAAGCACCCTCAAAATCTTTGTAACAGTCATTCCCTCCCTTTTCTAGCTCATTCTCATCAACCTGTAAATACGTGTGTGTGTGTGTGTGTGTGTGTGTGTGTGTGTGTGTGTGTGTGTATCCATGTATCCTTAGCCTAAGCCCCACATTTACCATATGGGATATCATCACTAGTTTACCTTGTGGGGCTGACGTGCATGTTATTGAGAGCCAAGCTACACATTGCATGAAGTGTGTGATTCCACTGAATGTGGGCTTCCTTTTGTTTTCTTTTAAACAGCACTCCTAAGGGAGATAAAAAGTCACACCTGCACTATACATTTAAAGCACTATGGCTAGGGAGGTTTAGCAATCAATCTCTCTTTCCAGAGAACACTGCCCACTTCTAGGAACATAGGAAGAGCCTGCTGGATCAGGCCAATGGCCCATCTAGCCCAGCATCCTGTTCTCACTGTGGCCAACCAGACGCCTGTGGGAAACCTGCAAGCAGGACATGAACACAAGAGCACTCTCCCCTCCAGATGTTTCCAGCATCTGGAATTCAGAAGCATCACTGCCTCCAACCACAGAGGCAGAGCATCATGGCTAGAAGCTACTGACAGCCTTGTCTTCTACTGATCCTCTTTTAAAGCCATCCAAATTGGTGGCCGTCCCTGCCTCCTGTGGGTGCAAATTCCACAGCTTGACTATATGCTGCCTGAAGGATTACTTCTTAAAAAAAAAATCTGCCCTGAATCTTCCAACATTGAGCTTCATTAGATGTACGCAGGTTCTAGTGTTATGAAACAAAAACTTTTCTTAATCCACTTCCTTCGTTCCATAGTTGTGACAGGCTGTGCAAAACACAAGAAAGCCCCCACCTCCCTGCTGGATTCAACCTGCATGGTGGTTTTTGTAGTTAAAGTTACTTTATTCAGAATTTAAGTTTTTATTTAGCTCAAGGAGAGGAGGGACAGAGTGTTGTGCCCTGGGCCTCCTGTCCTTGCTGCCAAGCTTAGATGTCTGTTTTCTCTCTGGAGCAACTTGGGAGAGTTTCTCATTATTCCATTCTTAAACTCAGTTCTTCACATTAGGTTGCATTAAAAAGGAAGAAGTCCTTGCGAAGATTTATCAGTGAATTTCTCCCAAGATGCACAACTGTATGCATTTTCCCTAACATACATATTTTTGCAAAGCAGTTTCCCCATACCTAACACACTGTTAATGTTAATTTCACTAATATATGCATTTCATGCATCCTTTATCATGGTATATGATTTTTTGTCCAAATAACTTGGCTGGAGAATCACATTGCAAAATTCGGACAAGGGCAAATTTCAAAGGATGGTTGTGATTTTTGCTCCTGTATTGTTCCAGAAAGGATGAATTAGGCAAATTCACCTTTAAATGCAAACTGAATTTCTCCCCCTTCCTTATTCCACACCCACCAGTTCCACTGAAGTCAATAGGACTTTCCTGCCATGTAACTAATTGCAACTTTACACCTCTAGGTTATACTGCCTGGTGGCATAAGGGCCAAAGGAGGGTGACATATGAATAGCTTCATTTAAACACATTTGCCACCATGGGGTATAACAAAAATGCATGTTAATTGAGAGTTCATATGTCACACACAATGCTGCTTGCTACAGCATGCCCAACTGTGAAAAGTGATTTAATGGCTCGTGGTTAGATGAAGTCTGTACATTTTAATCTTCTCCCTGTAGAGATACCTGCCATTAAATTATGAGCCTTCAAGGTTTCCAGTACAAATGCACAGCATGACCCATCACCAAAGATTAGGGTTTTAAAGGAGAAAACAGGTATCGGGGGCAGGGGAACCCTACCATAATGTTCATGAATGGCCATTTGCAACTAAACAATAATTTCTTGTTGTGCTATTTGATTACCTCGTTTCTTATACTTTAAGTTCAGTTTTTATTGATCTGCATATATAAACAAAACTCCCTTAATTTCACATTTCCAGGTGTGCTCCCAAAAGCAAAGAAATAGTTGTAGGTTGTCCCTCTAACATCTTTCCATGTGCAACTGGAAACCCTGTATTTTTTAAAGCCACTGTTCAATCACATATCTGCAAATTCAGGTTGCGCAATGAACTCAATTCCCCAAAAGATCAAACTTTTTTTGTGACTGGGGAAGTGATAGGAAAATGCAGGGGGAAGTGTGAGTTAATACTCACTTTGGGCTCAACACCATCTAACCACCCCACAAACATACCAGAGTGAATGCTCAGTAAATCTGGGTGCACCTTTGATGTGAGAAGGTAGCAGAGAAGTGACTTTGAAAGAAAATAAAGTAAAAATACTTCATTTGCCACCTCTGCAAGTAGAGAATCCCAGAGAGCTGCTGCCAGTTAGTGCAAACTTTACTGAACTATAATGGACCAATGGTCTGACTTAGATTAATGCAGCTTCCCAAGTTCCTATGATATTTCCTGTATTCCTTTGCTGTCTTCTTCGCTTGGGGCCAAATCAAGACCCATGTGTACATTAAACATGCATTAATCATTTCCCCAGGTGTCTTTTCCCTTTTTCCAACTGACTCCCAAGCAACTTTCCTCACTCTGCCCACCACACAAAGTTGGCCCACACATGGCTGAGGAGCTAAGGATGTTGACCACTATCTAAATCCAGTTCCCTGCTCTAACCACTACACCACGCTGCTTTCTTTGCTATCGTTACCCTGGGCATCAGTTGCTCTCCTGGTGCACAGTGTAAGAGCACAAGAAAGAGGAGAAGATAAACAAATGTCAAAGTCAAGGCAGAAATCCCCCAATTTCACAGCACCACTGACATGCTGTGAGGGGAACAATTGGGAAAGGGGTGAGGGACACACACTCGCTGATGCTCCTCCTGTCGGCACTGAGCTGGGGGGTCCACCTTTTCCAACCCCCCCTTGGAATGACACTTCACATCACAGTGCACCATTATTCCAGAGCACTTTCTTTTGGGGAGATGGGGGGGGGTAATACAGTGGAATCATAGATGACAGGTGCCAGTTGAACGCAGTCCCAAGGAAGAGTCAGTGCATGTTACGCCATCCCACAAATTCATCCTCCAGCCTCCTGAAAATGTGAAAGAAGGGAAGGAGCTCTGCCCTATGCCACCAACCCCCGACCTTCAATTTGAACACTAGATTTTATGCTCTCTGACACTTGGGAGATTACAATAGGAACATTCTGATGTAATTATTACACCCATACACCAAGAGGACCAGAAAATCGCAACTATCTCTGGTAAACAGGGACAGCTGGTGACAATGCAATGTAAAATAAATAAATAAATAAATACATAAATACATAAATAAATAAATAATAGTTTTTGTTAAAGTTTTTGTGTTACACAAAAACAAACAGATAAAGAGGGAAGGGTACACCTATTGTCTATGCAATGTGTGCAAGAAGAGAAGATCAGCATAATTTGATTTGCAGCACAATCCTTTCTGCATTTTTTTACTCAGAAGTAAATTCCCCCAAATCCAACGGGACTCTCTCAATAGTTAGTGGTAAGAGTGCTAGATTTGGACCTGGGAGAGAGCTGGGTTCAAATCCCTGCTGAGCCATGAAACTCACTGGGGGACCTTGGGCCGACCACTGTCCCTCAGCCTAACCTACCCCACAGGGTTGTGGTTTGGGAGACCAATGAAGGCCACCTTGAGCTCCTTGGTGGAAAAGTGGAATGTAGGTGCAATAAATACATAAATGTATAGTGTATTTAGCACTGCAGCCCGAGAGAGCTAAAAACAATACAAGATATTTGATTCAAAGACAGAAATGCTGCGTTGGGCACTTCCTTTCTGCAATTCAAGCTTACATTTGTTTGTTTTTGAGGATTTCTTCTCCTTAGCCTTATTTTTTTTCAATACAGTGGTACCTCGGGTTACAAACACTCCGGTGTTACAAACACTTTGGGTTACAGACTCTGCTAACCCGGAAGTAGTTGTGATGAGTAACAAGTAACTAAAGAGTTAACTGTGTACTGTAGCACCTGACCACTGAGGAAGATCATGTTACAGAATGTACCAGAAGTGTTTCTGTATGTATCGGTTGGTTTCGTTTCTGCCTGGGAGACGGTCGCAAGATGTCTGCGCTCTCACCAGGTTGTTTGTTATTTTCTCTCTAGAATAAACTTAAGTAGTTATTAGAACACTTTGGACTCTGTGTGTTCTTAAGAGGCTTTTTATCCAACGGCTATACAAGCTTTCGCTGTGTGAGAAGAAGAAGAACTCTGCTGTGTGTGTTTTACTGCCAGCCCGGATCTACGGAAGCAGAGAAGCGCAGAGGAAGCGCGCCGGGCGATAATCAGTGGCTCCTAATTGAGTCATAAACAACTCAAAGGAGTCCTATACCCGTCACAGGTTATGGGAGATAAGAGGTCCTGAACCTAATCAATCACCAAAGCAATAAAAGGTGATTGCAGCTGTAAAAGCCGTGGAGAAAGCCGGTGTAAAGAGCTAGCTGGGAGAAACCTGTTGTTTTGCAGTCGGCAATTAACAGATGCACTCGCTAGCAGAAAGGCCCTGTACCAGAAGGCTGGGATCCGCAGTCTACCCGGAGGAGCAACGTCAGCTATTCTGAGTGAGTACACAGACACGGAGCCCGGGGGTGGACAAGTTGGCGGAGCAGCTACAGGAGTCATTTGTCGTGCCGTTCCAGAGGTTGAATGGCGACAACTATGCAGAGTGGAGAGAAAGGGCCAGAATGTGGTTGCTAGGAAAGGATTTGTGGACTTGTGTGTTAAATCCTCCAACCCCTGTCGCTGATAGTTCAGCAGCTGAAGCACAGAGGTTTTCAGCAGAAACCAGGAAAGACAATAAGGCTCTATGTGCCATTGCCATGAGCTGTGATGCTACGCAACTGCCCTATGTGCAAAATGCTGAAAATGCCAAGCAAGCCTGGGACAGTTTGGAAAGGGTCCATCAGAGAAAAACAGCTGGAGCTAAGCTGCATGCTATGAGGCATCTCTTTGAGTTGAGACTGAGACCAGGGCAACCCATTAAGGAGCACATTGCCAATGTGATTGATGCATTCCATAAGCTGCAGCGGCATGAGCTTGTGTTCAAAGAGAAGGAAAAAGTTTATATTTTGCTGTCTAGTTTGGGAAACGCCTATGAACATTTGTGTTTAACATTTGAGTCAATGCCTGAAGCTGAACTCACGATTGCTTACGTTTCTGGGCGTTTGGCGGATGAGGAACTGAGACGCCAGAAAGAATCGGCTGAGAAGGGGGGCCGTGGGCGCAGAGAAGCCAGTGGGGGTGCAGGAAAAAGCACTGAGGAATCCACTGTGAGTGCGTGCGCAACAAGGCTTTGTTATCGGTGCCAGCAGCCTGGGCACGTAGCGAGATTTTGCCCAGCTCCGGAAGCAGCCAAGGTCACTCATCCAGGTGCCAGGCAACCCAGCGGACGTGGTCGTGGGACCAGCCAGCAGCGCCGAGGCAGAGGACGTGGGAAAACTCCAGATAAGCCTGTCAGCCGTCTTTCTGCTGCCTTAGCAACGGTTCGAAACAGAGGACAGGACAGTTTCACTTTTATTATCGACTCAGGCAGCACCCATCATCTTGTACCGCCTTCAAGACAGATCCTGAACTGCAGGCCACTTGAAGATGAAAAAAGCCTGCATCTTGCTGATGGTTCTTCTGGAACAATTAAAAGCAAGGGTGTTTTTTATATGCAATGCTTAGACACTAACCTTGATGTTTATGTTGTACCAGGCATGGAGAATGGTCTTTTAAGTGTGTCTTGCTTATTGCGTGAGGGCTTTGAAATAAGTTTTGCCAATGGTGTTTGCAAAATTGCCAGAGATGGGGCTGAGCTGGTAAGTGTTACTGTTGGGTCTGATGGTCTGTTTGTCCTAGATGGGAGGGGGCAAGCAGGTGGAAGTAACACTGGTGATGCTCAGGCTAAAAGTGCCAATACCCCAAAGGGCACAGAGGGCGCTATCCATAAGGATTGTATTCATGCTTGGCACAGAAGATATTGTCACATGTCTTTTCCTTATGTGAAAAAGCCCCTGATTTAGTCAAAGGTTGCAGGTTCAAGCCATGTCAAAAACACCTGCAATGCCGCGCATGTGCGAAAGCGAAGACGAAGAGATGCTCTTATCCTAGGTCTGAGAGGAAGAGCACAAAGCCATTTCAGTTAGTGCACTTGGATATTTCTGGGCCTATGTCAACATTAAGTTTAGGTGGTTCAAAATATGTTTTGTGTCTTCTGGATGATTTCAGCCATTTTTCCTGGGTCATAACACTGAAAGAGAAGGGGGAGGCTGCCAGAGTGATACAGGAGTGGGTAGCCGAAGTAGAACTACAGTTCTCCGTCACTGTCCAGTGTTTTCAGAGTGACAGGGCGGGAGAGTTTTTGAGTGCAGAACTACAAGGGTTTTTCCGCAGCAAGGGAATTAGGCACAGAAAAACCGCTCCTTTTAGTCCACAGGAGAATGGTTTAGCTGAAAGGAAATTTAGAACGCTGTCTGAACTGGTAGAGGCAACGCTGTTTGATGCAGGACTACCCCAGAAGTTTTGGGGGGAATGCTATAAATTTGTGAATTATTGTTCAAACCGCGCTTTTAATTCAGTTGTGGACAACACACCCTACTACATGTTGTATGGCAAAGTTCCGAAGGTGCACTATTTCAGAACTTTTGGGTGTGAGGCTTGGGTTCTAATTCCAAAGCAGAAGCGCAGAAAGGGAGGATCAAGATCCAGAAAAATGATCTTCTGTGGTTACGAACCAAACTCAAAGGCTTGGAGGTTTGTACCAGCAGAGGGGGACCAAACCCGCGTTCACATTAGCAGGAGTGCTACGTTCTGTGAACAAGAGGGCTGGAGACGCATTCATGCTAACCCCGAAGTTCTTCTTGACTGGTCTTCAGGTTTTGACCAGGAAGAGGAAACTGAGGTGGCTGATGCTGAAGTTCCAAGTGCTGCAGGACCAGATCCAGGTCAGGCAGCAGGTCCAAGTGGTGTAGCTCCTAGGGAAGTGAAGCAAGAAGTCAGAAGCGCACCGACTTCACCCCAGGTCAAGCCTGGGAAGTACAGCAAACGTGGTAGGTCACCCACTTCACCCAAAGCAAGCCCAGAGGGGGCTGCAAAGCGTAGTAAGTCTCTTGACAGTGCTGCTAGTCCGAGAGAGTCACAGTCAGAGACAAGCAGTTCAGATTTAGAGGGGGAAGATGTGGGACCAAGGCGTTCAAAACGCACCACGAAAGGTAAACCACCTGAAAGGTTTACAGCTGTCAGTATATGGGCGAACCTAGCAGTGTGTGAGCCTGAAAGCTTTGAAGAGGTGCAACAGTTGTCAGTGGAGGAAGCTAGGAAGTGGAAAGTTGCAATGGAGAAAGAGTTGAACTCCATGCAATCTCTTGGTGTGTATAGCCTAACACAGTTGCCAGAAGGTAAGAAAGCAGTCAGTTGTAGGTGGGTCTACAGGCTGAAACCCACAGTGACTGGAGAGCCTCAGTACAAGGCTAGATTAGTGGCTAGAGGTTTTACTCAGAAGAAAGGAATCCACTACACAGATGTCTTTAGTCCGACTTTGAGAGCGGAATCTTTCAGGATGCTTTTAGCGACTGCAGCGCAGAGAGGCCTAGTGGTCAACCACTTTGATGTGGACACCGCTTATTTGAACTCTGACCTCCAGGAGGAGTTGTACATGTTGCCTCCTCCAGGGTTTGAGAGTGACGTGCCAGGTCAGGTGTGGAAGCTGCACAAGTCGATCTACGGTCTGAAGCAATCCGCTAAAAATTGGAATTCATGTTTTGATTCTGTTTTGAAGAGCCTAGGTTTCAGGAAGAGTCTAGCTGACAGTTGTCTGTATCTCAGAGGTGAAGGAGAACAGCAAGAACTGTTGCTTGTCTATGTTGATGACTTGATCTGCTTAGCAAAGAGCCAGATGCAAGTGCAGAAGTTTGCAGAAGAGCTAGGCAAGAGGTTCAAACTCAAGAATCTAGGTGCAGTGAATGTTTATCTAGGTGTGCAGATAGACAGAACTGAGGATGGAAGTTTTTTGCTCAGTCAGAAAGGCAAGATTGAACATTTGCTGGAGAAGTTCAGAATGTCTGATTGTAAAGGGGTCAGAACACCCATGGAGACAAACTTTGTGAAAGAGTCACAAGTGAAGGACAAAGTAGCGTTTGAGAGTCCTGAAGTGTTTCAGTCAGCGCTAGGGAGTCTGTTGTATTTGTCACAATGGAGCAGACCAGATATTGCTTTTGCAGTCAATTTGCTCAGTAGAGAAGCATCGAAACCTAGCGTGCATGCTTGGAATGGCATTAAGAGAGTGCTTAGGTATTTGCAGGAGACCAAAGAGTATTGTTTGGAGATGTCAGCGCAAGGTGAGCCACAACTCACTTGTTTTGCAGATGCTGATTGGGCCAATCAGGAGGACAGGAAGTCAGTGACTGGTTTGGTAGTCAAGTTTGGAAATGCCCTGATTGGTTGGCGGTCGCGCAGGCAAAGCCTAATAGCAATGTCTTCCACGGAAGCCGAATTCTGTGCGTTGTCTGCGACATGCACTGAATTGGAGTACTACAGATGTTTGGTCCAGGAAATCTGGGGTGATTGTAGCCAGCCCATCACTGTTTGGGGCGACAATCAACCATCTTTGAGACTGGCAGAGTCTGGACAGTTCAAGGCCAGAACCAAACACTTAGACATCCGCTTCCGAAACGTATGTCAGAGCATACAGGTAGGCTTGGTGAAGTTGAGGTATTGTCCAAGCCAAGAGAACCTAGCAGATGGGTTCACAAAACCCTTGAGTTTCCAACGGCATGGGGAATTCTGTGAAGGGTTGGTTTTGGGGTAAGTTTGGATACCCGCAATCCCCAGTGTTCAGGTGAGAGGGGGTGTGATGAGTAACAAGTAACTAAAGAGTTAACTGTGTACTGTAGCACCTGACCACTGAGGAAGATCATGTTACAGAATGTACCAGAAGTGTTTCTGTATGTAATCGGTTGGTTTCGTTTCTGCCTGGGAGACGGTCGCAAGATGTCTGCGCTCTCACCAGGTTGTTTGTTATTTTCTCTCTAGAATAAACTTAAGTAGTTATTAGAACACTTTGGACTCTGTGTGTTCTTAAGAGGCTTTTTATCCAACGGCTATACAAGCTTTCGCTGTGTGAGAAGAAGAAGAACTCTGCTGTGTGTGTTTTACTGCCAGCCCGGATCTACGGAAGCAGAGAAGCGCAGAGGAAGCGCGCCGGGCGATAATCAGTGGCTCCTAATTGAGTCATAAACAACTCAAAGGAGTCCTATACCCGTCACATAGTACCTCGGGTTAAGAACTTTACCACAGAATGAGAACAGAAATCGTGCGGTGGCAGCAGTGGGAGGCCCCATTAGCTAAAGTGGTACCTCAGGTTAAGAACGGACCTCTGGAACGAATTAAGTTCGTAACCAGAGGTGCCACAGTATAAAGCTACACACTGCTGTACCAGGCTTCACTGGGACCCAGGCAGCCGTTTTTTAAAGAGACCAAATGCTGCCTTGTATGCTTAATTGGCAGCCCTGATTGTGAAGTCTGATAATGACAAATGAAGTCCAAAAGGCTGAATGACTGACCCCCTCACATTGTGCCAATATTTTTCAGGAGCCCGTAATGAGATTTGCCAAACCGTAATTACGTTAATTGCACTTGTGATATTGATGAGTCAGAGTGGCACTCAAAAGGCAGTGGGAGTGGAACAATGAAAAATAACAATAAATCCCCCCCAAAGTGTTTGCTTGCTCTCAAAGGCCATCTTGCTTTGATAACTGGCATGAATAGGCAAACATCAAAAGCAGGGGTGGCGGATTATTAATTAATAATAGGAAACAAGATGGTTCCATTGCATTTCCATATCAATCCATGTATGTGCTCTGCAGGAAGTTGCATCAAGGGCCTATTTGTAAATGGCACACACAGGGCCGTCTTAAGCGTATCTGGTGCCCTGGTGCGAAGATCCCTCCGCCCCCCCCGCCCCATTTCCCAGCGCGGCTGTCTGGTGGGTGTTGCGCGGCTGCCGCAGGCACAGCAGCGTGGCATTCCCCTGGCGGCCTGGTGCATTGCGCCACCCAGCCTTGCCTTAGAGCCGGCCCTGGGCACATAGCGGTTTAGTAAAGTGAGGGGGGGGGAGAGAAATCAGTAGGAGCTGCAACTAAATGCTGCAGTACTCCTGTTTCAGCCTTTCAGCTCTCTTCAAAGATACCCTTTCCTCCAATAGGATTCTTTTTTTCCTGAGATTTTTTGTTCTGCTATACATCTTGGAGTTAGTGGTGGCATCTAGGTCAGAGTACAGGGCACAGTTTAGGGGCCTAAATCCCAGCCCCATCCCCAGAGGCAAGAGCAAACAGCACTGGCCCACACTAGAATTCTGTGCTGACATATGAGGCAACAGTGAAGTGTCTACCTTTTAAAAATTTTTAACCCTTTTCCTAGGGCTAGAGTCTGGTAGGGAGCTCAGCCAATCAGATGCTGCCTTTGAGGTCGTGGGGCACCAGAGCAGAAGAGGGCTGAGCTGGGCGCCTCTGTTGCCCCGGCAGTCCACTCCCTCCCCATCTCTAAACCAAAGAGGGTCCCACTCTGTGCCAGCAGGCTCTCGCTCTGCAGCTTATGAGCAACTTTTCACCTTTCAACTGCACGCTCCACCCTGAGAGGTGTGAATCGTTGTCCATAAGCATCCACGGCAAAAGCCTCTCACCCTCTTTTGACAACAGCAACAGAGTACAGTATAGAACATACAAAAAAGGAAAGAGGTGGGGGGCACCCTCCCCTGATGGAGACCCCAAATGAGTGACCTCAAAGGAGCAACACCTTCCCTCTCCCTTTGGAAAGCCCATCAATCACCAAAGCACTACACCAATCGAAAAAACGAAAGATCTTTACAGAGCTCAAGAAGAAGTAAGCTGCTTTAGTTAGTATTCTTAATATAGCTTGCTAACACAAGATGAACATGTAATGGAATTTTTTTTTTTTTGAAATTCAGTGCAATTACCTGACCTAAAGTAAAGTGTTTTGAACAAGAGTAGTAGTAGTAGTAGTAGTAGTAGTAGTAGTAGTAGTAGTAACTTATACCTCGCGCATCTGGGTTCCCCCAGCCACTCTGGGCAGCTCCCGACAAAATTAAAAGCACAATAAAACATCAAACATTTAAAACTTCCCTAAACACAGTTTAGGGACCCAGGTGGCGCTGTGGTTAAACCACTGAGCCTAGGGCTTGCTGATCAGAAGGTCGGCGGTTCGAATCCCTGTGACGGGGTGAGCTCCCGTTGCTTGGTCCCAGCTCCTGCCAACCTAGCAGTTCGAAAGCACGTCAAAATGCAAGTAGATAAATAGGAATCGCTACAGCGGGAAGGTAAACGGCGTTTCCATGTGCTGCTCTGGTTTGCCAGAAGCGGCTTTGTCATGCTGGCCACATGACCTGGAAGCTATACGCTGGCTCCCTCGGCCAATAATGCGAGATGAGCGCGCAACCCCAGAGTCGGTCACGACTGGACTTAATGGTCAGGGGTCCCTTTACCCTTTACCTTTAAACACAGTATATTAGGTTTTATGAAAACTTTTCTCTCAAGTAATTTGATTCGTATTTAATGTTCATATAATTCTTGCCAAGACCCAAATGAACAACAAGTTACTTTTTTTAAGGGTAATATCACACAGTTTGGTAAACACAAGCAGAATGTAGTTTGCTTAGCCACTAGAGTGTGAGAACTTCTCTGTAAGAAGCAAATGGCAACATTATGGCATGTTATGGTTTTAAATTTGTTATTGATTTTACACTGTGGATCCCTAAGTTGGAAGCTACCTTGGCAGGCTTTGACTCTAGAATGTAGCCTATAATTTAAAAGCGAAGAAACAATAGAAGGCATTTCCATTAAGGGCATGCAATTATTTGGGTAGGTTTTAAGGTTGTGGATAGAGCTATGGAATTGTATTGTTGGAAGAGACCCTGAGGGTCCTTTAGTCTAACCTCCTGCAATGGTGGAATCTCAAGGGCCAGAAATGAATAGTAGAGGCCCCAGGAAGAAAGCAGATAAGCTGTCCACATGGAACACATCCAGATTGTTAAAGGTTTAGGATGGGTTTAATAATGGTTGAATCATCAAATCCCTCTTCTCAAGAATTCTGGGAATTCTAGCTCTGTGATAGGGGAAAATGGGGTTTCCTAAGAACTCTCAGCACCCTAAACAAACTACAGTTCCCAATAGTCTTTAGAAGCCATGACTGTTTAAAGTGGTATGATGCTGCTTTAAATGTACAGTGCAGATGCACCCCTCCCCCTGTCAAGACATATGCACAACAAATGAACTTTGCAATAAGGAGAGACTTGGAATCTCCTCCTCCTGTTGTTTTTAAAGGCATGGGTGAGGTCAGGAAGCTCAGCCCCCTGTTCCTCCCTTGCTCACCCAGGATCTGCCCTGATCTGCCCTGCCCCCCCCCCAAGTTTGGGTGTTTGAAACTTAGCAGGCCTGGCAACCTTAAAGCAGAGCCAATGAGGCAATCCTGGGCTATCTCCACACCACTTAGCATAAGCTGGGGATGTGGTGGGGAGAGAAAGCAGTATTCTGTGCTCCTGTTATTAACACGAGCGTGAGCAGCAGAGCACAGCTTCTCTCTTGAAGCATCTAGCTATGTTTGTTTGCTTTCGTACAAATACAGCCCTAGTCCATGGCCATTTTGAAAGGATAAGGTAAAGGCATGAAAACAGAGGAATAGCATACTCGGGTGAAAGTAACACAAAAGGTGCCACTGAAAGATTGCATTTTATGCTGTCTAGCTACACACAATGCACAAGCATGCATGAACCCACATACTGAGCCCTCCACAGCAGAAATGCTCATGGAAACTGCAACAAAGGCATAGATCTCCTTTTATACAGCAAATGTCAGCCGTAGCATAGTTTCTATATTCCCATGAATTCACACAATCCTGAGTGTTAGTGTAGAAGTCTGGAAAAAAAACCACACCAAGAATTCACCTACGATGCATTCTGAAGCAGAAATTCAAGCAGCATTTCCTTTTTCTCTCTCACACACTTTTAAGGAAAAGACATTTGTCCCTGTTATATATATATCCATTTTTAAAAAATATCCAAGCAAAGCAGAACTCCGCTGATTCACTTCCTTCCTTCACCTAGGGAGGGGAAACCCACCCCACCCCCCTCCATCAGTAACCACAGGCACATTAAATAAAGAGAATCCTCCGGAGATATGCAGAGAGGACCTGAATATAACTTACCTGAAGGGAGACGCACATGAAGGGAAGCAGCTGGCATGCTGCAAGCCGGGAAGGAGTGAGGCCTACAGCACAGAGATGGAATATGCAACAAAGCCATCTTTGGCTGTTTTCAGATGAGGCTGCGGGAAGATGCCACAGAATCCTTATATGGCAAGGAGAGGATAGCGTGGAGCAGCATGCAAAGCAGGGTGAATTAAGTGTGCAGATTAAAACGAACAGCTTGTTTTTTTGCACCTCGGTGAAGTCCAAAGCCTCTCAGCCGGCTACTCTCTGGACAGACCAGGTACTACTGGAAATAAAACAATGGCTTTCGCTACAAAGCTGTCATGCGGCGAAAGGAAATGGTGTTTAATATAACATTAATCTTTTTATTCGCATTGCTCTTCTTTTGTTATGGCCCAGAGAGAGAGAGAGAGAGAGAGAGAGAGAGAGAGAGAGAGAGAGAGAGAGAGAGGAGGAATCGATATTATACTTTGCTCTGCACATGCTACCAATGTGGAAAATCAGTTTAAGGGCATCGTCGTGTGTTGCTGCTGGCTTGTTGCTTTTTAAGAAGCGATGCTCAGTACCAAAAAAATACAACAAGGCAAGGATTGCTAACATAAAGCATCAGAGAGAAAATTTAGCACGTAACCACTAATCAGCTCCCCTTTTATATTCATCCCCTTGGACAGCAGGTTGTCCACTCCCAAAGATGTGTAAAAATACATTAGCCTTGTGATATGGTCAGTTCTAAACCTTTGCTATAAAGTGGTGCCTCGTGTTACAGACGGGATCCATTCCAGAGGCCAGCCCGTAACGTGAAATGCCCGTAACTCGAAGTGCTGGGTCTGCGCATGTGCGAAGCGTGATTTTGCATTTCTGCGCATGCGCGAACGGCAAAACCTGGAAGTAACGTGTTCCAGTACTTCTGGGTTGCTGTGGGACGTAACGCGAAAAGATGCAACATGAAGAGGATGCAACACGAGGTATGACTGTATTACAGGGATGGGGGACTTTTTTCATGCCAGTGGATGCATTCCCCTATGGGGAACCTTCTGGTGGCCACATGGCAGTGGTGGGCGGGGCCAGAGGCAAAAGTGGGTGGGGCAACACATATGGGTTTTTTTTCTTTTTAGAGTGGGCTACGGGACGCAGGTGGAGCTGTGGGTTAAACCACAGGGCCTAGGGCTTGCTGATCAGAAGGTGGGTGGTTCGAATCCCTGCAACGGGGTGAACTCCTGTTGCTCAGTCCCAGCTCCTGCTAACCTAGCAGTTCGAAAGCACATCAAAGTGCAAGTAGATAAATAGGTACCACTCCAAGTGGGAAGGTAAATGATGTTTCCATGTGCTGCTCTGGTTCGCCAGAAGTGGCTTTGTCATGCTGGCCACGTGACCTGGAAGCTGTACGCCGGCTCCCTCGGCCAGTAACGCGAGATGAGCGCCGCAACCCCAGAGTCAGTCACGACTGGACCTAATGGTCAGGGGTCCCTTTACCTTTACGTTGCAGCCACACAGTAGTCTGTAGGCTACATTCTAGCCCATCACACACACAACTCTGCCTTTCTCTATCCAGGCAAGCAAAGGGGCATTACTACCTTTCAAGGACACATTTCAGCCAGGCAAAAGCAGTAAAGGAGCTTGTGGAGCATGGTCAATGACGGGAGTGCCTGAGGATTGGACAGGGAGGTGGGAATCAGATGCAGGTCAGCTCAAAGAGGCAGAGGCAGTTGTCAGTGAAACTAATTCTTTTGTTCTAGGAAATGGCATGCAACTCAGCAACACTTTCCAGTAGGTCTTGCCCCTATAGAACAGTTGCCAGGACTGAAGGTCCCTGCCTTTCACCCCTTCTAAGGCTCCTATATGTTTCTCAAGCAGGCTCCAACTGCGTCTGCACACCTCTGGTCTCTCTTCTGCTCTCCTCCTTATTCTGTGCATTCTTGTAGATCAGGAGGCAGGGAGGAGAGGAGCTTGTTGCAGCAGGAGAGGGAGACTCCCTGGATTCTTCAGCAGTCTCTTGATTCCCTTCCTTTGCTTCATCCTCGGAGTCTGAACTGCTCCATGTCACGGGTTCCTCCTGCTCATTAAACCCTCTTGTCCCTTCAGTATCTAGCATCCCTTCCCAAGCTTCCCCCTCTGACTTCCTCTTAGTGTCCTACCACCAATCCCTGGGCCTTAAACCTTCTACCTCTGCGATGTCCCTTGGGCAGGCGTAGGCAAACTCGGCCCTCCAGATGTTTTGGGACTACAACTCCCACCATCCCTAGCTAACAGGACCAGTGTTCAGGGATGATGGGAGTTGTAGTCCCAAAACATCTGGAGGACCGAGTTTGCCTATGCCTGCCCTTGTGAGTTCCCCAGCTGGTTCTCATCATCCAGCCAGCCTGAAATGAAGGCATGGCAGTGATTGAAAGCACACAGTACAAATAAATACATGGTTAGGGATGGGGCAGAGCAGGCTGTGGTGGTGGTTGTTTTTTTTTAAAAAAAAAATATCTGTGCTTACACTGAATGTATACATACTATTTGAGCATTATTTTCCCTTCCCAAACCAAATTGGGTTAGCAATGCCCCACTAGGGGTCTGGATATAGTTGCGTCTACATTAGTTAATATTTATGTGCAAAAAATTTTCTTGTTATGAATAATGAGACAGATTATGCCTTAGGAGTTCATGACATGTTTGAGGCAAAATAAAACCACGAGAGCCAGACTCCCAAGGAGATGAAAGGCTTAATGTCCTTGGTTTTGAAAAGGAAACACGAAATGAAAGAAAGGATGGTTAATCTCGGTCTTTTATGTTCACGCCTGCTATGTTCTAAAGCAGGTAGCATTATGCTACATCTTCAGAGGGGGGAGGGAAACAAAAACACTGTGCATATAATAATAACAAGAGCCGAGATCTCAAATTAGATTGTTTTCTGAAAAACACAACCTTGATAAAGTCAAGTTTACTTTCCATTTCTAAAAAAAATCAGACGGGTAACATAATTCACAGAGGCCTTTAAGAAACAGTAATTAAAGTTAAAACAAAAACAAAAACCTATGTTGTTATGAGGTGAGAGGCAAAGTGTCACAGAAAGATGCCAAATGTAGCAAAACCCCATCAATATTTACAGTTGCTAAGCAGTAATGAATTAAGGCAATAAATGTTCCCAGTGGTGCAGATCACTGTTAGGAGTGTGAACTGACTTGTTCTTCTCTCATAAACTGAGCTGTATTGGGGTGGCCCCAGCTCTGGGTCCCAGAGGTCATCTAATACACAAAGTGTAGCAGGTGAAAGGTATTGCTGTAATGACAGAAGACCAGGGTGCCTCAAGAAGGAAATTCCACGTGGTGCCCCCTCCAACACCACCCTGGCACCAATCCTTTCAAAAGGGTCACTGCACTTCCTTCAGATGCCATTTCATTCACCGATTATCTTCTATCTCATAGAATTTGTACACAATTTATAAAAGAAAACACCTCAAAGCTCTGGGTTGGATTCCAACAACGCATTATACTTGGGGCTGCCTCAGAAGACAGTTTGGGAAACTTCAGCTGGTGCAGAATTCAGTGGCCAGGTTGGTCATAGGGGCACGATGGTTTGAGCTATAGCGCCAATCTTGCCCTGGCCCAATTCAGGTGGTGGTTTTGACCTAGAAAGCCTTAAGTGGCTCAGGACCACAGTACCTAATGACATCATAGAAATAATGATTAGAAGAGAGGAAAACAATAAGAATACCAAACACCTCAGTTACATCAAAAACAAGGGTCCGTGGGCCCTACCAGTTTGCCAAGACTCCCCTACCCACAGCTGATGTGGTCCCAGGCTCCAACCTTTTTGGAGGTGGGGAGACAACCCTTGGTGGGTGGGACCCGACTGGTGGACCACATATTGCCTCACCTTACTTTAAAGATGGGATGGGGAACCTGTGGCTTTCCAGATGTTGCTGGCCTACAAAGAGAGCCAGTGTGGTATAGTGGTTAGAGTACTGGACTAGGACCTGGGAGACCCACATTCAAATCCCCACTCAGTCATGAAGCTTCCTGGGTGACCTTGGGCCAGTCACTATCTCTGTGTGGCGCTGTGGTGAGGATAAAATCATAGAATCATATAGTTGGAAAGGGATTCTCTAGAGCAGTGTTTTCCAACCAGTGTGCCTCCAGATGTTTTGGGACTACAACTCCCATCATTCCTGACCACTGGTCTTGCTAGCTAGGGATGATGGGAGTTGTAGTCCCAAAACATCTGGAGGCACACTGGTTGGGAAACACTGCTCTAGAGTCCTCTAGTCCAACAGCCTGCAATGCATGAATCTCAGCCAAAGCATCCATGACAGATGGCCATCCAACTTCTGCTTAAAAAACCTCCAAGGAAGGGGAGTCCACAGCCTCCTGAGGGAGACCGTTCCACTGTCAAACAAATGGGGGCAGGAAAAATAATAGATGCCACATTGAGCTTCTTGGAGGAAAAGAGGTGTATAAATGTAATAATAAATAAATGAACACCCATTATCCCTGACGACTGGTCGTGCTGGCTGGGGCTGTTGGAGTTCAATGTCTGGAGGTCCACAGATTCTCCATCTGTTAGTGGCGTCACAGAAAACTAACTTCAATGTTTGGGGTGGGGGAGGTTAAATATGTACCACTAACCTGTGGTATTGAATACCATTCATCCTTTATTGATAGAACCTCATTATTCCCCCTGAAATGCTACTGCTTCCTCCTCCAGCCACAGAAAAGCAGAACAAAGGAAGCCATTGTAAGCCAGAGAGTAGACAGGAATACAGCCAGCATTCATCTACCTTTCCTAGAAGAGCAATTTGTTTAAGTGCTAGTCATCATCGCCAACAATGGCCTGTGAGAACGCTGCACCGTGGCAGCTGCATTTAACCGTTTAAATATTAACTACCTCATGTTTACTTTTGTCTTGGAACAGGACAAACAAAGTTAGAAATGTAAATTGTTTTATTTCTTTCTCTTTTTTTTAACGGTGAAACGTTTCCAAGAGGTCGGGAAAGGAGGCCTTAAGTGAAAACAGGTGGAACCAAGGCAGGGGTTTCTAAAAGATGAGATTGGTTACCTTGGAAACAGGCTTGGAATCTTTCATCAAATAACGATATGCAGGCAGGATGTTGGCCTATTTCAAACCCCCACACGCATGCTGCAGTCTTACAAAGATTTAAGGTGGCACTTTTGCGGGGCGGAGAGACTTTGTGTGAAAAGCTTTTGCATTTATTTTTCCTTCCATCCCCTTACTGTCTTAATTACTCAGATTGCTTTGAAGTGAGAAATGCATGCAGACAAAAGTATGGAAGTTTGCTATCTTGTTCTCTGTAAATAAGAGGTTACAAATATGCAAATATTAAAGATCCAAGACCCTGAGTCCCAGAAATAACCTGGATCCAGATACAGAGGGCAAGCAGACAGCGGTGCGGACTGAGGAGACCCTGAACCCCAGGCCAACTGTCCTGAGCAATGGCCTCAGCAATACAGGGTTCTCACCCAAGGTAGGAGTTCAGGTTTGGGCAAACAAAGTGAGGTACTATGCGGCAAAGTAGGGTGAGGTCAGGAACCAGAGGCACCCTCGACAGCTCCATTTCGGAGCTTAGGCTGGAAACATCCTAAAATGAAGTTTTGCATGGATATCTTTCTTCAAGAGCAGGACTGGATCATGACCTGAAACTGGGGTATATCCAGATCTGATTGGTTCACTGTACCAGCACCATTTTCTTTCTTTTGACCTGGGCCCGTTTCTCTATGACCTGGGCCCGTTTACATTTGCTTAAAAGAAGGAGAGAGACTGAAGGGAGAGTAGGAAACAGGAAAAAAACAAAAGAAAGAGAAAGTGTCCATGCAAAGGAGGTGCGTGTCATCTGCACCAAGTAGAGAGGCACAGCATGAGTTAGGAAGCAGCCAGCAGCAGGAAATCTTGCATTTCTCTAAGACAGCTGGAAGCAGTCAGCTGTCTACTTCCCATCCCCCAGACACTGAAAGGAATGCAGGTAAGATGCTAGCAGAGGGTGGGATGGAGAGAAGAGGAGGCAATTAATCCTATGAGCCCAATGAGTAGGTGTATGGGAAAGGTATTATATAGGAAATAATACCAGAAATGTAAGGGTCATAAGGTTCAGGATCTTCTGCAGAAGCAGGAAGAACTCCTCAGAAGGGTAAACTGAATCGTAAGGTACGGAAGCTCCGATAGAGCGTCTGGGGCTGATTTTTTTTTTTTGCAATAAATATTCAACCTAATTACGACTTGTGTGCTGTGTTGTCAAGACAGCAGCCTGGGCTCCTGACAGGAGGAGGACATGTGATTAAAGAGAGAGAGATGTGTCTCATACTCTAAGCTAAAGTCTACAGGTTTTGAGTCTTAAGGAGGATGAGGACTATGGGTTTCAGAGATACCAGTATGCATTTTTTATATTTTTCTAACCCATCAAGTATTCCTAACAAACCAACAAACTCCATTTAGATTCACGGGAAAATAAGAATACCACAATCAAGAAATGAAAAGAATTGATTTTGGTCTGCTGAGAATACCTATTTTTACACAAGCATCTGACCCATCCATATAAAAGCCAGTTTCCCCTCCCCTTTCCTTTGGGAAGTCACAGTTTTCTCCTCCTAATGATGCTCTTGCCAGGCTATTCTTCCAGATCTGGCAGTGACTCACCCAGATTGTGTGACTGGGTTTGCTGCATCCGGAGGGCAGCTTCTCATAATCTAAGTCACACGTTGTGGATGAGATCTAAGTTGGAGATGAACAGTTGGAGTTGAAGGCGGGACGGATGATATATCCATCAGTAGCCATGATATACTGACATGGTTTTTGTCCCACTGTCATCTCCAGGCAAAATGGTTTTGCAGTGCTTCAAAAGCCTGCCAACTCTGTCTTATTAGAGACAATTGTGGAATAAAAAAAATGTCTCCACACACACCATGGGCAACGCCAATGGTTCTTTTAAGCCCCTTCATCTCTCTTACAAATTATTGTCTGTCTAAAGCTAAAGAATTCCCCATTTCCCAAAGTTCTTCCTTTTTACTCACCTTTCTTTACTGTTTTTTCATTTAAAAAAAATGAGAGTTAAACACTGGTGTAAAGCAGGAAATGCTCGTCAGCAACATGTTAGAAAATGCTGCTAATTGGAAAATGCTCGATAAGCTTCCTCTAAAACATGTAGAGCTTTTTCAGCTGCTTAATTGGAAGCCATTTTCTGAAATCATCTATGATGAATATCAACCCATTATGTAGCCAAAAAAAAGAAGAGGAGGAGGAAGTCAAAGCTATCGAAGCTATATTTTACGAGACACTTATTCAAGACACTCAACATGGATTTGCATCCATAGATGCACGGTTTGCATCTCATAGGGGCTACAGGCACAAAACCAGAATTTATACTTTTAAACTAAAGTTCCCTCAGGAAAACTAAGTATCCTGGCCAATGCAGTTTACATTTCCATAATGGAATGAACATAATGATGATGATGATAATGATGATAATGATGATGAGGAACTGGTTTAAAGCTCATATGTAAAAACATTCTAACTGTGCAATCCAGTGTTCTGTGTTATTGGGCAGCTGTTAGAAATTCCAGTTACTGTATGAACAAAAACAATAACATCAGAAGCAACAGTAATGCATGTCTGCTCAAACGTAAGTTCCATTGAATTCAGTGGGCTTACTCTGAAGTAAAAGACTGTAGCCTTAACATTTCAGTCTGTATTCATCGGAAAAGGAAAGAAAGCAAAAGTCTTATACTACCTTTCACACATTCAATGTCCATGTCTGTTCCAGAAATGAAACCTGTGAAATGGCCTTCATACCTTTCCTTTGTTTTTAAGGTGCAGTCATGTGGTTCAGTTAGCAAGCAGACAATTATTTTCTCCAGGTCTGCCCTGATCCCTTTCAGCAAAGCGCTCTGACTACAGACCAGTCCTTTAAATTCCCCATTTAAATTTGTCTTTTAACACTGTTCCCAGGATAACCTTGATTGTAGGGGGGGAATCCGCTCCGAGCAGCCGTTTATGCTTGTGGTCACAACTGTTGTTTATGATGACAGCTTTATGCGGGTCTGAAAATCTTCTCAGAGACCCATGAAATATTTCAAAACATAGCTCCTGTTTCAACTAACAGTTTCCAGAAGTGCACCACTTTTATTGGGAAGGTATCTCCAGAAGCGATTTTGGAAGAATGTAAAAAATTTTCTCTGATTTAAAAAAAACCTCTTCAGTAACACAGGCTTAGCACTAATCTCAAAATCACGCTTGGCCACTCCCTACAGGGTTCTCCAACATCGCAGCATTGGAGTTTGCGAGGACTGGAGGGCCACATTTGGTTCCTGGGTCTGAGGAATACCAAATAAGGGGAGGAGCAACATTTTAGTGATGTTAATGTATTGTTGCAGCCCCAATCTTTTAATGGTTCTTGGGACATCACCATGCTGCTTTAACAGCACCTACTTGACATGGCGCACTATCATCCGACCTGGCCACAGGGCCTGGGCAGAACTGCATGTTCCCTGCAGCTTTATTCAAGACATACAGTGGTAGAGCATAATACAATGGTACCTCGGTTTGCAAATGCAATCCGTTCCGCAGAGGCATTCGCTCGCCAAGGCATTCACTCGCTGAAGGCACGCTTATAAAATAATATAAATTATATAAATAATATAAAGTGTCATAAGATTTGTGTCATAACTGGACCTGAAAAGAAATCCAGCTAAATGTTTTCTGCTCTGTAGGTCAATGGATATATATTTAAAAATTAGAGAGCAACAGATGGCACATCTGTGCCAGCCCAACTGTTATGTACTGAGCTGAATCCTAGAACAATAGGATTCAGAATCAGCGGGAGCTACCCAATCCAACTCCAGGTGGAAGTGAATCCGCAACCTGATTGGCCTGCTGGAGCAGCCAATCAGGCGGCTGGCAGAAGTGAATCTGCTACCTGATTGGCCTGTAGGAGCAGCCAATCAGGCTGCAGGCAGAAGTCAATCCACAATATAATTGGCCCACAGGTGTAGTCCTGAAGTAGCCAATCACGCAAGGCCCATTGTGTAAATAATGTATATAAGCAGATGGTTTGGGGAAAAGAGCCATTCGTCTTCTCTTCTCCTCCTTGATGACTATGAGCTGAATAAAGAGCATGAAATTCACTCTTGACTCCGAGTATATTTCACCAACTTTCAGGGATCTTAAATAATGTTTAATATTAAATTTCTTCTTCCTCTCAGGTCTGATTCTTTTACGTTGCTGAATGTGCTGCCTTCCCTTCTCTTTGTTAGGTTGAATATTAAAGTTAAACCTTAAAGGTACATGCCATTTCCCAACACTGCATTTTCTGCCTCCTCCACTACCATCAATAACAGCTGGTTAGTGCTCCTTGCCCGCTGAGCATGATCATTCCCCATTGAGCTCTGCAGTTGGGAGGGGTTGTTCCGCCCCCCCCCCCAAAATATTTTTGTACTTCTGCAAATCTTGGGGTTTCCTGAGCACACCAATACCTCTCATTTGGCATAATAATAATAATAATAATAATAATAATAATAATAATAATAATAAATTTATACCCCGCCCATCTGGCTGGGTTTCCCCAGCCACTCTGGGCGGCTTCCAACAGAAATATTAAAATACAATAATTTATTAAACATTAAAAGCTTCCCTAAACAGGGCTGCCTTGAGATGCTTTCTAAAGGTCTGGTAATTGTTATTCTCTTTGACCTCTGGTGGGAGGGCATTCCACAGGGAGGGTGACACTACTGAGAACGCCCTCTGCTTGGTTCCCTGTAACTTGGCTTCTCGCAGCAAGGGAACCGCCAGAAGGCCCTTGGCACTTGACTTCAGTTTCCGGGCAGAACGATGGAGGTGGAGACGCTCCTTCAGGTATACTGCACTGAGGCCGTTTAGGGCTTTAAAGGTCAGCACCAACACTTTGAATTGTGCTTGGAAACGTACTGGGAGCCAATGTAGGTCTTTCAAGACCGGTGTTATGTGGTCTCGGCGGCTGCTCCCAGTGCTGCGCTTCCATGGACAGCGGTGAGTCCAAAATGACTCCGAGGCTGCGCACATTGTGTATGACACTCAGAGAACAGAGACCATTGTTTATGTGTAGCAGGGATAACCAATGTCCTTCCTTCCAGGTGTTGTGAAGACTACAGTTCCCATTGCCCCTATTGACCACACTGGCTGTGGCTGATGGGAATTGTAGTCTACAATATCTGGAAAGTGTCGTGTGAGTAGTTCTATGATATATGATAAGCCCTGAGCATTAGATCTTTGGGTGCTAGCAACCCATAGGGGGTCCCTGAGGAAAGACAAGAGACTTAAATGAATTAAACTAATAAAAATAAGCTGCCCCCCCGGTGTTCTCTTTAACTGTGCTATAGCCCACAGGGTACCTACCTACTCTTGAGAAATTCAGCAGCCAAATGTGCAGAAGGCAGATAAAGCACATTCTTACCCTCTTTTATATTTTGAGATAAACTCCCACTTAAAAAAAATAAATGGTAACTTTATTGTGAAAGAATACGGTTGAAATGTTCCCTGGAGACATGCTGTAATCTGTAACGAGAAAGATGTGTGGTATGGAAGGGAGAGGAAATGTGTGGCGAGGGGATCACCTAAACAAAACTGCGCAACCCAAATATACTACACAACCTCTCATGTTTATATTTAGACCAGGGGTCCCCAAACTACGGCCCCCGGGCCGGATGCGGCCCAATCGGCCTTCCAATCCGGCCCGCGACGACTCCCGCCGCCCGCTGCCGCCGCCCGCTCTCACGGCGCGCGGCGCAGCGACGATCTAAAAAATCGGCAAAAAATCGCCGAAAATCCTTTGTGCGCATGCGTATGGGCCTCTCCCGACCCGGAAGAGGTCATTTCTGGTGCACTTCCGGGTCGGGGGAGGCCCATACGCATGCGCACAAGCGATTTTTGGCGATTTTTTTCCCGCCCGTGTGCGTGTGCGCATGCGCACGGGCGCGCACTCCCCCGCCCTCCGGCCCGCTGCGCGCGCACTCCCCTGCCCTCCGGCCCACCGCGCGGTCGGCGCGGCGGGCACCGGCCCGCCGCGCAGAAAGTCTGGGGACCCCTGATTTAGACTAACTGCAGTGGCCGCCTGACAGAAAAGGTCTCCATGGTGACCAAAGAGCCATTTTAAGGATTTCTGAGTGACAGCCTCCTGAAAATGTACAGTTCCATGCGAAAAGCTGTAGGCGTACGTTGTGCTCATTCTTTGCTAATATTTATTATAGTACGTTACTCACTTTACGTTACTCACTTCCATCATACTAATGAATCGCGACTATACACCAGCCACTGTATAATTAGGATAAATTTAACCCGGGGGAATTACCCTATTTTTCATTGAAATACAGGGTTTAAAAGAAGATGCAAGATTTTCCTGTGTTCCAGCTATGCCAAACTGGGGAGCTTTAGGATTCTGATTAAATCCCCTGCATTGGCGGGTTATGGAGGTGAACTTCTGCCAGGGCTCCACACCAGCTAATTGCCAGGGATTCACTTAGCTCAGAGGGTAGAAACAGTCTGGGTCAGGCTAGGGGAGAAGTCAGTAGAGAGCCAAAACCCACTGACTCCACTTCCTCCTCTCTTTGCAAAATCATGATGAGGCATGGGATTATAACTAACTCTACAGCCAAAGGTGGGCAGAGCTGTCTACCTGGCCAGGTCACCTGGCATAGTTATGATAGGCAATGCTTCCCTTTGAAGTCCTGATGGTTGGAACTTCACTGTGAATCACGGGGCTTTCAAACAGGTTTGATTTTGAAAGCTGTCCACAGAGATAAGGCCAGTGCTTTTTTCTGGGGAGAATGCAGGGGTACGCATACCCCTAAACATTTTGTGAATCTAAGTTTGGCTTCATTGAGGGGCAGTATTTCAATATGAGTAGGAAAATGAGAGTTCTGTACCCTTAAACATTTTTTAAGGAAAAAAAGAGCACTGGATAAGGCTATCATAGCCACCAGAGTGGCTGGGGGAACCCGGCCAGATGGGCGGGGTATACATAATAAATTATTATTATTATTATTATTATTATTATTATTATTATTATTATTATTATTATTATCAATGTCAAATACTCTTTGCTGCACATTCCAAGTGAGGATAGGGGTATGGCACTCAGGTCCTGCTTGCAGGTGGATTCCCAAAGGCATCTAGGTAAAGGTAAAGGGACCCCTGACCATTAGGTCCAATCATGACCGACTCTGGGGTTGCGGCGCTCATCTCGCGTTATTGGCCAAGGGACCTGGCGTACAGCTTCCAGGTTAGGCCCGGCTCTAGATGTAGTCCTGGTGACGCGGGGCCAGCAGTGGGGCGCTGTGTGGCAAAGCCTCCACGCCTCAGCGCCAGGGCACCCGACCTGCTTGAGACGGCCCTGTTCCAGGTCATGTGGCCAGCATAACTAAGCCGCTTCTGGCGAACCACAGCAGCACCGTTTACCTTCCTGCCCCCCACCTAAAAAAGGAAATAAATAATAATACTTAGCTAAAAGTAGAAATTGCAGAAAGATTTTGAAAGCTTTTTCTAAGCAGTTGGGGTCAAAAGGAAGTCCTGCCTCACCCCCCCCCCCCCAACACAACATAAGGCCTGGCTACCCCCATGTTTATACCCCATACATGTGAAAGCCTTACTCACTGACAGATGCTAATGTTGCTATGATGTGACCATCTGAAAACAAACCAGATTGTTCCAGCCCAGATTATGGCATCTCCTGGGAATACAAAAGCTGGTCGTCTCTGATGAATGTAGGCTTTTTCCGTTAGCATTAATGTAGGACTGAAAATCCCGATCACTACCGCCACTTTTGTTGTACCATTTTGTTTGTGTGCACCTTCTGCCACTTTGGGGAGAGGGAGGAAAAATTCGGCACATTTTCAGGGGCAAATGCAGTGGGAGCAGTTTCTTTAAGGTGAAGGTACCCACCGTCCCACCAAGCTAAGTCTGGCCTCACCCACTGGCCTCCTTGATTAAAACACTACCTGTCAGCTTCCTCCACCTTAATCTCCATGTTGCCACCAGGAAGGAGGTTGGGGAGAAAACAAGAATTAGTTGGCTTTGGCTGTCATTGGCTCTGGCTCCTGGCGGAGGAAGCGCTTCTTTGCCTTCTGAACCCACCAGGCTCAATGGGCATCAGCCACTACTGGGCAAATGGGCTTACCTATAATGATGCAAGATGGTTTCCTTAAGGCAGAGGTGGCCAACTCCCAAGAGACTGCAATCTACTCACAGAGTTAAACACTGGCAGTGATCTACCCCCTTTTGGGGGGGTTCAGGTCAAAGTTGTAGAAATTTTTTTAAGGAAGGCGGGAGGCCCATTTTGGGGGGGTTCGGGTCAAAGTTGTTGAGTTTTTTTCAAGCTGGCGGTAAAATGTTGAGCTTTATTTAGGGGAGCCACAGATGTTCAGCTTCTTTTGAGGGAGCCAATGATATCCCAGTGATCTACTGCAGACGACCACTGATCTACCGGTAGATCACAATCTACCTGTTGGACATGCCTGCCTCAAGGCATTCTTCCTTTTAGACAACCACACAAGAAACATTAGCCACTGCTTGAGCCTTCTATCCTACAGAAAGCCATGTCCAGACATAGTCTTGTTTCTAGGGAGATTCTTCCCGCTGCCTCCATTGGTACAATGGCTGTTTCTACCCATACTGCAAATGGCCAGTGCCAGCCTAAGACTTGCTGCTGCCTGTAATGAACCAGGTGCCACCCATTTTACATTCTACCTGTGGAAGCTAACTGAACTGGCAGCTGAAACTTACTTCAACACTGATGATGGGATGGCACCCTCCAATGTACCAGAATTAGGGGACCTAGGACAGGCTATGTGGCAACAGTGGTGAATGACTCGGGAGGAACAGCTAAGGGCTGGTACAGCTGCCCCAACCTCAGAGGCCTGAGGCAGTTGCCTCACTCTGCCTAACAGTTGGACTGGCCCTGAAGACTACTGATTGGCCTTCCAGTGACAAACCATTTTTTGCCCTTAAGGAAGAAACCTCTGCTTCCTAGTATCATAAGCTCTGACTGGTCTGAAAATGAACTGAATTGCCTCCCCATCCAGAAACTACCACAACAAGGCTTTAGATACATTTCCTTCCCCCTGCGTTGCAAAAAACAACACCAACAACCCTGATCTGGATACTTCTAGTTTGTGAACGGAACTGTACAAGTGGTACAACACACACACACACACCCCCAACTCACACTCCTCAATATTGCAGTAAATTCCCTATACAGTACAATTGATCTGTGATATTTCCTAATATGAAATCATAAATATCAAGGCACAGAAGCTCTCAGTACACTGTGCTAAGCATACAAATCAAGCCTACATGTTGCTGTGCACAACAACTCGATAAATAAAAGGATCACATTCAATACAGTGGTACCTCTACTTACGAATAACTCTACTTACGAATGTTTCTACTTATGAATGGAGCTCCGTCCGCCATCTTGGATGTGGTTTAGATAGGATTTTTTCTACTTACGAATTTTTAGATAGGGTTGCTTCTACTTACGAATTTTTTCTCCCAATGCATTCCTATGGGATTCAGCTTACGAATTTTTTCGACTTACAAATGTGTGTTCGGAACGCATTAAATTTGTAAGTAGAGGTACCACTGTATCCACAACTTGGAACAGATATGGATTAGCCAAGAGTCAAAGCACACAGCCATTCCTGCAAAGTGGTCATTTCCCTTCCGGCATAGTTGTGGTTGTACGAACTTCCATAAACTGCCATTTTGTGGGAAACAGCAAGAGTTAAGTTAGAGGTGAAAGCAAATGGATGAGAGCTTCCAGGGTTAGAACATAAGCAGGCTTTTGAATAACTCTGTAGCAGTGTGCAAAAACTTAAATGGATCAGGACCCGAGCACTTAAAGAAGGACCTCTCCTAATGCCAACTGTTCCATGCTCTCTGAGATTGGCTGGGGAGTCATGGCTTGAGATCATGCCAATAGACATGGCCCAGGGGTGTGATGACTTGAGACACGGTCTTCTCAGTGGCAGCACCCTGACAATGGAACTCCTTTTTGGGTGAAGTGGGATCATAAGGAAATAGGATGAGCCTGCTGGATCAGACCAATGGCCCACCTAGTCCAGCATCCTGTTTTCACAGCGACCACCCAGATGTCTGTGGCAAACACTCAAGCAGGACATGAGCACAAGATCACTCTCGCCTCCTGTGCTTTTCAGCAACTGGATCATCCTCCATATTGCTGCATTTCAGTTGTCAACTAAAAAAACAGGTTCCGTTTGCCTGGGCTTATGGAACATGATTTTTGGTATTATTTTAGCTGCACTTCTTTGAAAATATACTGAATTAGTAAATACAATTTCTGTTCTTGTTAATATATTGCTTACTGCCCTGGACTTCATCAAGAGGGGAAGAAGTATATACAGTGGTACCTCGACTTACGAACGACTCAACAACCGAATTCTTTGACTTACGAGTGGGGCAAATGGCCGCACGCTTATGAATTTCTCGACTTCTGAACGGAAAATGCGGCGGTTTTAGATAGGTTTTTTTTCGACTTACGAATTTTTAGATGGGGTTGCTTCGACTTACGAATTTTTCCGTTTCCAATGGCGCTTTTCGACTTACGAATTTTTCGACCTACGAAGGTGCCTTCGGAATGGATTAAATTCGTAAGTCGAGGCACCACTGTAAATATAACAAGTAGCGCCAAGTCACAGAGAAATGTATAAGTCTGGGGTTGCACTGTCAAATATATGAAAGGTTTGTACTACCCGTATCTAGACAGTGGTAGCCTAACATTTGTTGCCTACACGCTGGCAACTTCTAGGTTAGATTACTGCAATAAGTTGCATGTGGGGCTTCCTCTGGAGATGGTTCAGAAACTTCAGCTGCTGCAGAATTTGGTGGCTAGGTTGCTCCCCAGGGCAAGAAGGTTTGAAAATATAATGCCAATCCTGGCCAGACTGCACTGGTGGCCAATTAGTTTTTGGGCCCAATTTAAAATGCTGGTTCTGACCTATAAAGCCTTAAAATGGCTCAAGACCCAGCCTTTGGCTCTTCATTATCTCTGGCCTTCTTAAGTGGGTCGTCTTTTAAATTTTTATTTTATGCTAGCTTCAAGGTGGCGCTGTGGGTTAAACCACAGAGCCTAGGGCTTGCTGATCAGAAGGTCAGCGGTTCAAATCCCTGTGATGGGGTGAGCTCCCGTTGCTCGGTCCCAGCTCCTGCCAACCTAGCAGTTCGAAAGCACGTCAAAGTGCAAGTAGATAAATAGGTACTGCTACAAGCAGGAAAATAAACGGCGTTCCCGTGCGCTGCTCTGGTTCACCAGAAGCGGCTTTGTCATGCTGGCCACATGACCTGGAAGCTATACGCCGGCTCCCTCGGCCAATAATGCGAGATGAGCGCGCAACCCCAGAGTCGGTCACGACTGGACCTAATGGTCAGGGGTCCCTTTAAGGTACACATTTGATTCTTTATATATTGAAAGCTTCTCTGAGTTACTTTGGTTTTTTTTAAAAAAAGGCAACCAATAAATTTAATAAATAAATAAATAATATAATATAATTTGCAGGAACCAGCTTTCGATGTGCCACTTCACAATTCTCTTTTATAGATTTTGCATTAATACCCTAAAAGCAGAATCCAGTACACTGCAATAAATAATACACAGTTGGGTTGTCACAGGCTGAGAACAAACACTGGTAGATTTTTCAAGCACTTCTCCCCTTGGCTATCACATGTTCAGTGGTTTATTTTTTTATTCATTTATTCCCTTATATTTATATTCCACATTTATCCCATCAGAGAACCTAAGGCAACATACACAGGTGATCACCCATCCAGGAACTGACCAGACCCCGTCCTGCTTTAGCAAGGTGCTGGCTTCAAATGCCTTCAGGCTAAGCCCTGGGGCAGGCCCATGACTCACAAGTTGCTAGTTCAAATATGCTGAGTTGCCCTGTTTTTCCATAAAAGCCATATGCTAGATTTTCTTCAAGAAACCACAAATGGTAGGCAAATACACACAGCACCGGGGCCATATAATAGAAGAGTTAACGGCGGCCACTGTAATCTTTTTCAGAACTAATTCAATAACATGCACAAAAGCAGCATGAAACGGCTCTTGGCATTCATTTACTTCTTGTTTGAATTTGGTAAAGGTAATTAGTTACAATAAATTAAATCCAGCAGCCTCAATTATATGGCTCTCGTACATGCTGCGTGTAGGATTCAGCGGTATGACAGTCTGCAGTTTCGAATTGTGAGCTGAGCCACAGTCTGCAAGAAGTCTGTTAAGCCATTCTCATTCTTCACAGTCATTTGATTGACAAACAAACAAACAAACAAACAAACAAACAAACAAATAAAGGGGTGGATGGAAAATATTTCTCTTTCAACATGCCTTCCAAAACCTTTTCCCAAGTTGCTATGCATCTTGGATTTGAATTGATTTCATGTATGTACTATGATGTTTTAAACCAGGCATCCCCAAACTGCGGCCCTCCAGATGTTTTGGCCTACAACTCCCATGATCCCTAGCTAACAGGACCAGTGGTCAGGGATGATGGGAATTGTAGTCCAAAACATCTGGAGGGCTGAAGTTTGGGGATGCCTGTTTTAAACTGTTCTTATATTTGCAGCTTTTTTTTAAAAAAATAATGTAATAGTTTTAACTGTTTTGTATATGTAACTATTTTAGAGCTCCAAAACATGCATTTTGGGGTGCCGTGCCCGAAAGAAGTTTTTCGAAGGGAGAAAACAGGTTGTGAATTCATGCAAAACCATGATAAAACAAAACAAAACGGGAAGATGGCGTCTGGGAAGGTGGTGTGTCAGATTTTGGCTTCAAAGTGCTGGAGGAGATGGTTGCAATTCCCAGAATGGTTTAACTACCAGTTAATTCCTCTTCTAATGGAGCTCTGGAAATTGCAGCTCTATGAGGGGAATAGTGGCCTCCTAACAACCCTCAGCACCCATAACAAACTACAGTTCCCAGAATTCTTGGGGGGGGGGCTGACTGCTAAAGTGGTATCACAGTGCTCTGAACATATGGTGCGGATGTGGCCTGATGTAAACCAGTTTAATAGTAATTCCTTCCCCCCAAGGAATCCTGGAAAAAAAATACTTTTGTGTGAGAGAGGTTGGGGATCTCTAAAAGAACTGACCGAACCCAAAGGTTGCTCATCAATGGCTCCTCCTCATCCTGGAGAGTAGTGACTAGTGGGGTGCCACAGGGTTCTGTCTTGGGCCCAGTCTTATTCAACATCTTTATCAATGACTTGGATGATGGGCTTGAGGGCATCCTGAGCAAGTTTGCAGACGACACCAAATTGGGAGCAGTGGCTAATACCCCAGAGGACAGGATCACACTTCAAAATGACCTTAACAGATTAGACAACTGGGCCAAAGCAAACAAGATGAATTTTAACAAGGAGAAATGTAAGGTACTACACTTGGGCAAAAAAAATGAAAGGCACAAATACAGGATGGGTGACACCTGGCTTGAGAGCAGTACATGTGAAAAGGATCTAGGAGTCTTGGTAGACCACAAACTTTACATGAGTCAGCAGTGTGATGCAGCAGCTAAAAAGCCAATGCAATTCTGGGCTGCATCAATAGGAGTATAGCATCTAGATCAAGGGAAGTAATAGTACCTCTGTATTCTGCTCTGGTCAGACCTCACCTGGAGTACTGTGTCCAGTTCTGGGCACCACAGTTCAAGAAGGATACTGACAAGCTGGAACATGTCCAGAAGAGGGCAACCAAAATGGTCAAAGGCCTGGAAACGATGCCTTATGAGGAACGGCTTAGGGAGCTGGGTATGTTTAGCCTGGAGAAGAGAAGGTTAAGGGGTGATATGATAGCCATGTTCAAATATATGAAAGGATGTCATATGGAGGAGGGAGAAAGATTGTTTTCTGCTGCTCCAGAGAAGCGGACACGGAGCAATGGATTCAAACTTCAAGAAAGAAGATTCCACCTAAACATTAGGAAGAACTTCCTGACAGAGCTGTTCGGCAGTGGAATTTGCTACCAAGGAGTGTGGTGGAGTCTTCTTCTTTGGAGGTCTTTAAGCAGAGGCTTGACAGCCATATGTCAGGAATACTTTGATGGTGTTTCCTGCTTGGCAGGGGGCTGGACTGGATGGCCCTTGTGGTCTCTTCCAACTCTATGATTCTATGATTCTAACTCCGTAGATCATCAGCATATTACAATCCTCAGGATTCTTTGGAGGGAACCATGAATGTTAAACTGCTATATAACTGATAAATAAGTCTGCAGTGTAGCTATGCTCTATGAGTGCAGAAGGGGGAAGAAGTTCAGTGACTTCAAGGGATACATCTGATAATCAGCCCTGCAAATCTCTCCTGGAACCTTGGGAGCCTAGTTGTGATTTATATTACGGCAAACTCTGCTGTGACTGTTCTCAGATCGACTCTGTTTAACTTCACTTGGGAAAAGAACATGGGGAAATAAATATTTTATTGCAAGAAGTTCTGCTCTGCCTGAATCCTGTTAATGTTAGGAGGTTTGAAAGCAGGCGAGTTCCAATAAGCTCTACTGAAGCACTGGAGGGCATTGCTGTCATGTGCTTTGGTAAATAAGATTTTGGAAGTCATATCAGCTGCGAATAGAAGTCTCTCTGTAAAGCAATGCGGTTAGATCTCTTTGGAATTGTGTTTTCATTTATTTATTTATTGCAGAATGGTTATAGCTCTTGTGCTAAGAAGAAGAGTTTTCGAGAGATTTCATTTAGAGTGAGGTTGGGGCAGTGGGAGAAGTGCCCGTATATTCCGGCGTATAAGATGACTGGGCGTATAAGACGACCCCCAACTTTTCCAGTTAAAATATAGAGTTTGGGATATATTCGCCGTGTAAGAAATATGACCCGGCATATAAGAAGAAGAAGAGTTTGGATTTGATATCCCACTTTATCACTACCCGAAGGAGTCTCAAAGCGGCTAACAATCTCCTTTCCCTTCCTCCCCCACAACAAACACCCTGTGAGGTGAGTGGGGCTGAGAGACTTCAGAGAAGTGTGACTAGCCCAAGGTCACCCAGCAGCTGCATGTGGAGGAGCGGAGGAGCGAACCCGGTTCCCCAGATTAGGAGTCTACCGCTCTTAACCACTACACCACACTGGCTCTCGACTTTTGAGAAGATTTTCCTGGGTTAAAAAGTAGTCTTATACGCAGGAATATACAGTTGTTTATCTCCTTGACCTCTGATGGGAGGCCCTCTGCCTGGTTCCCTGTAGCTTTGCTTCTCGCAGTGAGGGAACTCTAGTCATATGACTAGAGTGTGGAAGAAGATACAGTGGTACCCCTACTTACGAATTTAAAGCGTTCCGAATGCACATTTGTAAGTCAAAAAAAATTGTAAGTCGAATCCCATAGGAATGCATTGGGAGAAAAAAATCGTAAGTCGAAGCAACCCTATTTAAACATTCGTAAGTAGAAAAAATCCTATCTAAACAGTATCCAAGATGGCAGACGGAGCTCCATTCGTAAGTAGAAACATTCGTAAGTCGAGTCATTCGTAAGTAGAGGTACCACTGTATTTGGCTTGTATTTGTTGATATTAAAGCATATGTTGGTTTCTGACATGGCTGCCCAAAGTCTGACCTAGGAATATACGAACCTCTCTCAAACCAGTCCAACATTCATTTGCACTTCCATCTGGTATTTTCTTTTCCTCTGTGACTGGTTTATCTTGCACAAGTCTTTTCTTTGTTTCATCAGCCTAACTGATAATTTGAGGGCTCTAAACTGGCCTCCCCAACTTCAAACAGAGCATTTTTCACAAATAGCTACATAATTGCAACAATCAGCGGACATAATCCAGCCAACACCAGTAAGTCCCACCAAATTTACATCAAAAGGGCTTAATTCTGGGCGGATCGTCCCCGTTTTCTTCTTCCTGCACATAGCAGCACAGGGTGAAAAGGCATGTGTGCTGCACATGTTGGATGTGATCCACTGGGTACACAGAGGACCTGGCGAAATAATCCCCCTGCGCTTTGGGTGATTGCAGTTTAAAGCTCTGGCAGAGATTTATTTGCACTTTCTGCACTTCGACAGTGCAGCATTGCCATTAGGAGGGTTCGTTAACTTTAAAGATTGTCACAGATATCGGCAGCAGTTGTACGTCTTCCAGTGTGGGAGCCTCGGCTCATTGAAAACAATTACTGGCAGTGAAATGGAAGCAATAAACTGAAGAAGCACAGAAGCAGTGTGTGTGTGTGTGTGTGTGTGTGTGTGTGTGTGTGTAATTAACTTCTCCTGACATGTGGCATCAAGCCAGCTACGCTATCACTCAGAGTATTGATCAGTTCCATATTTGCCCCATGTGTCCACTAAACCGTCCTCTATCATTTCCAAAAGTGAGCCCAGACATGGCAGTAATGGCCAGTTCTGATGTAACCAACTAAGCTTACAGTGATATTCCTGTTATGAATTCTGGGCTGTGCCATTTAAAATGGTACAGATTGCAGCTTGGGGGGTGGTGGGGGTGGTGATCATATTTTTAATGGTTCTTGCATGTGTAGCAAATTAGAAGAAGTACTTCCTTTTACCTACCTTGAATCTTCCAGCATTCAGATAACCCTTGGTTCTAGTCAGTGCTTTTTCTGGGGGGACACAGGGGAACGCATACCCCTAAACATTTTGTGAATCTAAGTTTGGCCTCATTGAGGGGCAGTATTTCAATATGAGTAGGAAAATGAGAGTATCCCCTAAACATTTTTTTAAAAGCACTGGTTCTAGTAATTTGACAGAGGGAACAAAACCTCAGTCTACACTACTTTCTCCACAACTTACACCTCTATCATGTATGCCCCTTATTTATCTTTTTTTTCTAAATTAAGAAATCCAAATTAAATTATGAAATCCAATCCCAGTTATTATTTTGCTTGCTTGACCTGGTTTTACAATAATAATAATAATAATAATAATAATAATAATAATAATAATAATAAATTTTTATTTATACCCCGCCCCCCCAGTCAAAAACCGGGCTCAGGGCGGCTGACACCAACAGAATTACAATAAAACATAAAAACAATTAATTAAAATACAGATTAAAATACAGTATTAAAATTTAAAGTGCAGCCTCATTTCAAGTAGGCCATAAATCCAAGCCATGAGGGAGGAAAACACAGGGGTCAGGCTGAGTCTATCCCAAAGGCCAGGCGGAACAGCTCTGTCTTGCAGGCCCTGCGGAAAGATGACAAATCCCGCAGGGCCCTGGTCTCCTGGGAAAGAGCGTTCCACCAGGTTGGGGCCAGTACTGAAAAGGCCCTGGCTCTAGTAGAGGCCAATCTAACCATCTTATGACTCGGGATCTCCAGAATATTATTATTTGTGGACCTTAAGGTCCTCTGCGGGGCATACCAGGAGAGGCGGTCCCATAGGTACGAGGGTCCCAAGTCGCATAGGGCTTTAAAGGTCAAAACCAGCACCTTAAACCTGATCCTGTACTCCACCGGGAGCCAGTGCAGCTGGTAAAGCACTGGATGAATGTGATCCCGCGGCCAGGACCCTGTAAGGAGCCTCGCCGCGGCATTCTGCACCCGCTGGAGTTTCTGGGTCAGCTTTAAGGGCAACCCTGCGTAGAGCGAGTTACAATAGTCAAGCCTGGAGGTGATCGTCGCATGGATCACTGTGGCCAGATCGGGGCGAGAGAGGTAAGGGACCAACTGCTTGATATGGCGGAGATGGAAAAATGCCACCTTTGCTGTGGATGCAACCTGCGCCTCCATGGAAAGGGAGGCGTCAAAGGTTACACCCAAACTTCGTTTTGAGGTGCAGCAACAAGAGCTGAGCACAATATCCTAAGTGTGCTTGAACCACAGATTTCTGCACTTTGATATTATGATACTCACAGCTTTTAGAAACCTAAGTGCACAGCATGAAATGGATCTACCATAGCCACATGCTTATTGACACTCTCAAATGAGAAGCGGAGCCCTTCTACGTGTGATACGTTTCCCTTCTGAGAGGGGAAAAGGTGGTGGTTTAAAACAAGCAGAAAGGGTTTAGGAAATGGAAAAATACGGAGAGGAAGATGCCAATTTTAAACAATGACAGAGGTTTGAAGAAAGCAGGAGTGGAAGGACACTGAGGTTTTTAAATAAGCAAGCAAGCAAGCAAGCAAACAAACAAACAAACTTCAGTTTTAACAATGAGAAATAGCAGAGACAGCTGCAACAAAAAAGCTAATACCAGAAAGTTAACACAAGAGAGCTCTTCCCAACCCCCTTACAGAATTGTACTCAAACTTTGATTTAAACCACCACTTTCCCTCAGTGCTCCTCTGCTTGCTCTATTCAGACTTCTGCAACTATTTGCACTGCCATTTCCTCTCAGTGTTTCTTCATTCCTGCTTAATTCAAACTTTTGCATTGTTTAAAACCAGCACAAGCAAAAGAGCACTCTCCTCCCCTATGGCAGCAACTGATATTCAGAGGTATTACTGCCTTGACCATGGAAGAAGAGCATAGCCATCATGGATGGTTATTAGCCACTGATAGTCTTATTCTCTGTGTATTTGTCCAATCCTCTTTTTAAGTCACTCAAGTTGGTGGCCATCACTGCTTCCTATGGGAGCAAGTCATAGTTTAACAATGCGCTGCCTGAAGAAGTACCTTCTACCACCTGAGTCTACCATGTGCCCGATTTGTAAAATGGCTGCAGAATCCATTCTGCAGGACAGCTTTTGAGCAAACTACACACATGATGTACTCTGCTGAAATGTCCATGAAACTATATGATGTATTTTGCTGAAATGCTTTCACGGGTTTCCATATCCACAGGAAAAAAGTGGCTAAAGATATCCCACAAACTAATACAACTGGGCTCTCAAAACAACAGGAAAAGTGTACTGCAACTGGTTATCTCAATGCTTTGCAAATCACCGTATTGTTTCGTTCCATAAGTCGCACCTAGTTTTTAAAGCAGGAAAACAAGGGGAAAAAAATATTCTGAATCACACCCTCCTCAAATACAAGCGCAATTTCTTACCTGAATAACAGCAGCTTGTATATACTGTATCCCAAGGGAATATCTTTTTGCATACCTTCAACTGTACATAGATATACATGTCATGTTCAATGCTCTATAAGTCACTTACATTTATAATCATATTGTACTACTTTGGCTATGTGTTTAATAAAATATTGAATTATTGCATTGTGAAAAATGAAGATTATGGTGATAAGTGAAAAACATGAATTGCAAAAATACTAGAGCTTACAGAACAAAACTGACTTCAGATATGAAATCAGCATTGAAAGAACATATAAGAACAGTTGAAAAATCTTATGCAACAGAATATTTTTTTTAAAAAAAATCACCCCACAAGACGCATTTGCTCCATAAGACACACAGACATTTCCCCTTACTTTTTAGGAGGGAAAAAGTGTGTCTTATGGAGTGAAAAATACGGTATGCATTTTTCATCTTTACTTTGCAAGGTTCTCTCTCGCAGCAGGTAGCACAGATACTGTTAAGTGGGGCATGCAAAACTGACAAACGTACCAGGGAAAAGCAATTGGGCAAGGAAGCATAAACAATAAAACAATAATATTGTTATAGTTTTGCACCTAACTGTTAAAATGCCTTTTGTGCAAAGAAGCTGAGCACTGCAGAATGGGAAATGGATTGAATCTGATACCACCCTTGGGGACAGACAATTACCATTTCCATTTTATAAACATGGGCAATTCATTGCGTATGCATTCCTTTGCAAATGTTCAAATATCCAGGTATGCACCAGACATTTTCCTGCAAAGAAATATAAAAAAAGGTGTTTGACCTCTTAATTACATCCCTGCACTGAATCTTTGTTTTGGTGTTGAGTTTTTATTTTTAACGGCTAGTTAGTGGGTGGAAATACTCCTCTGATTGTTGTTCATGTGCAGTTAATGTTTTCTATCACTGTTATGGGGGAGAGTGTTTTGTTTTTGGCCATCACCCATCTGAAGTCAGAGGTGGTACAGGCCAGAATTAACATAAGAGACATACAGTGGAACCTCGGTTTATGAACACCTCGGTTTATGAATTTTCAGGTTATGAACGCCGCGGACCCATCTGGAACGGATTAATTCATTTTCCATTACTTTCAATAGGAAAGTTTGCTTCAGTTTATGAACGCTTCAGTTTATGAACAGACTTCCGGAACCAATTACACCCATGCTTCAGTTTATGAACGCTTCAGTTTAAGTACTCCACGGACCCGTCTGGAACGGATTAATTCACTTTCCATTACTTTCAATGGGAAAGTTCGCTTCAGTTTATGAACACTTCAGTTTATGAACAGACTTCCGGAACCAATTGTGTTAATAAACCGAGGTACCACTGTAATAAGAAGAGCCTGCTGGATCAGCCAATGACCCATCTTGTCTAGCATGCTGTCCTCACAGCAGTTAACCAGATGCCTATGAGAATCCCACCAGCAGGACCTGAACACATCAGCACTCTCCCCCTGCTGTCATTTCCAGAAACTGGTATTCAGAGGCATACTGCCTTCGGCCGTGATGCAGAGTACAGCTATCACGGTTATTAGCCTCCATAAATTTGTATAATCCTCTTTTAAAGTCATTCATGTCGGTGGTTATCGCTACCCCTCATGGGGCTTGACTATAGTAGTTTAACGAAGGTGAAGTGGAAATATCTCTTTTTCAGCCAGGCTCATACTGTCGGAACAAGCTCACTGAAAGTCTTCAGGCAGTGGACACTGAACAGCCACCTGTTGCTCTAGCAATGGAACTCCAGTATTGACTAGAGCATTGGGCTAGATAGGTAACCTACAAGGCTCCCTCCAACTCTTATGTGATGTGTGATTGTGTGAAATATGCAAAACTGAGAAAGAACCCCACGCTCAGAATGGGCAGGATAGTTTTAATCAGAGCTTCCACATCGCATGGTTAGGCAAACTAAGGCCCGGGAGCTGGAGCTGGCCCAATCGCCTTCTAAATCCAGCCCGTGAACGGTCCGGGAATCAGCATGTTTTTACATGAGTAGAATGTGTCCTTTTATTTAAAATGCATCTCTGGGTTATTTGTGGGGCCTGCCTGGTGTTTTTACATGAGTAGAATGGGTGTTTTTATTCTTAATGCATCTCGGGGTTATTTGTGGGGCATAGGAATTCGTTCACCCCCCCCCCAAAAAAATAGTCCGCCCCCCCACAAGGTCTGAGGGACAGTGGACTGACTGCCGCCCTGCTGAAAAAGTTTGCTGACCCCTGGTGTAGCTCCTCTCAGCCTTTGCTCTGTGTTAGCAGAGCACTGGATTTAATTCTATAAATAATCAATGGGAAGCAAAAGTGCAAACGTTGAAACATTAATGAGACAGAGTGCCCAGTGAATGATAGGCAGCAGAGCTGAAAAGCACATATTTTCCCAGCATTGGAATGATGCCACTGGGGACACAGAAGGATTTGATAAAATGGGAGGAGAAGCCTTCATCGAAACAAGGCACAATGCACCCAGTGTGCGAAGTTCGCCTGCAATGGACCAAGGTTGCTTGAGTAGCCAAGCGGGCAAGAGTGAGCTGCAACTGAAGAGGTTCCTGGTTCAGATTCTGCCTTTGCCACAAGCTCTCTGAATGACAATTGTTAAGCCATTTATAGGTGACCCTGGTGACCACCTACGGTGCCTGTCACGAGTTTTTCTGCTCAGCTATCCACACAATAGCTGAAGCAAATAATGCAAGCCATTCATATTGAATGAAAGTACAGATTAAGGAGCCTAGCACTTATTAGGTTCTATGACGTGGATAAAACGTGTGTGCAAAACATGCACCAAAGTCTGATAATGCAGGGTTCCTGGTCACACAGAGGCTTCTAGCTGATTTCAGCTGATCATAATGAGAAGGACTCTTCAGACCTTCAGGCTAAACTAGTGAAGGTTTGGGGAGGAGGGGACATAGCTGGCACACAGGAGGTGTTGTGGCAGAAGCAGCATACCCACTGGGCTCTCTACACCAGCGTTTCTCAACCGCTGTTCCGCGGCACACTAGTGTGCCGCGAGACGCTGGCTGGTGTGCATCGACGTGCGGCAACGAGAAGGGCGATTTGCATTGTCATGTGCCTGACGGCCGCCAATAGGCAACACTGACCCGCCAGAAAGCAATATTTCTCCTCCTCTTTCCCAAAGCTCAGTGCAAATGAGCCTGGCGGCTGCCAATACACATCACTGACCCGCCGGAAAGCAATATTTGGCAAGTGTTTCTTACAGTCATAATTATAATATAGGGCGGCACAGAGTTAAATTTTTTAACTTTTTTAATGGTGGTGTGCCTCGTGATTTTTTTCACGGAACAAGTGTGCCGTGGCCCAAAAAAGGTTGAGAAACACTGCTCTACACACACATTTAATCCTCCTGTGATGAAGCTGAATGTCTGAAGAGGGCTAGAGAGACAACCCCTCTCCATAATCGTTCGAGCATCTGTTTAACTAAGTTTTAAGATTCTTGACTTGGTTTATTTTCTTGCCCACTCTGAATCCCTAATTCTAGGGAATTCCAGAAAATGATTTCGCCGTGATTAACTTAAGTCTGACATAGGCTCCATTTATTCTGTTCTCCCAATGTTTCTGTTTCTGTTAATTTCCACATTATATTCACACTTTCACATGATGTAAAACCCACATACAGAAATATAGCGGAATATAGTGCATGTTTAGCATTCTTTTCTGCATTCTTTGCTTCTGGAAAGGTATCTCATTGCAAATGACATGGAAAGGAATGCCCCGCAATACCCAGCTATGTTTCTGGAATGGACTTTTACTTTTACAAATTAACAGAGAAACATCAGGAAAATGGAACAAACTGCCATGAGTATACAGCCTTAGACTGGAATCCTTGCTTTGAGCACTCTTTTTCTTCATTTTGACTCTCACTGGACTCCACTTTAATAAAGCCTTCCTTTCTATTTATCTTTTCTATTGGATTTATATTGACAGCAAGGTTCTCCATGCCTACCTCTGATATTTGGACAAAGCATAAAGAAGGAAATGTATAAATCTTCATTCTGTCTTCTCTCCCCCCCCCACCTTTTTAATTACACCTACAATTCCCACACCTCTGCCCTTCTCAGAGTCCGAAGTCTTTCGTCTCTAGAGCTGCCTTTGCAATTATCCACTAATTTTCCATTTGTTATATTTTCTTAAGAAATATAAATTTATGGGGAAACTCTGACTGTGTGTCTGTTGCTCGAAGAACACATTATAAGAGCACTCAGCTACCTAGATTAAACAGTCTGAAGTTAATTGTGCCATTCTGTTTTATATTTGGAAAACATGCTTTTTTAATGGGCAACCTCTACTGCACAGGCAGCAGTCTGTCCTGTGCTGCCAACTAACAGAATAGAGCTAAGATTACATTGGGAAATGGTTCTCATAGCTAGCACATTTGAGCAAAATTCTCCAATCTCCTTTGTGTTTCGGAAGACCTTATTCCCTGAAGATGGAGAAGAGACAGCGTTCAGATGTGGAGTCCCAAACAAACCCCATCCATCTTCTTTGATGCATCTACTGGGAGCTTGTTTTCCCATTTCCTACCAGAAAGAGTAAACGGACCCCTGACCATTAGGTCCAGTCGTGACCGACTCTGGGGTTGCGGCACTCATCTGTCATTATTGGCCAAGGGAGCCGGCGTACAGCTTCCAGGTCATGTGGCCAGCATGACTAAGCCGCTTCTGGCGAACCAGAGCAGCGCACAGAAACGCTGTTTACCTTCCTGCCAGAGCAGTACCTATTTATCTACTTGCACTTTGACGTGCTTTCGAACTGCCAGGTGGGCAGGAGCAGGGACCGAGCAACGGGAGCTCACCCAGTCGTGGGGATCTGAACCACCGACTTTCTGATCGGCAAGCCCTAAGCTCTGTGGTTTAACCCACAGCGCCACCTACGTCAACGTCAACTTCAACTTCAACTGCCGCCAACTTCAACTTCCAGTTGCCCTGGAACTGCAGAAGCAAGGGAAAAGGGGACCCTCTGGCCCCATCCATCAGCCAGTTGCGATTCAAGCAAGAACACCAACAAGGGAAGACCAGCCTAGCCTGAACTTGATTAAATTGCTTGTAGCTCATCTCTTTGTTTTGGCCCTGAAGACTTGATCCTTCATTCCCTTTTGTGTCATTTCATTTTAGCTTGTAAGTCAGGTGGTAAGGCCTGTCTCTCTCTCTAACTGATGTGAGTCACTTAGGGAGACTGTAACTGTCTGAAGTGCATGAGAGAAATATAGAAAATAAAAAGATAAATAAAAATCTGCACAAGAGGGATATTTAATCATACTGCTTTGTCATACTATGACATTGCAAGAATTAAGAACATATACTAGAGAGCCTTCTGAAATCAGAGTGCAATGGAAATTTCCCCTGATGAAGAGTCGAATTTTGCTTGAAAAGTGTTGGGCTTTAAAACAACACTTTCTAGAATAAATATGCTCTGTCAAGTCTGCTTCTGACTGCTGGTATTCTGCCCTGTACAGAACATAAAATTATTCCATCCCTACCCAGAAGACTTATAAACTGGCATTAGACAGGGATGAAAGGAGAGGAAGAGATTAGGGAGAATCAGATAGCAGGGGAGCATCAGCAAGCAAGGGGAGACAAGAGAGGTTAAGCTCAAAACTTTGCTGAAGAAATCAATTTTCGGAAGGTCAGTGAAGCAGAAGGGGGGGCGGGGTCTCCAATTTGTATAAAACCAGTGGCTACTCTAGATATAGGAAGAAGCCGAACCATTAGAGGAGATTGGGAAAGGTACAAAGGTCCCTTCTCAAAATTCAACTTTTCCAGGAAGCGTTTCAATCACCTCCCTAGTGCCTGTTGTACCAAGCAGAAGCACTGTGATTGAAGCCATCACATGTTCTTCCCTTGGCTACCCAGGTCTCCATTTCACTCCTCCTTCGGTTGTTTCTGAATTTCTATTTTAGATTTCAAGCCCCTTGATGCTACTTTCTACCTGCTCTTTGTGAAACATCAAGTGCATAGGTGGCGCCCTCTAAATAATAACAATGACACAAGTTTTCTGTGTGGCACGCAGAAGAAAGGCAGCAATTAAAATACAGTATAGATAAATACAGAAAAAATATGATTCAAACACTGATATTTTTTTTTTACTGCTACCCAAACATCCTTAACACAGTCACTGTTCTTAATACAAATTACACCATCAAGGTATCTCAGTAGACCAAGCTTAGAATCACACAACATTCAATGCCTGGTTATCTCAAATATCTTCAGAAGTCAAGTATTTCTTGCCAACTTTATTTGTACCCCACAGGAATTAAAAAGTAATATACTGACACATTCCTAAACCTTCTTAAGCTTAATCACATCAAACCTGGCAATTTATAATGGATTCATTATGTGACCACAGCACGGAGACGGTCACTCAAGTTGGACTGTACCCTGTTTCTCATATTTTAAGACATACCCATAAAATAAGCCATAGCAGGATTTTTAAGCATTCAAGGAATATAAGCCATACCCCGAAAATAAGACATAGTGATAGGCGCAGCAGCAATGCCGGCCACGGCAGGAGGAGGAGGAAAAAAAATAAGACATCCCTTGAAAATAAGCCATAGTGTGTTTTTTTGAGGAAAAAATAAATATAAGACATGTCTTATAATATGAGAAACACGGTAGTGAGTGGAGTTGAAGCTTTTAATGTGAGAACTAGAAACTTGACACTGACGTCAACAACAAAAACGCAAAATATTCTCAAAATCAAATTCATGATGGCAAGCCAGAATTTGTTAGGAAACTTGCATCTGTTCCTACAGAGCAAGTCTCTGAGATATTTCACAGTCACAACAGGAACCCGGCTGCCAAGTTCACTATCCATATTTCCCATTTGTTTCTATTCCAAATTTGACTTACCAGTCTTGCACAGCATTGAAGGATTCTTCATTGGTGATGTCATACATTAAAATGAAGCCCATTGCACCCCGATAGTAGGCTGTTGTAATTGTCCTATATCTCTCTTGACCGGCTGTGTCCTAAAACAATTAAATATAGACAGTTGTGATTACAAGTTGTCAAAAGTATTGGGGGTTTTTAAATTAAAAAAAAAACAGCAATCATACTTCCCGCTTAGAAGCACCATTTTGGCAAGTAAGCAGTATAGAAATTATATTTTATATAAACCAGGCACCTGATTTCATAATGACAGTGAAAATTAGAGATTCACAGAGCGGTGTGGGCCTGTTTAAAAGGGGCCTTCAAACAGCCCCACCACTGCTGTTTGAACTTCTGGTTTTTAGCAGTTCAAAGAGCCACAATGGGAAGAAGACATGGTTTCCACTGAATGGAAACCTCCTCACTGAGCAAGTGGGAGCTCACTTTAAGCTTCCAAATGTTCTTTTGAAGCCCCACTTACCTGCCTCATGTACGACGTCAGCTGTAGGGCAGTGGGTGTGACTCCCCCAAAATGGCCTCCCTGGGCAAATGAGGAGGTTTGGCCCACAAGTTCAAGGTCTCTCCACCTCATGTCAGTTTACATATACAGTGAACAAACAGCTTTGTGAACCATATGCCTTTATATCAAACCCATTCTCCATCCCTTCCTCCATTACTTGTGTTCACTCTCAAAAATTGTTACATGGGTATAATCAAGGAAGGAAATTCTCAGCATTGCCCATAGTTCTGCAGCTCACATCAAAAAGAAAATTTTCTTTCATTTCAGTTGGTTGTTGGACAGGAAATCTTCCTGGTGGATTGTACCCAGAGAATGTTAACAGGGTGCTTAAGCTTCATTTATTGTGCCAGTTGTTAAACAAACCTCAATTCTCTTTTGATTGTTTCCAAACACATTCAAACTCTATAATATTTTGTTTCAAGAAGGATCGCCGTGTTAGTCTGTCGCTGCAAACACCACAGTATTGTGGCAGCTTAAAGACTAATTTAAGCACAAGTTTTATAAGCAAGAACGATTGTGGGTTTAGTCTTTATGGTGCCACAAGACTCTAAAGTATTTAATATCACTAAAATGATTTCAGTTAATAATGTGCTAATATTTCCCTGAACAATCTTTCTGCACAGTTTTTATCCCTTCTGTTGCTTTCATTATGCCTGACTTTTATGCAAATGAAAAGCATGGGATAATCCATTTCCATATTTCATTTACATTTCTTGCTGTAAAACAATGTTGGTGTTCCTCATTAAACTGCAATTTGAGCCCTATGTAAAAACCAATTCGTTTATCAATTCAATCTTGCTTGCTCACTGGTCCTAATTTACCCACTGATCAGATTAGCTTTAAATCCAAAATGTAATGGTCTGCCTTTTAGCCCAGAGTCACTTTCTAAGCAAAATCTACCAGAACAAGCCTGGCGAATATTGATAAAAACTTGACCTATTGTTCCATGATGGTGTTACCATGGCAATCCATCTTCTTCCTGGATGAACAGGGGGAAATACATAAGGATCTTCGATGGAGCCTTTTCATTTGCTCTAGTACCAGCTAGGAATATATGAAATAGTTTCAAATATGCTTGCACTATGGTGGCTGTTTGATAGATATCCTGCAGTAATGATCCATGCGCATCCATGGTGGTAACAAACACATATTTATAGTCAGACACAATAGTGTTTACTGAAAAGCAAGTCCCACTGTGTTCAGTGGTGATAACTTCCTTTTATATATGCACTGGATTACGGTCTGGAAATCTGATCCCATAAATGCTTACTTAGGAGCAAGTTGTCCAAGTTTAATAAACATCATAACCCCCTACTTTCAGCAACCAGAAACAGCATAACCAGACACAGGAGTAAGCATGGACCAATGATACCAAATAGTATGGGAAACAGCCTTACTAGAAAAATTAACCAATAAACTGAAACTGACACGGGGACAAATAGAAGAAGATGCCTTCACCCCTGTAAGGCTCCCCTTTATCACACACACAGCCCAACAAGACAACGACAAGAATCCACCAACAGCATACAAATCAATCTGGCTAACCTGATTCAAAAACACACACGTACCCCAATCACACATGAAAACAAAGACCATCAGAGCCAACCACAAACAAACAACCACACCCTAGGCCAACCTCAACCTCTCTCACCACCAAAGGAACACAAGCGAATAGCAAAGAGAACCTGCACAAGCGACACTGACACAAAACCCCACACATACATCAAGGAAAATAGAAACATCGCCAGCCGACCCCACCCCCACCCACTATGGCCCCCCTCCACCTCTCCTCCTCCTTTTCTTCCTAATGTAACTCTAATGTCTCAACAAATGAAACTGGCCTGTAGAAAATGTAGCTTGAAAAAGAAACATTGCATATACCTCTGTAAACCAAGAAATCTTTAATAAAAAATACTTTTTTTAAAAAAAAGAGTAAACTAGATGACCCTTGGGTGCTTCGAACTCTATGATTCTATGAAATGTGCACAGGACTGTTGCCTTGGTGGGACCGTGAATCAACCTGAGTTGCACAGGTTGCCAGATCTGAATCAGCCTGCAATTTCCATTTTTTCTCATGACATTGTCCTAATATCAGAGCTGGAGCGCGCTGCATTCACATGGCAGTTTATTCTGTTTCCCAGACATTTCCTCATTGATTTCCATATTGTATTTAAGTGATCATGTGACGTACAGTGGAACCTCGGTTTATGAACACCTCGGTTTATGAATTTTCGGTTTATGAACGCCGCGGACCCATCTGGAACGGATTAATTCACTTTCCATTACTTTTAATGGGAAAGTTCGCTTCAGTTTATGAACGCTTCAGTTTATGAACAGACTTCCGGAACCAATTACACCCATGTTTCAGTTTATGAACGCTTCAGTTTAAGTACTTCGCGGACCCGTCTGGAACGGATTAATCCACTTTCCATTACTTTCAATGGGAAAGTTCGCTTCAGTTTATGAACGCTTCAGTTTATGAACAGACTTCCGGAACCAATTGTGTTCATAAACCAAGGTACCACTGTAAAAGGGTTTCTCAAGAAACAAGAGGATAGGTGTGTGTTGTGGCTAATGTTGTGTGTACATGCCAGTGGTGGGAACTCACTGGACGCAGAGTGAGGGGGGTGGTGTACAGATGGGAATTCGTGTGCCAACCCCCAAAGTACAGATAGGGATCCATGTGCCAACATTCCTACATGCTAGAAGAAAGATCCACAGAGAACTAGTTTGTCCATAAGAAGGGCATCCTAAATCCCTTCACTTGGACCACTGCAATGGGCTCTATGTGGGGCTACCTTTGAAGGTGACCTGGAAACTACAACTAATCCAGAATGCGGCAGCTAGACTGGTGACTGGGAACGGCTGCTGAGACCATACAACACCGGTCCTGAAAGACCTACATTGGCTCCCAGTACATTTCCGAGCACAATTCAAAGTGTTGGTGCTGACCTTTAAAGCCCTAAACGGCCTCGGTCCAGTATACCTGAAGGAGCGTCTCCACCCCCATCGTTCTGCCCGAACACTGAGGTCCAGCACCAAGGGCCTTCTGGCGGTTCCCACACTACGAGAAGCCAAGTTACAGGGAACCAGGCAGAGGGCCTTCTCTGTAGTGGCACCTACCCTGTGGAATGCCCTCCCACCAGAGGTCAAAGAGAATAACAATTACCAGACCTTTAGAAAGCATCTCAAGGCAGCCCTGTTTAGGGAAGCTTTTAATGTTTAATAAATTATTGTATTTTAATATTTCTGTTGGAAGCCGCCCAGAGTGGCTGGGGAAACCCAGCCAGATGGGCGGGGTATAAATATATTATTATTATTATTATTATTATTATTATTATTATTATTATGCCAAATGAGAGGTATTGGTGTGCTCAGGAAACCCCAAGATTTGCAGAAGTACAAAAGCTGCCCAGAGTGGAAGCTGCCCAGAGTGGCTGGGGGGACCCAGCCAGATGGGCGGGGTATAAATAATATATTATTATTCTCCTGGATAAAGAATTTTCACCTGTTTTGTATGGAGGAATAACCAATCGTGTGAACCCCCAGCAGTTGGTAGTAGTACATGTAAAATACAGGTTCATTTGCTGTACTAGCCTTTAGCACCATGGGGCATCTGCTCCATTAAGTGCCTGCAAAATGAAAATAAATGAGTAGTCTTTCTTCTCTGCTCCTCCGATCATGCCAGCAACAGCACAAATCCAGCAAAAACAAAAAACAACCCAAAGGCCACAAAATCCCGTTATTTCAACACACAGCATGTTTTGAAGTGAAAAGCATAAGGGGGAAAAATGGGTTTAATAAAGGAAACAAGATTAGCAAAGGCTAGAACTGGCAGTTCTGTATTTTATATTGTTGCAGGAGTTGGGTGCCAGCCCCACTCTCTGCCAAGCAGTAGCAATATTCCCGGGAGTTCCAGGCACTCACCCAGAGTCTGTGCTCCTTTGGAGAATTGAAGTTGCAGTGGAGACTGCCGTAGATTTAAGAAATATGCTTTATTCACCTATTTACACCTTCACTCTGCATGAAGGGAGTCCAGATCTTACAGTATGGTCACCTCAAATTGGGCTTGTTCCTCATAGCAGTGCAGCACCAGAGTCCAAGGCATCTCTCCCAGCCATCCTGCTCAATATGAATCTCCCTCCTTTTTTTACTCCTTTCTTCTTCTTCCCTGCACACCTTGCTAAAGATTCTCTTTTCCTGCCACTTCACACACAGTTGTTACCATGGCAATCTTCTGCCTGCTTAGCCCTAGGCCCAAGATTCATCTTAGGTGGGCCATCAACACCTTTTGTCATGTTAATGCCTCTGGGTGTCCAAGGCTGTGTTTGCTGGCGTGCATGCCTGATATCACACACGCTTGTCAGTCGGTGTGCAGTGACCCCAGGCACATTTTTGAGAGGGGGGCGCGACCAGGTGCCTCCCTCCCACAGGCTCCCTCATTGGAGCCTGGCTCCTCGTTCCAGCAGGAGCTGCGCTCTCAGATCAGGTCTGATCTGATCGGGTTGGAGTGGAGGAGAGGCATCAGCAGCAGGGTTGCCACCCCTCTCCTGCACTGGGCTGCACACCCAAGGGAGCAGCCAGCTCCCTCACACCCAGCCTCAGCTCTGCTCAGATGGAGAGGAGGAGGGTCGTGGCAGCAGCAGCAGCATGTCGGTGCCCCTCTCCTACACCGGGCAGAGAGGAGGAGGAAAAGTAGAGCCAGCTGCATTGCCACAGCGCCGCCTCACTCCTGTACAGGGCTGTGTGTGCAAGGGAGCTGCCAGCTCCCTTGTTCTTAGCTGCAGCTCAACTCCCGGGTCAGGTTTGACCTGGGAGGAGGAGAGGAGGAGGAGAGCCATGGTAGGGTGTGCACACAGCCCTGGCACAAAATTTTCTGGGTGCCTGGCCCCTCCATGTTATGGGCGTTGGAGGACCCAGGGGCCCCCTTACTAGCACCTATAATCCCAGGTGAGGCCCTGGCTTGGAAAGGAAGCATAGCTTGTACTTTGCCATGGGCTGCAATCTTCCCTTCAATACTCTAAATAATCAAAATCCTACCGTTTATTAATTTCTAGGGTTTACGGTAGCTCTCATCCCCCAATATATAATGGCTTCAAGTCATTGGTTCACCTTGCTTCAGTGCTTTCTACTCTGGGACTATGCTGTTCTAAGTCTCAATGCCATGGGTAGGAAGGGGAGGTTGTAATTATTTTGCATACTTGACTAGTATTGCCTGTCCTTTTTGCATTCCAATGCCATTTAATCCCACTCTTTATAACACTTGTAATTTTTCCTCTATACCAAATTATATATAAAGCTGCCAGCTAGGGATAGTCTTTCAAGCATCTTGTGAAGTGCACTCTAGTCCAGGGGTCCCCAAACTAAGGCCCGGGGGCCGGATGCGGCCCAATTGCCTTCTAAATCCGGCCCACTGATGGTCCGGGAATCAGCATGTTTTTACATGAGTAGAATGTGTCCTTTTATTTAAAATGCACCTCTAGATTATTTGTGGGTCATAGGAATTTGTTCATCCCCCCCCAAAAAAATATAGTCCGGCCCCCCACAAGGTCTGAGGGACAGTGGACCGGCCCCCTGCTGAAAAAGTTTGCGGACCCCTGCTCTAGTCCATGAAAGCTTTTGCCATAAAAAACCCCCAATGCAATTATTATTACAGGAATTCATAACTTGTAGTGTATTTAAAAACTCTAGAAGGACAAGAGCTGCATCTTGACTCAGAGATTCTCAATAATCTCCAGAATGATAACTATGGTAAGTCACATTCACACCGTGGATAAGGTACACTCTTAGACTATTTACTGTCATGCCCCCCACAAAGCATCCTGGGAACTGTAGCTAAGGGTGCTGGGAATTATAACTCTGTGATGGGGTCTCCTAACAGCACCTTTCGCAAACTAGTTTCCAGGATTCTTTGTGGGAAGCCAGGACTGCTCAAGTGGCATATGAGTGCTTTATAAGGCAGAATGTGAATGTGTGACCCTATTTTAGGAAAAAATATTTAAAAGTTGCATGGCATTTTAAAGACGAACAAGTTTATTCCAGAATGGAATAAGAACTCATAGTTTCACAAAGTACATACCCTGCGGCTCATTCCACAATAAATATATTAATCTTTAGGATCACAGAATCATAGAACTGTAAAATTGGAAGGGACCATCTAGTCCAACCCTCTTGCAATGCAGGAATCTTTTTTGTCCACCATGGGGCTTGAACCCACAACCCTGAGGTCTTTTTTAGTCCTGATGAATACATACACCCTAGTCTTGAGAATAAAAATGTCGCCATCTGTGAAATGTGAAGTTTGGTCCTGGGAGTTCATGCTTAAAATGTTGCTTTGCTCAGTCTTAACTGTAGAGCTCTCCCTCCCTCCCTCCCTCCCTCCCTCCCTCCCTTCTTTTTTACCTCCTCCCCACAAAGGTTATTATGTCCTATAAGAGAACCAGCATCCAATGAGGGCACTGCTCTTGTTGTTTGGCTTTGGTGACCTCAAAAGGTTCTTGCAATTTGATGGAGTTTCTAATATTGGCTCTTCCGTCCGCAGAACACTTGATAACCCAAAAATAGATGTGTTCCTGCCATACAGGAGGGCTGGGGGTTTGTTTTCCTTCACAGATGTGCTGAATGCCTTTGGTTTTCTCGCCTGATCTCTCACCTTCTCCTCAAAGTAAGTCTGGCAGGAGCTCAGCTTCCCTTCCGTGAGGCAATTTTAGCAGCTGCTCCAGACTTTGTGTTAAGAAAATAAAAGGATGGGCATAATTAATGATATAATCGTATGGGAGCACCAGGAAGTAATATGATGAGGATGGCCAGGGGTGCTCAGGCACAATGGTCAAGGGTGCTGCTACTCTTACCTTCTCTCCCTCTGCCTAATGATACAGCCAAACCAGAATGTTGTCTAGAAATTCTTGATTTACAAAGGTCAATAGAGAGGCTCAATGTGGACCCAAGAGAAAGTCTTAATTAGGTATTATCCAAATGCTGGATCTCTGTCACAGCTTCTGTTAATTTCTAAAGTACTGGCCTTTGGAGTGTGTGAAAATTGAGAAAGGATGAAAATTCATAATGTGACTCGACCGAATACTGAACAGGATGTGCGGCCATGATAGCAGTCCTGAAATATCTGAATGACTGTCATGGGGAAGATGGATCAGACTTGTTCTCTGTTGATCCAGAGGGCAGGAGGCCAGGACTAAAGCAAATGGGCAGAAATTCCAATGGAGGTGCTTTGGGCTAATCTAGGCACCCCCAAACTGCGGCCCTCCAGATGTTTTGGCCTACAACTCCCATGATCCCTAGCTAACAGAACCAATGGTCAGGGATGATGGGGGTTGTAGTCCAAAACATCTGGAGGGCCGAAGCGTGGGGATGCATGGGCTAATTATTTCGAAACACATCCTAGTAGTAAGAACTATTCAACATGGTAAGAGCGATTAAATCATTGTTTCTCAAACTCAGGTCTCCAGGTGTTGTTGGACTACAACTCCCATCCTCCCTGACCGCTGGTCCTGCTAGCTAGGAATGATGGAATTTGTAGTCCAACAGCAGCTAGAGACCCAAGTTTGAGAAACACTGTATTGAACAAACTGCCTCAGAATACAGGATGGGGGAGAAAGTAGCTCAGTTTTCTTTTAAAAATGAACTTCCTTAATTCATACTTCAAAACTGTACATGGTAACATGAGCACAAAATGTCTACTGATCTATTTCTTTTAAACTGCAAATGAATGAGGAAATGGGGCAAACTGAATTTAAGAATGGATAAATGAGGAAATGGAGAGAAACTGAAATTGATAGATTCATCTATCCCAAGAGAGAAGGGATAGTTCTGAACACAGTTCAGAAATCTACTTTTAGATTATGCAAAACTAAATCTTCATCATCCAGCAAAAGATGATGTATTTTAAAAGCATATATTGTGGTTACATATAATAGTAATATTCCAATTTCTTTCTTATCCTTCACCATAAGGTCCTAGGGCAGGTTAAAACCACTTAAAGTTATGATATTCACAGTTTAAAACAAATCAGTCGCAAGATTATGGTGGGTCGTAAAAACATGTATTTTAGATGTCAAAGGCCAGGGTAAAGAGACATGTCTTCAGCATAAAGCCATACAATGAAGATGCCAGAAGCATCTCTATGGGGAGGGAATCCTGCTACTCAGAGGCTGCTAGAGATAATTCCTTCTCCCGGGCTGCCGCTCCCCCCTCCCAATGTAAGGGTGGTAGAATTACCAACAGGTAGTTTGTACAGCTTAATAACAAAACCAGAAAAATAGTCACATGCAGGTTGAGATCACAGATCCCATTCCACCCTCCCTAAATATCACAACTGAATGTGGGTTTTTGCACACATAGCAAAGGGAGACGCCTGCAATGTGTCAATGGCCTTTCCTGCTCAAATAGGAGGATGTCTCCCCCCGCCATTTTCTCATGTTCATTTGCTCACTGAAATCTCGGCGTTGACACTTCCGTATGAATGAATGTGGAACTGACAGTAACCACCATTTCATGAATGAGGAGCAGACTTTTCCAAGGCCCAAATATTTCCTTTCAGAGGGCGCCGCAACTGGCAAGGTGACAAATTTTCTCTCAGGAATCCAGGTGCGCCGAGTTGGCACACGGGTCTGGCAAACTGGCATGACACCAAACAGATGTGTTTTATTGAAATACGTTGATAACATTTCCCCTTGCCTGACTACAAGCATGCCTCTTTTGACAGCAAGCAGGCATATTTCTCAAGCCTAGTTTTCTCTGATAAGAGAAAAGGCTGTGCACTTACAGTACTTATGTTCTTCTTATCAGTTTAAAGCAGCAGGTGCAGCAATGGATTGTGGGATATGAATTATAAGTTTGCTATTTTTAAAAAATGAAGCAGAAGCCTGTTAAAGGGATGTTTTATGGTTCTCTTGCTCAGGGAATTGCATTATAACCGAACCTGTTCCTTCTGACTTTTTTACTTTTATTTTTGCACAGAAATGAGTTCTCTGGATTGTCTCCCCATTGTGAATTATGAGACAGATATAGTTTGTGCAGTAGTTAATTCTGAAACATGTAAAGGAAATTGGGCATGGGATTGAAAAATAGAAATACACAAAACTAGGGAAGAAAGAGGAAAAGGTGGGGAAGGGGACTAATAATGGAAGACGTTGTGTTTACATTTGGTACCGATATTAAAGACCAAGCTAGGCATTTGATGGAATGGAAGGTATAGATCACAAATGAAAATCTGAAAAGTGGTGAGGAGAGGGTGTGATTTAGAGCAGGGCTGACTAATCTGTGAGCCTAGATGTTGTTGGATGACAACTCACATCATTCTGACTATTGGCCATGCCGACTAGGGCAGAAGGGACATAGTTAAGAATGGGTTAACCTCATGTTCTCTCCGTTTTTTATTTTTACAATCTTAAATTCAATTCTCCACATCAGATTGTGATTTAAAAAGCACACACAAAACAAAATATCATTAAAAAGATCAGCATTTTAGTTCACATCCCTCTTAATATACACAGCTTTGTTTGCAATTCTGCCCAATAGGCATTTTGGAAAGCAATTTCCTCTGGCTTAATGCAATTGTCACTAGTATGTGCATTTATGTACACATTGCTTAGCTGGAGGACGGTATCACAAAATTTGGAGAATGTGGAATCCTGAAGGGCGGCTATGTGTTAGCTCAGATAGTTTTTTTAAAAGTGCAGTTTAAGTAGCCTCTCTTTTAAATGTGAACTGAACTGATTTCACCCCCATCCGTCGTAGTTCAGCAACATCTGGAGGACCACAGGGTAGAGTCACCCCTGCTTTAGAAGGTAAGTGAACAGGCTAGGAGAGCCAGTGTGGTTTAGTGGTTAAGAGCGGTAGACTCGTAATCTGGGGAACCGGGTTCGCGTCTCCGCTCCTCCACATGCAGCTGCTGGGTGACCTTGGGCTAGTCACACTTCTCTGAAGTCTCTCAGCCCCACTCACCTCACAGAGTGTTTGTTGTGGAGGAGGAAGGGAAAGGAGAATGTTAACCACTTTGAGACTCCTTAGGGTAGTGATAAAGCAGGATATCAAATCCAAAGTCACCTTCTTCTTCTTCTTCACCTGCCGCTTCTTAATTAATTTCCTTTTCTTAACTATGTTTGCAGCAGCTGGGAGAAGAATGGGTAAGGAGAAGCAGTGGGCAGAGGAGGATTAAGAAGCCCTTCCTGTCTTCATTGCTCTCAAAATCGTGACAGTGGAGACTTGGGTTCCCAGACACCAGTCTCTGCTGAACATCTGGTTTGCAGGGAATGGCGCTGGAAATGGCATGAGGTGAAAACTGCACAAAGTATGAGTAGGATATACCAGAAAGAGAAACATGGAGATGGTTCTATGAGGACATGTGTTTAGAAATGGAGCTTGGAATTCAGAGCTGATACTCTTCTCACAGCAGTTTTCGAAGACACCAGGCCTTGATGAGTTGAACATTTGTCTGCAGTCAACTTGTGGGTGAAATTCATCTAGCTAAGCCAGGTATCCCCAAACTTCGGCCCTCCAGATGTTTTGGACTACAATTCCCATCTTCCCCGACCCCTGGTCCTGTTAGCTGGGGATCATGGGAGTTGTAGACAAAAACATCTGTGGGGGTCACTGATCTAAGCATATGCTTGTGTGTTCTGCTACAGCTTCATCCCCTAACTGTACTTCTGTTTCCTACAAGGCTGTCCAGATGTTGCTTCTTTGGATATAAACGGTTATCTAGAAACACATTGATGTAAAATTGCATTATCACCCCTTTGATCTTAATGTTTTATTTTTTACTGTGGTTTTTTTTTTAAAGGAAGGATCATTTTGTTCATGAACTGATTATGGCTTATGTTCTCTTGCTCAGGAAATTAATGTGAATTATGGACCTACTAGTCAGATTTATGAGGTAGGTCAGTTGGTTATTCAGCTTATCTCTTTGATTTAGTTTAAGGGTGAGTTACGGGACAAAGTCCTGTGTTCACAGAACGTTCAGACTCATGACTGGCGGTGGGAATGGAGGGCTTTGCATGCAACCAGCTGGACTTTCATCTCTCCTTCCCTCTCCCTCCTGCAGCCCATTTCTAAAAGTTTCTCATATTTAAGGAACATGTATGATGGATGGGGGGGGTAGTGTTCGTCAGCACACGATTCCTATTAAGGTGAGAAGAGATGACTTAAAACAAAGGCAGATGGAGCGTGAACTGTAGCTAGCAAGGGGCAACAAGAGCTGATTCTCCTAGTTTTTCAGACCAGTGTGGAGGTCTAACATAGAAGCCTTTACAAGTATCAAGTACTAGCTCCTCAGACCTATTGGTGCAGTCAGGGCTCAACTAAATTGACCATTTGTCAGCCTTTTCACCCACGTCAGAATCAACTGTTCTGTTTCAGCTATATTTCAGAGCTTAGGTGAAATTCTTATAGGGAAAGGGTATTGGAATGACCACCATTTTGTTTTTCTTAGAAAGCCCTGTTCTGAGCTGCTTTTTTAATTTTGGGAAATTCAATTTTAAAAGGGGGCTGCCTTTTTGCCATTCACCAGGGGCTGCCATTATACTGGATGGCAGTTGAGTGTGAACAATATTTTCAAGTAGCTCAGTTTATTGGTGAAGAATTAAATCCCCCCCTCCAAATAAAGGGCAGCGATTGAAACAGGTTTCTGAAATGGACAGTCTTAGCAGGACATTCTACTAGGCAACACTATTTTTAAATCTGGTGAACTAGGTAAGATTCCTTTTCACATTTGGATTTCCTTTCTTTTTAAAATGAGAATGTCTTGCAAAAAACCTAAAGGAGATGCTTTATTTGAAAGCAGGCTCAAAGGTTTAAAAGGTGGGCCATGGCATCTTTATCGGTGGTGGTGGAGGGAATCAGATGTTAAACATGCAGGAGAGACCTCATCACCTGCAGCTGGCCCACTGCCGGCTGGAGCTGAGGTGGCTCCTGGGTCCAGTAACCCTCCGGGGTCTCATAAGCTACAGAGGCTCAGGGCTGAGAGGAGGAGAGACCTAACTACGCGCAGGAGAAGTGCTCGCATTCAGGCAAGGCAGGGTGGTGAGTCATCGGGGGATTGGGACCGGCCATTACCTCGGCAGAGATAAAAGGCGGTCAGACCCCACCCCAGCTTGCGGGAGCAACATTGCTGATTGCCAGATCCTGCCTGTGCTCCAGTTCCTGACCTGCGCATGTTCCTGCTTCAGACCTGCCTTGGATTCCCACCAGTGTTCCTGCTCCTGACCTGCCCTGGATTCCTGCCTGTGTTCCAGCTCCTGACTTCGCCTAGTTTCCTGTTCTGCTCCCTGCCTCAGCTTCATTGGACTGACCTCTCATGGACTCTCTAGACTTCAGACTGGCCCTGGACCTCGCCTCTCAGTTTACCCTTGGACCAGCACAGCAACTTGAGGATCCTTTTTTTTTAAAAAAAAAGATCCTCATGGAAATTCAGCAGCATTTTAGTGCGATTTTCTCCCGATAAACAAGTTTTTGTATGCAATTTTTCACTTTTGCAGAGATTTTCTCCAAATATACATTTTTGTATGTTTGTTTTCATGAGTACATTAATTTTTATGCAAACTTTCACTTGATATATGCTTTTTTTTGGGGGGGGAGAGCATTTCGTTAGAGAAGTGCACCACAAAATTCAGCTAATTGCAAATTTCAAAGGGCGGCTGTGCTTTTGATTCTCATATCATTTCAGAAAGTGTGGATTTGAAAGATTTGGCTTTAAGTGCATACTGAATTGGATTTCTCTCCCGCTACTAACCAGGAGGCTTCCCGAATCCAGAATACAAGGAACATTATGGGACAACCTGGCGAAGGATAAATAAGAAAGGGAAATAATAACCACAGCCACAGCCATTAAACCTAAGCTACCAATTGCCCATCAACATTTGCTGTCATTTTATATAGCAGCATCAGCAAGGGAGACTCACAAGGATGGAGCATAGGCAGCCAGTGAATGAAAACATGCCCTCGCAAAATATAGGCAAATTATTAATGGACTAGTGTAATTCAGCCCGTTCAATAAACGGGCACTAGAAAATCCCGGGGTTCGGAGAAGCGCTTGCTATCGGCGGCAGGGGGACAGGAACGAAGGAGGAGAAAGGGCACTCCCCCAGCCGCCGACAGGAAGGAGACATCCCGGGGTTCGGGGGGGAGAGTGCGTGTGTGTGCAGTCTCTTCGTCCAGTCCCTGTGTCCGTGGGGCACATGTGCAGTAACAGGGACACAGGGACTGGACGCAGAGACACTTGCACTTTATTATATAGGATTGCTTTATGCTTTGCAAATGAATATAATAAACAGCTCCTTTCCCTTCTAGGTCCTTTTAACGTATTCAGGCAATTTCGCCTCCTAATAAAATAGAACAGAAAATTATTCTAGCTACAGTCTTTATCGAGGCAACACTTTCATTGCCACCAAAAATAATTTATCTGGCGTTAAGAACAGTAATCAATTCAATAGTGCGTTTCAGTGATGATGAAGACAATTGTTTTCTCTTTTTGCATTCAGTCTTTTTAAATTTACATTTTTTTCAAATTAATTCCTCCAGAAAGTTACCATTCAATAAAATCCATCTTGAAGAGACCTAAGCTCACAGGAGCCTCCCCAGGCAGGTGGATAAGGGCAACAATCACAATTTTAGTGGAAGACTGTAGTGGCAGAGTACATGCTTTGTATACAAAAATCCCCAGCTTAAATCCCTAACATCTACAGGTGCCACATAATACCCGCTCAACACTTGTAAGAACTCAATTGTTTAGTGTGGCAGAGCTTGGCCTTTGGAACTCTCTGCCTATTGAGATCAAGCAGGTCCCTTCACTGTACTCTTTTCAGCACCTGTTAAAAACATTCTTGTTTAGACAAGCCTATCCAGATGCTTCAGGACGCGCTGTGGTCTAAACCACAGAGCTTAGGGCTTGCCGATCAGAAGGTTGGTGGTTCGAATCCCCGCAACTGAGTGAGCTCCCATTGCTCGGTCCCAGCTCCTGCCAACCTAGCAGTTCGAAAGCACGCAAAAAGTGCAAGTAGATAAATAGGTACCGCTCCGGCGGGAAGGTAAACGGTGTTTCCGTGTGCTGCTCTGGTTCGCCAGAAGCGGCTTTGTCATGCTGGTCACATGACACAGAAGCTATACGCTGGCTTCCTTGGCCAGTAAAGCAAACTGAGCGCCACAAACCCAGAGTCGTCCGCGACTGGACCTAATGGTCAGGGGTCCCTTTACCTTTACCTTATCCAGATGCTTATAAAGATGAGGCAGTTTTAATCTGTTTTAGTACTTTAAATTTTGTATGCTTTAAAGTATGACTGTGATCCACCCACCCACCCACCCCTGATTTTATTGTTGTATCTTTTTTGTAAATCGCTTTGAGCTTGTTGGTTTCATTTTCACAATAAATCAGTGTGTAAATTTCGTGAAATAATTAGTTTTTTAAAATAATAATAATAATAATAATAATAATAATAATAACAATAACACCTGCGGGTAGGGACTTGGGAAAATACTTCTATCTGAAACTCTGGAGACCTGGTGCCAAGTTAGTAGACTGCAGATTGGGCTAAAAGAATGAATGGTCTAAGGCAGCCTCCCCTGTTCCTTTGGTGCACCCATAATTAAGTACAAGAAAGTATGGGTAACTCACAACCTACCTGCATTTAACATTTACGTATTCAGTTTTACATGCTCAGCAATTTTTTAAAAAATGAGAAGGGAGTGGGAAGGGGGCAGTAATCCAAGAAAAAAAGACTTTGGGAATCCCACCCGCCATTGAATCCAATGTGTTTTGACTATATGTGATTTTGGCTTTTTACACACCCTGGAACGAAAACCCCACGTAAGTTGAGTCACCTGTATCCATACCCCAGAAGTATGCCGGGAAAAGGGGCATCCTATTTTCTTGTACAAGAGCGCAGTGGCCCTTTTGGGTGCAATGATCTTGCACAATTTTGTACTGAGATCTCACCTGGGAGGGAGCAATTGTGGGGAGGTCACAATCCCCCCCCAAGCGCATCTTTTGGGCTCCGTGATCTTGCACAGGTCATGTGACTCACACAGGCGCATGGGCAGAAAGACACATATCCTGGATTTGGGACTCCAGATGTTGGTGTGCCTGCTGTATCTGCATCAATCAGGATCTTAGTGGCAACAACAGGTCACCTCCTCCACTTCAGTGCTGTTTACACTCTAGGATGAGAAGTACATAAATGATGTTTTGGTGATAATTCTAATGCAGGGGTCCCCAGACTACGGCCCCCGGGCCGGATGCGGCCCAATTGGCCTCCCAATCCGGCCCGTGACGACCCCCGCCGCCCGCCGCCCGCTCTTACGGCGCACAGCGCAGTGGCGATCTTCCAAATCGGAAAAAATCGCCGAAAATCCTTTGTGCGCATGCGTATGGGCCTCTCCTGACCCAGAAGAGGTCATTTCCGGTGCACTTCCGGGTCGGGGGAGGTGCACTTCCGGGTCGGGGAGGCCCATACGCATGCGCACAAGCGATTTTCGGCGTTTTTTTCCGACCGGGAAGCGCGCCAGTGCGCCAGTAAGTGTGTGTGCGCATGCGCACTGGCGCGCACTCCCCCGCCCTCCAGCCCGCTGCACGCGCACTCCCCTGCCCTCCGGCCCGCCGCGCGGTCGGCGCGGCGGGCACCGGCCCAAAGCCCGGTAAGTCTGGGGACCCCTGTTCTAATGGAAGAAGCCCATGGCTTCCTCCAGCCTCTGCAAAACACCTCCAGGATCCACCTTGCAAATCACATTAGCATGGAGGAGGTCATTTAAATGGCACTGATAAGAAGCTGCATTCTATTTAGATTCAGACTGGTCCATGATGTAGCCAGCCCCGTTCAGTCAACCCTGACTAACAGCAGCTTGCTGAGATCTTTGGCAGATGTTGGACCCCGAAGGCCTGTTTGCACTTGCAGAAAGGGCCAGCAAGCAGATGCTTGAGTCGCTCACATCTCCGCTGCTGGGGCACTTGGGGGGTGATGTGCGAAAACAGAATTTACACTTTTGCTCTATGGCGAGAGACTTGTGATTAGGGATGGGGAGAAATTGGTTGAATTCACGTTTTAATGCAAAAGTATCAATTTCACACTTAACTGGAACAAACAGTACAATTTTTTTGTGATGCGGTGAAAACAACATACAAAACTACATTATATTAGGAAACATTTCTTGCAAAAATACATGTTTATTATTATTACTAGTGTCATTCAGCCCGTTAAATAAACGGGCGCTAGAACATATGTGAGAGGAGCGTTGGGGCCGCGGCCTTCCCTCCCTCTCTGCACTCGGCCACGGGGCGCACTGGGAACGCAAGTAAACAAACTCGCTCTCTTGTCATGCCCTGCGGCCGAGTGCAGAGAGGGAGGGAAGGCGCGGCCCCGCCGCTCCTCTCATGGGCCAGGGAGGCTTGTCAGGAGGAGGAGGAGGCGGACCAAGATGGTGGCATCGGGTTCCGGGGCTGCGGCAGCTGCGGGAGCCGGACCGGGCCCAGGATTTACCTCACGCCGGGGGAGGGGAGGGGTTGGGATGCGGCGATGGGGTGGGGGTGGGGAAAGGTGGCGGCGGGGACGCGAACGCACACGCTCCATCACACACTCTCGTTACAATCCCTCACGGTCCCTTTCCCTTTTCCCCTCGCGACATTAGTCAGGAGGCGAGGGGCGGAACGGCGGTTTGGAGGGGAAGCCGTTGAAGGAGAGAGAACTGCATTCCGCCCCCCCCCCGGCTCGAGGGCGCGAGTGAGTGCGCGGTGACGGGGAGTGCACGGGGATGGGGCTCTGTGTGCGTCCAGTCCCTGTGTCCGTGGGACACATGCGCAGTAGCGCAAACCCAGGGACACAGGGACTGGACGCAGAGACACAGGGACTTTATTATATAGGATTACTATTTGATTTCTTGTCCACCCAGTTGATCAAGGCTACCTTAAGATTAAGGATCTGAGTCATGTAAAGCCTATATCCTACCAGTGTGCTCTTAATAAAACCATGCAAACGGGTTGTGTAGTGTTGTCAGATGCATCTAGCTTCAGATAAGATGGATGAAGATGGAACTGCTGCCTCATGTGGCTAACCCTGGTGGCTATGATGGCCACAGTTAGAGGAAGCATGCTTCTGAACACCAGTTGTTGGAAACCACAGGAAGGGAGAAAACTGTTGCACTCAGGCCTGGTTTACAGGCTTCCCACTGCCATCTAGCTGGCTACTGTGAGAACAGGATGCTGAACTAGATGGGCCACTGACCTGATCCAGCAGCCTCATCTTATGTTCTTATGTGCTTGTTTCTTCCATTTCAGTTCACCTGTTTCTAGCCCTGGGGAAAAGGAACGCTGCTGCCTGCAAACTACTCCTCTTCCATTCGTCTTTCTTTAAAGCAATAAGGCTTGAGAAATGTCACTCCGTTTCCCGTGCCCCTCAATTTGGCCAAGCTCAAATAGCTGCTTTCCTCTTTAGTTCAAAACATTGCATCTAATTCAGGCACCCCCAAACTTCGGCCCTCCAGATGTTTTGGACTACAGTTCCCATCATCCCTGACCACTAGTCCTGTTAGCTAGGGATCATGGGAGTTGTAGGCCAAAACATATGGAGGGCCGCAGTTTGGGGATGCCAGATCTAATTTGTTGCTGCATTTTTTGCACCTAATTTAAAAACCCGTAGATGTGAAAACGACTCAATCAATCAAAGCCTTAAAAATAAGCAGCGTATTGATTAAGAACACTCAAAGACTTTCAGCATAATCCACAAAACCCGAATGAGTAATTGAACTGGGATCTTTCCTTTGACCTTGTTTAAGCAGAGACTAATGTTGTCATTTGCCGCAGAGAATGTCAGGACTGCAAAATTCAGAGAGTGCTGCTCAAAATATTCCGGATGTTAGTTCAGAGTGATTGTGCTGCCTTTCTTTTGATGATCTGGTCATTTCAATGCTCTTGGATTGTAAAGTAAATTAGCGAGGGTAATTCCCTGGTGAAATACTCCCCTGTCGTGAACACTTGGCTTTCCTCCCATACTATTTTGATGGGAGTTCTGTTTGTTTGCCAGCTCGGACGAAAATCTTTTAAGAAAATGTTTGAACCAAACTTTGAAAGAAATACAAAACTGCCAAGCTCCACCTCATCCCAAAACAATCTTTCTTGAGGTATTTTCCAGTGGGGAAATTTCCAGTTGATGACTATAATCTAGGAAGCTAACTCATATGTGACCTGGTTCTTCCCATTCCATTCACACAACTGACCCAGCTTTCGAAGGCCCTTGGAATGTGGAAGAAATATTGGGAGAGAAACTCTCAGAAGAAGAAGATCATTTCCCTTGTGTTTCTTCATGACAGATATCCCTGTCATAATGTGTGTATCTGGGTATGAAAAGACAGTAAAAAAAAAATCTACTACTGTGGAACCCCTGAATTGTTGCTGGAAGTTGGGGAAGAACAACCCCCACTTCAGAGCTCCAATTCCTCTAAAAAGCAACACAGTGGTACCTCGACATCCGAATGACTCGACTTCCGAAGGTTTCGACTTCTGAAGTCGGCAAACCCAGAAGTCTTGTCGCCGTGCGTGCGTTCTGCGCCTGCGCAGAAGCGGTGCGCGCGGCCCACACATGTGCAGAAGTGCTAAATCGCGCAACCGAAGACTTCGACTTACGAAAAGTGCTGCGGAACGGATCGTCTTCGTTAAGTCGAGGTACTACTGTATTTAGGAAGCTGCTTGTTCCACACCAGACCACTGGTCCAACTAGCTCAGGACTGTCAAAAGCAGAAATCACCAATGTGGTGCCCATATTCTCAGTGGCTCCATTGAGGTCTTTTTCTGGTGTTCATGATTCTTCCAAGGCACACTCACTGACCCCCTTAGTCTTGAGGGTGGAGTTATCTTTTTTCTCAAGATGTACAGAGGGCCTATGGGGGAAGCAGGAAGTTTCTCTGCTCTAAACCCACTCATACCTCTGTGGGTTTCTAAAAATGGTTTAGGGTCCTTCTATCTTAGATGATTTTAAGTGGAGATGTCCAGCCGAACTTTGATCTTCTCCATGCCAAGCATGGACTCTACACACTCCCATTTTTTTCTGCATCCAGTGTGTTCCCATGGATGGTTTGGAAAGTGGTGTGCACATGGCATTTGCCACGATCCACAACTAGCCTGTCATTTCTTATAACATGCTGTGTTTTCCCCTAAATCAGCTTCGATCCAAGATTAGAAATATAATGACCTAGTTGTGTTCTAAACTGGGAATGTGTCAGTCTTCATCATTATTTAGTCTTGGGAAGTATTCACATTTAACTTAAGACGAAAACATTGCTATTATTTATTGATGCTATCTTTAAACGCTCAATAATTAATCTGTCAAAAGTCCCTTTACAAAGCTTTCTTCAAAAAGAAGCACACATCATTGCTCAGGATGGGAAGCCTCGCCATAAAATGAGATACGGATGGGATTACTACTAGATTTAGGCACCAAGGAAATTTAGCCATCTGCAGGTAGGGCTAGGAGAGTGCCTGGCCTGGAGAGCTGGTCTGACTCTGTATAAGCCAGCTTCCTATTCTGTTCTTATGTACAGAACAGTGGGAGTGTCTGAGAAGGCTGTGACTATGGTCATAAGCAATACTAAAATTCAATAAAATGTCAGCATGGATATTTTTCCTTTATAAAGCCACCTTCGTATATGGTTAATTAACTGATGGCATCGTTTGTAGGACACTGCACTGCTTGGGACCAGCTGCAACAATTATTTTCAAGGGTAAGCAGGGTAAACAATTGATTTCAGAATGGTGTGACACAGTAAGTAGTTTCATGTTTTCCACGGGTAGAGCGGAAACTGTGTCCTAGATACTCACTATTGAACACTTGCAGATCTATCCAAATCCAGCATGTTTGCAATAACTCTTAATTAGAAAGAAACTCTGAATCACCGACCAACCAATGCAGCTTTCATTGTGAGAGTCAAAGCTACGGTATTAAAAGCAGGAATCGTTCCTAAGGTTTCTACGGCCCTTGAGCGCTGAATCTGTTTTGTCTACTTGTGTGCCCTGATCATCAAGAAATGCTGAACGCAATGGGACTTACTTCTGAGTAAGCCTGCCTAGGATTTCACAGTTGGCTGCCGACGCGTATGTCATTATTTGCACAGCAGAAGTTTCAAAGGATCGAGGTGGAAAGCATCCAAGTCTCGAAGCTATAAAAGGCAAGCATGTAACAACTCACGATATCTATCCTGTTCACTAAAAAGAACAAACCCTAAAACTGTGATGTTGTGATGGGCTGACATCTCCCTTTGGCGTGCTACCCAGATCGGGGGGAAAGCTTGGAAGGAAATGATCCAGAAAAGACCTGCATAATTTATCAGTGTTTAATCTGAAATGGGGTTTCTCCTGCAGACTTGCTCCAGTTTCAGCTTGTTCCATTTGTAGTTCTTTTAGCTTCCTTTGATTTCCAAAATCCACCCCTTAGAGACAGCAGGGATTTCCTAATGCTAACTAAGCAGCAGTATTGCAGAGTGCATTACTGATAGGGCAAACTAGCACAGCACGCTAGCTGCCAATTCAAATGGAGAAAAACAACACGGCTGATTGAAAAAGTAGCTGGCTGAGGATACAACACTCTCTGGCTTTTTCTTGATTTTTCCCAACTTTTAAGTAGGGGAGGGGGGGAACCCACAGATTTCCAATGCAAGAGTCAAATGTCCTTGATACATATTACATCAGCCTTTCCCAACCTGAGGTGCATCCGGACATGAGCAGGGCTGGCCTGCCCATGAGGTGGACTGAAGTGGCGGCAGAATCCCACCCCGGGAGGTGCTGCCATGGGGGCCCTGCCTGCCCCTGCTGCTGCCTCAGTCACATGATGACAATGGCTTCTGGCAAAGTGGGAGCTGCTATGATCACAGTACCCTTGTAAGTGAGGCTTTGGCCTTGGGGGGGGGGGGAAGTGACACTTTCACATTCTGCCTCGGGCGGCAAAACAAGATGGGCCGCCCCTAAATGTGGGAAATATTTCATTAGCTTTACATATTACCCATACCATTGTGTTATGGAACAGATGTTTTTTGAGTGATATACAGGCATGCCACCACACCAGTGGCTGTGGTATGACACAATGACCGTCACTGGACAATGTTACTACTCCTGCCATCCCTGACCATTGGCCATGTTGGCTGGGACTGATGAGAGTTGGACCACCTGGACCTTTTGTCAGCCTGTGCATGGTCACCAGTGGGCTGACAACCCAGGGGGGGTTGTCTGTGTCCCCTCCCACTTGTATGAACGGGTGCCTCATACTTGGCACGGGCTGTTGGCCCCCAAGCTGTTACACTTTACGAAATCACAGCAGCTTCAAAAATAGCTGCCATATATAATCCTATTTCATTTATAAATACACTTGAACTTTGTTCTACAGGAAAGAGATCCCACTTTAAGTCTGATATCCAAGCATTATTGTGAATTCTCCTGTCATTGGGCCAAAATCATGCTGGTGAGATGCCATCCGTATTAAAGGTAAAGGGACCCCTGACCATTAGGTCCAGTCGTGACCGACTCTGGGGTTGCGCGCTCATCTCGCATTATTGGCCGAGGGAGCTGGCGTATAGCTTCCAGGTCATGTGGCCAGCATGACAAAGCCGCTTCTGGTGAACCAGAGCAGCACATGGAAACGCCGTTTACCTTCCCGCTATAGCAGTTCCTATTTATCTACTTGTACTTTGACGTGCTTTCGAACTGCTAGGTTGGCAGGAGCTGGGACCGAGCAACGGGAGCTCACCCCGTCACAGGGATTCGAACCACTGACCTTCTGATCAGCAAGCCCTAGGCTCAGTGGTTTAGCCCACAGTGCCACCTGGGTCCCTGCCATCCATATTATTAGTTGTATTTGTTTTGAACTCATGGTGGTGTCATCCTCTGTTGGGGAATATTTCATTATTCCCTCATCCACCTACTTATCTATGAGGACTTCAACTTTATGCATGCACATGGCTTCATAGGGGAATATCCAAGGGCCCCCCTTGTCTGAAACCCTGAAGAGCTTCTGCCTGCAAGTCCAAACCATACTGACCTTGACAGATTAATGATCTGACTTGATATAAGTAACTATCTGTGATGCTTCTGCTACAGCCACAGTTCTGAGTGCCCTCCTCCAGCCTGAAGCTCCTCCTCTCTCCATCCCAGTCTGCCCAGAAAAGCAGCGGCTGGGCTTCAGAGACGGGAAGTTCAGGCAGTTTTCTTTCTCCTTCAGAATCAAAGGGTGCAATTTATGCACGTGAGAACATAAACACACATCCAAAGTCGGCACCTAACAACATTCTGGGAACAGCCGCTCCTCACTAGAATAGGATTTCATCACTTCCTCTCAAATGGAGATGAGCAACTTTTAGCAGAGTCAGTCACTTGCCGTGGATGATAAGCCTAGCAGCCGTGCTCCATCAAGAGAATAAAAGTAATTATTCCTACTGCAGCAAGTGGGCGGAACAAAGAGAGAACAGCGGATATTGGAAGCTTCCAGCTTAAGGCCTGAGTCATATCCGTGCATTGTCATCTGTCTCAAATGCACTTGTGTGAGGAGTGACTAAGCGAATACTGGAAGGATAACTGCTCTAGTGATTCTGGCTAGGGCCGGCCCTAACATAAGGCAGAGTGAGGCAGCCGATTCTGGAGAGTGTGAGCCTCCTTGGGCATTTCTCCTGAGCCTCTCTGGTTGTTCACTTCAGCTGTCCCAGCTACTCCCAACCTCCTGAGCTGGCACACAAACAGTAATGCTTGCTTGTTGTGGGTCTGGCTTGGCTCACTATCTCACCAAGGCACCTTCTCCCAACACATAGCAAACAGTGCCATTAGGAAAGGCCCCTGATAGAGCAAGCAGGCAAAGAGGCAGCCAGCTCAAGCCATGCACTACAGTGGGTGCCATACCTGTGGATGTGTTGGTTGCGTGATGCATGCTGGCACTGTCATTGCTGCATGGCAGGACTTTTTGAGCGGGTGGCAGGAGCAAGTGCCTGGCAGCGTAGTGAGATTAAGAACAGAGTTGTGGGTGTCATGTAGGCTGCCCCTGCCCCTCCCAAGTCAGGATGCTGCCCTCAGGTGCAGCAGAGATAGTGTTGCACCAAACTCTGCCCTCCAATTTCATGAAGCTTTCCCTGAGAAAGAGGCTTCCCTTTTCCTAGAATAAAATGTTGCATGTACACAGCCTTAGGTTCTCAGGCTGCAGTCCAGAATAGAGCAAGTTGGCAAAGCTTCCTGAAAAACCGACTGCAACGGGTATGCTTAATTCTGCCGTGGATTGGGGCCTCAGTGTGAAACATCTCATAATGGCTTGAGAGTGATCAAAACTGAGCTGAAGCGTTGGGGAGTTACCGCAAAACAGACTGCAAATAACATACATGGAATGTATTGCATTGTCATTGACAATGCAAGTCTATACATGTCTACTCAAAAGCAAGCCCAACTGAGTTCAACAAGAGTTACTCTCAGGTAAGTGTGTACAGAATTGCAGCCTCAACAGTCTTATGGGGCAGCCACCTTTAGAATGCTCTGTTCAGTTATGGCCACCTCTTCTCAGTAGGGCTGGGCAATATCTGGTTTTCAACACTGTGATTTATCACCAACTACACGTGACAATACACTGATATATCATGATGTCTGAAATAAGGATGGAGCTATGTAGAGGCATTGGTTGGCTTCATGGTTTTCCCCACATTGTGATTTTTGCATAGCATGCACACGCACACACGCTCTCACACACATCATGATTCACAATATATTGCCAGGTCAAAAATTATGAAACCAATATCACAAATGGACTACAAACCAGTTTTGATATATTGCCCAGCCCTACTTCTCAGAAAGGCTGTTGTAGAGCTGGAAACATACAGGTGGTTGACACTAATTTTGGGAACTGGATCATTTCCCCTACAACTAGTTCTCTTTTCTAATATGAAAAATCATAAGGGGTGGGGGCATAAGAAGCTTATAGCACTACAATATTGGAAAAATGGGAAAGACCTAACTTGAAACTTTTTAAATGAGGTGAGAAGGCTAGTTCCTGTTTCAAAAAAAAATCCCTTTCAAGATCATGAAGTTCTCTCACTTGCCCTTTTTTTTTTTAAAAAAAAAAGTCTCCATAAAACATCCTTTTGAGCTCCTGTAATTCCATGACATCTGCAATAGATCTTAATTAGCTCTCCAGGCTTCTGACAGTGACTTAACTGTTGGTTTTATTTTTCTTCCACAATATTTATATCTAAAGTAGTAAGTGGTTAATTTGAAACCTTTACACATTGCTAAGCCAAGATGGATGTACTTGCTATAGGGAAGATTTATGACTGCCGGAACACAGCATGGGCGCACTGCCATCTAGACTCGTGTCACAGAAGGGAACGTGGAACATTGCCTTGAACCAGGTGAAGGCCTTTGCTGGCAGATACTGATCTGGTGGGAAAACTTTCCCCCCACAACAGTAAATTAAAAAGAAAGAAATGTCAGACTCCTCTCATACTCTTTGCTTACAGGGATGGGGATTTCCGTTCCCATAAGTCCCAGACAGGGATTTGTAACCAAGAAATACCTACAGGGCCACAGGTATCACCATCCCAATTTTGTTGGAAAGGCAGACATCCGGGGAGCTGCATGCAGGGTGATCTCCAACTAAGCCAGAGGTCAGCAACGCACGGAGGCCGTTTATCTGGCCCACGAGCCACCCGACTGGCAAGTCCACTAAACCAGCGCTGCGCAGCGCAGCGCAGCGCAGCGCGGGAACCCGCTGAGCGGCGCCGGAAATGGCCCATGGCCAGATAACCTTGCCGACGCCTGAACTAACCCATACTCATCAAGCATACACCCACTGAAATCTGTGGCCTTAAGTAACAAATCCCTTGATTTCAGGGGGTCTGCTCTAAGTATAACTAACACTGGATATCAATCATAATAAGTAGAGCAGCAAGTTTTAATCACTGTATTCTTTTCATCCTCAACCCTTTTTATTGCACTGCATTGCGAGGTGTGTGTGTGTGGACTACATGACCCTTGGGGGACCCTTCCGACTCTACAAGTCTACAATTCCATTTGTCCAGGTGTTTTAGATTGGTTTTATTGCTCTTAATTTTATTGTATGGTTGGCTGAATTATCATTATTATTACTGTATCCAAAAATTTGGAGAGGTCTGGATTTCGAAGGAAAGCTGCTTTTGGGTTCATTCAGGAGTTGTGAATTAGGCCAGTTTATGTTAAAATTTACAAAAAGAGCAAACTTCTCCTCCATTCCTGGGTTTGCCGGTTTCTCCTTGCTTTAGAACCTGCCATGTCACAGGAACAAGGGGGTTAGCTGCCTTATAAGAGGCCAGGCAAATAATCTCTCTAGAGAGGAATATTGCCTACTCTGACTGGCAGCAGCTCTTCAGCGACTCTGCAAAATGTGTTTCCCATCACCTGGTCATTTTTTAAAATGCCAAGGCTTGAACCTGGGATCATCTGCATGTAAAGCATGTTTGTTACTATGACACCGTGGCCTCTCTCCAATGCAAACACAGTCTCGTCAATGTGCCACTGTTGTGATGTCACAAAGAGTAACTTTGTGCCAACACAAGGACCTTTACCTTTTGCAAATCATTGTTTGTCCTGCAATACAGACAGTTGGTTAGCTCTTGGCTGCAATGCCATCAGAAGAAACTTTAAATGTATCAGGTCTGTAGACCTACAACAGAGGAGGCAATCTGAAAGACTGAAAGACCTTTAAGGATGGAGCATGGAAAATTAACTCCAGGCTTCCCCATGTTTTGATCTTACTACAAGAGCTTTTTTTCCAGTTGCTTACTAACTTTGTGTGTGTGTTGTGAGTGTGTACACACGCACACATACACACACGCACACACACACACACACACACCAGACACATCTGTTTTACATCAGTTCAGTGGTGATGGCTTCTTTCAAAGAAGCATGAGAAGTGTAGTTTCATGAAGATGATGATAATTACTTGATACGGACGCCACCTCCAGAACTGTTGTTCCCAGTATAATTAGTCTGTGGCACGAAACGCCCTCAGAGGCCAACCCTCAGGAGCCTTCAGGGGTGAGTGGAAACAGTTCCTAGCTGGTTCTACATATCACTGTTCATTAGGCAGCTCAAAACCACAGCTGGCAGAGAAGGTAATTGGAGAGCAGTCTGGTGACTGGGGAATGCTTCTTACACAGGGAAGATTTATGGTTGTGTACAGGAGCCGGGCAATCGTCCCCACTGCTTCTTCCCAGCTGACAAGAAGAACTTATTCCTACATAAGTGAGTGTAGCAATGCACCTTGCACCGTCCTTCGCAAGAGACTTGGCAGAATCATAGAGTTGGCGACAGCAGCGCAGATACTTTTGGCCCACAGGTGGAAAGAAGATCAAGTCCCAACCAGAGAAGAGTGGTTGACAAAGATGATGGACTACGATAAAACGGCGAAAATGACCGGGAAGATTAGCAGCCAAGAAGATAGAAACTTTAATAAGGAATGGGGGGGGATTTATAAGTTACATTGAAAAACACTGTAAACAACTGAAAGCTTTGGCAGGAATGTAGAAACACTTGTAATGTAACAGGAACTATGGCAAAAAAAGGGAATTTTAAGAAAGAATAGAGAATATTATAAGATGCAGTTGAAAACAGATTAATAACGAAAGCCATGGAGGGGTGGATTCAGGGAATCCTATATGTGTATGGTTATGATTATGATTTGAATACAAATGTAAATTGAAGAAGAAAAAAGTATGATAGAGGTGGAAGGGATGCCATGAATCATCTAGTCCACCCCCTTGCAATGCAGGAATATGCAGGGAACAAACTCATCACCCTGGCATTGTCATCAACACACTCTAACCAACTGAACTCAAGGCTGACTCGCTCTTCTCTTACTGCACAGTTTCTACAACATGAAATTGCTACAATGTGAAATCTGGCCCAGAACCAGCGGTCAGCCAGGCCAGGCACTGGTCAGAGGCCTCTGGGACTTTGAAGGCCCCCTCCCTAGCTTGACCCAGCTGTGCTGCCACTCTTTGCCCATCCCCCTGCTGAACACCCCAGTGGCATCTTGGCAATGGGTGGGTGCCACTGGCAGGGGTGTAGGAAGGGGGGGAGGAAGACCACCCCATGTGCCCTCAACTGAGGGGGGTGACATTCAGCGTGCCGTCCGCCCACAACTCCCAAGCCTAACCCAAGCAGTCAGAGTAAGGGGGAAGCTGCGCTGCTTTGCCGGTGGCATTCCCCCCTTCCTCTTTTGTTTTGACAGCTTGGGGGAGGCTTGGAAGTTGTGGGCAGGTGGCACGCCGAATGTCCGCCATGGGCCGCTTGCTCTGTCCCCGTGGGTAGCTCGCTCCACCCCCGGTAGCAGGGCGCGCACACTGCTCCAGGCACCCGAGCGGCTATCCTGCGCGTGGGAGGGCACCCTCCGGGCCACGTCCCCCTCGGGAGTGTGCCCGCCCTGGACAGCACGGGCATATGCTCCGCTGCTGGCCGCTGATGTTTTGAATGGGCCCTAAAGCTCTCTTATATAGATCTATAGAAATCTATAGATTCCACAGATCAGTTGTATTAGGGTAAACTAAGATGCTGGGAGCCAAGGCTCAGGGCTGGATTAACTATTCAGCAAAATAAGCATATGCTTATGGCATCAAAGGGAGGGGGGGGCACCACAGAAACTTCCCATTGCTAGATTTTTAACATTAATGGTCGTAAAATGCTCAAGCTGAGCATTCATTTTCTCAGTTGAGGTATATTGAAAATCCAGAGAGCAACTATGCAACAAGGCAGGCTGGATTGCCTGATCTCTACTAAGAATAGAGGCAGGTGTGTCATGCAAGATTAGTTTCAAGGCTCTGATCAAAGACTCTGCAATTAGAAAAAAAGCAGGAGAACATTTTCAAATATAAAGTGGAAGTTTACAAAAATAAACGTTCTTTTCCATCTTACTGTAGTTTTCGTTTCATTTTGAAAAATATAATTTTAACTTACAGTTTATTATCGTTTATATATTGCAGTAGATATATATGGGGGCACCAAAATCGTTTAAGTGCTTGGAGCCTCTAAAGGTCTTAATCTGGCCCTGCCAAGTCTGGCTCCTATACCTGGACGGCAGGTAATGAAGGCGGTGAGAGGGGGTTGCCTTTTACGCATGCAGGGGTTGGGGGTTGGGTGGGAATCAGTGCTACTGTACCAAGAGTCCCCTGAAGTCCAGCACCAGCCATGCATTAGATGCACCAATTCTGCTGCTGCTGCTTTTGTAGCAACTCTCTCCAAGACGGATAAGAATCTGATAAAAGACCCCCCCCCAAAATTGTTCCGGAAATATCCTGTAGATACTGAATTTGCGTTGAGTCATTTGGCCCTCTGTGAAGACTTGTGGGGGGAAAATGGCAATTGGACGATGCCTCGGATAATTAACAAGAGAAAAACAACAGCAGGTATTGCACAAGGTACTTTGAAAATTAACACAAATTGGACAGAAAGGAAACCAGAGAAGACTGGGAAAGAGAATTCGCCACAGGGGAAATTAACTACCAGGCCCTTTTCTCTCTTAAGCTGCAGTTATGAAATTTCTTTTTGGGTTTGGGCTTTCCTTGTGGAGAAAAAGAGAGAGAGGAAAAACAGGAAGTTGCTGTCAGTTCTTTTTTCCCACTTTCATTGCCCTAGAAATTGATTCAGGGTACCTATTTAGCAAGTAACATTTAAGTAGATACAATGCTTCATGATGACCAGGTGAGGGGATAAGGAACACCTTAATGAAGAACCCAAAGAGTTTAAAGGACACCCCTGCTATAGCAGTTATCTTTTTAAAAAAATAATAAAAAAACAACCCAAAATATAATTAAATTTAACTCAATATAATGTTGAAATATAATTAACTCACAACCAAACCAGTTGTGATGGTGCAGGAGATCTGTGATTGGGATCTCCTGCAGTTTTTGTTTTGCGAATTAGAAGGCCTTCTGGGTTGCTTTGAAGACCAGGAAGTGGTGGGGGTTAACCCTTTCCTTCCACAGCCAAGCTACTAATTCTACAGTATTTGGGTGGGGAAAGAAGGGAGTCGGAAACACAGTACCTAACTTTTCACCCACACACCCTGCCAGTGCAAATAGCATTGGGGTGTGTGTGTGTCTTACATTGGAGAAAAGACTTGATGAAAGAGTTAAACACCAGAGTTAAAGACCACCCCCTTCTCCCCAGTCATCAACGCAGTCCCACAAGACTGCCGGTTACCAAAGCAATACCTATGGGCTATGGATGGGCAGTTCTGTCCATTGCAGTTTCCCACAGCTTCTCATTTTTCCAATCATAGGTTCAGTTTCCTACTTCCCCCGCATCATTTTTTAAAAAAATAAAAAAGTAATCACACAAAAAATGAATTTCTCCAATCCAAACATTTTATGCAGTGCTACATAGAGCAATTTCCTTTTACATAATGCATTCTTAAAATGTTGTTTTCATTAATAGATGCAATTTAGTGCACAGCTTTAGTGCATAACCTTTGTACAGACTGCCTGGCTGGAGAACTGCTTTGCACAATTTGGAGGTGTGCAAGTTTTGATTGATATTAGTGCTTTGGTTCACACGCTTTCAAGAAGCTCTATCTGGGCAGATTTGCCTTCAAATGCAAACTGAAGGCGAGACCCAAATGGGAAATAAAATGCCCCTTCCCCTTCTTACATTATGTATTTACTTACTACCCTTCGATGCCACCTTTTTGCCGAAGAACTCAAGGCAGTCTAAGTTAATGGCTTGTCACTGAAGCCACGATACAAATGTGGAGGGAGAGGAATGAGTCTGAGACAACAAGAAGAAGAAAATAAGCAAAGCCAGGTACCAACTCTGGGGACTTTCCAGATGCAGAGGATTCAGCTGCACTCAAACAGTGCTGTTCTGCTTAAAGCTGGAAGTGGAAGAACAACTCTGGTTGCTTCCAGATGACCTGTTTATTGAACATTTTGTTTGCAGAGCGGTTTAAGATGGTGATTGCTATTTATTGAGCATTTCTTCCAAGCTGTTTAGGTAACATTTAGAGGGGGCACTCTTGTTACATTATAGTACTCCGGACAGCAATAATGTCATAACATTGGGGGAACATAAAGCAGGATGCTATGTGGATGGTGAAATATAAATCCACCACCAACACACTATTATTGCATCAATGAAAAGTTGCAGAATACACCCTCCCCCCCCCAAAAAAAACTGCTGTAGTCTGGAAGAGCCCCAACGCAGCTCAGTGAGCTCAGAACGTTGATTTACTCTTGGGGCGGGGAATGGCATAGCCTGGGAAAGAATATGGCTGGCTGGCCACATGTTGTTACACATGCTATAAAGAAATAATGTTTATACTTTCCACAGTGCAAAGATTGTCAAGTGTGACATTCATCCTGCTACACCATGCAAGGCACCTATCACCTCTCATCAGTCTCTGCCCGCACTGTCTGAAGGAATTCTTTCTTCCCTCCTCAAAAAAGGTTTGGGCTTTCTTAACCAAATCAAAAGCTGAGGAATCGCCTGCCAAAGGATGTTGAGAAAGGACTCCAGCGGCAACTGGACTTTCTCGGCTGCTAGTCTCCTCCTGTTTTTTTTAAAAAAGAAATAATTCTGTATTGGTGCTTTATTTTCCATTTCTCTCTATTATAAGGCATGCAAAAAGCCATGCTGATATTTAAATGTCATTACTGGCTTAAATAGGAATGCTCAATTATCAAAGCTGAGTCTCCTCAGAGTTATTTCAGAGCAGCAAGCACAGCACTGCTTGCAAAAGAGTATTCCGTATCTTCAAATTAAGACCCAGAAACTGAGAGCTGTGTGTCAACTCAATTCCTGGGTTAACTCATTCCAAAATGGCTCACCCAAGTGATCAAAGAGAGTCCACCCCAGAGCCTTTGATCATTGCTTTAAACTCCCTCCTGAGAAGTTGATGAGTTTTATGCCAGGGATTAGAGGGGCCAATGCCAATCAAGGAGCAGAGGCAATTGTAACATGTTTTCCACTGCAATGGAAAGTGAGTAAGGAAGTCTTCAGGAGCTACAAAACATTGTAAACCCCAATATATGGTATTTTCTGGTGGAGTCGCTTAACAGTGCATTTGTACCAGGGGTGGGGTGGGGACAGGATGCAGCCAAAAAACGAGACCCCAAACCCTCTGCAAGTGGACCACCTGCCACTCACCTGACGTCATAGGTAATCAGGTTATTCAAACTGAAAGCCATATTTATTTATTTATTTATTTATTTATTTATACCCCGCCCATCTGGCTGGGTTTCCCCAGCCACTCTGGGCGGCTCCCAACAGAATTAAAAGCACAATAGAACATCAAACATTAAAAACTTCCCTAAACAGGGCTGCATGCTAAGTGCACTTCCAGTTCATCCTTTCACAGAGAGCTGTCCCACACCAATACAGACCATTGATCCATCTATCTCAGTACTGCCTGCACTGACTGGTTGTCAGGGACTGGGTAGAGGAGGAATGGTGGAGACCACCTCCCCATCCTGACCCTTCCAGGGAGGGGGAGGAAGACAGTATAGATTTACAACAGTGGGTTGAGGGAGGTAGCAGCTCAGAGGCAGATGAAGGGGAAAGCTGGGAAATCATGGGAACAACACCCAGCTGACATGTTGTCATTGGAAAGCATCCCAGACCCTCCATCTCCTAGTACCTGGCAAGCTTTAAAAGTAGAAGAGCAAAGAGCTCAAAGACACAGGGCACGTAGCAGCACTCATAGAGGAGACGATGAGAATGACGAATGAGGAAGTGGGAGAGACGGGGAGTGGAGATTCACTCAGGACAACGCCGTTATCCAAAAGGCTGGGTTCTATAGCCTCTCTCTGTAAAGACTGAAATAAAAAAGGACAGTAGGAAACTTTTCCTTGTCTCTATACTTTCCTGGGCAACCAGCCGGGAGCCGCTGACAGCACCCATAGAGGAGATGGTGAGAGTGACGAATGAGGAAGTGGGAGAGACAGGGAGTGGAGATCAGCGGCGTCGCTAGCTTTCTGGCTACCCCGGGCCGCAAACCAGAAGGCACCCCGCTGCAGGGCGGAGCGTCTGTCACGCGCATGCGTCACGACGGACGACGCACACTTGCCGGGGGGTGGTGCTCCAGCGCCCGGAGTCTCGGATCCGGGCGCTGGAGCACCGCCGCCGGCAACCCGCTCCGTAGCGCAACGTGTGCTTCTTCATACTCAGGCGGAGCGGTGAGGGGCAACTCCGCTGATGCCCCTCGCCGCTCCACCTCCGCCTGAGTAGGAAGGAGACAAAGCGCGCTATGGATCGGCTTGCCGCACGCTTTGTCTTCTTCCTACTCAGGCGGAGGCGGAGCGGTGAGGGGCGTCAGCGGCCGCCGCTGATGCTGCTCTCTGGTCCGCCCCTTGCCTCCGCCCCACCAGGAAGAAGCGAGGGGCGAGGCCAGAAACATTGGGGCCTCTGCGATGTCAGTCGCGCCACCGCCACAGTAGCGAGGGGGCGCTGCGCTGCCCCCCGCAGCCGCGCTGCCCCCCACAGAGCGGAGCCCGGGGCGCCCCAGTCCCCCGCCCCCTATTGCGACGCCCCTGGTGGAGAGTCACTCGGGACAACACCAAGAGGCTGGGTTCTATAGCCTCTCTCTGTAAAGATTGAAATAAAAAAGGATGGTAAGAAGCTTTTCCTTTTCTTTATACTTTCCTGGGCAACCAGCTGCTGACAGCATCCTGACATTAGCAGCAGCTCTCCAGAATTTGAGACAGGGAACTTTTCCAGCCCTACCTGGCCAGGGTTGAATCTGGAACCTTTTGCATGCACAGCAGACGCTCCATGCATGCCCGAACTACCACCCTTTCCTCCTTTGCAGCCCTGGTTTGAATTCAAGCCACAGCTGCTAAGGAACATCCTCTCATTACATTCTCAACCCTTCATTTCCAGCTTGAATACAGCACTTTTAAAACTGGGTGCATTTTCCTGTCACCATGCAGAGCGAGGGAAAAGGTGTCTATTTCAAAAAGTGCCAAATCTCTCCCCCCCCCCCCCGGCTGTGCATGAAGGTAAATAAGCACCTTTGGCCAACTCAGTTATTTGGCACCTGGGGCAGAAAAACAACACCAGAACCTCTCCTCCTTGCTGGCAGTAAAAACACAACAATAAAAAATTTAGTAACGTAACAGTTTGCTGCCCTTTCATGGCATCCAGAATCCTTGAGATGGCCACCTCACTATGTAGCTGGTAGGCCTTGCTCTTCAGAGCTAGGAGAGCTAAGAGATGAAATTTCACTGTGAATGTGACATCATGTCTGATAAAGAAGTTAACAGGGAAGCCTCTGCTCAGGTAGAGCTCATGGATGTGTCCCTAGGGTAGGACTTAAGAGTGTAACAACCGATGTATTGGATCAGATCTGCAGTACTTCTGGCCAGGGCCAGCCTGAGACATTTTGCTGCCTGGGGCAAAGGACAAACTGATGCATCTTTTCCAGCCGACAGCCAAATGCTAATAAGAATAGCAGTTGAATCACACCAGTGATGGTGGCAGGCTAGTTTAGGGAGCCCAGGAATTCACAGGTCTCCCAACAGACAGGAAATAAAAGGGGGGTTAAGTGGAACTGTTTGGTAGGTAAATTGCTACTGTCCCTTCAGCTTCTGCTGCCAGAGGTGGTTGCCTGCCCAATGGTAGAGCCGGCCCTGAGTCCGCCAGATATGCCAGCTAGAAGCTCACAACCAGGAAATCAGAGAGTCTTCCCCGTTGGTTTGCTCCTAGCATCTGGCAGTCCAAGCCACGCTTGCCTCTAAGTCGGCCACTTACGCATTGCCACAAAAGGGGAAATGAATGCATTGTCAAAACAGAGGCTATGGGTTTGCATAAAAGCTACAGATTTAGAAATAATGACTGTAATTTGAACAGAAAAGCAACACATCTCACCATAGCAGGGAAAATTGTGTCCAGCTGAGCTGTGTGCCAGCTACAGCTTGCTGCTCAGGTGCTGTTGACGGGCAATGCTAAAAATCCTTGCTCTCCCCCTCCTATGCTTCTTTATCTTTACACTGAACTAGATAGTCCTCCCAACAGAGGACACCTTCCAACAGAGGACGCCTGATAGCCTTTCGAAGAGCCTGAATAGTAGAACGGATGGCCACCAAAGCTGTCTCTGTTCCAACTTCACCTCCTCCCACAAATACAGTGGAACCTCGGTTGTCAAATGTAATCTTTTCCGGAAGACTGTTTGACTTCTGAAACATTTGACAACTGGGCGGTCAGCAATTTCAATCGAGAGAATGGAGAAACATGCCTCAGAAGCTGTTCGATTTCCGAGGCGCATTTGAAAATGGAAGCATTCACTTCCGGGTTTTCGGCATTCGGGTTCTGAATTGTTCAGCTTCTGAGTCGCTCGAAAACAGAGGTTCCACTGTACATCCTAAAACATCTCTACACCCCCTGTATGCTTGCAATTCTTTAAACATAGTAACACAGAAGAACAGGGAAAGCTGCCTTCTTCTAAGTCGGACCACTGGTGCAACCATCTCTATTCTATTCTATTCTATTCTATTATTTATGGTCACAGACCAGCTCACATACAGAATCAAAAATCATAAAACTCAACGATGTAGCATTAAAATTTACATGGCAGGGACGGTACACGTGTGTATATTTCAGCATTTAGAATATGTAAATTAAAACTGGGTCGCTAAAATATAGCCTAAAATTGCCGTTGGGGGGGCCTTAATCATTGTGCTGACACCTGAGTTTTATGGCAGTCGCACAAAATTTGGCTACTTTTATCGTAATCTCAGGGTCCTTATCTTCTACAAGGAATTTTTGGCATTGGGATTCAGATTCATTTGAGAAATGGTGCAACCATCTCAGTATACACTCTGGCAGTGGTTCTCTGAGGTACCACGCCCTATCTGGAGATCCCAGGGATTGAACCTGGGACCTTTGGGGTACAAAGCATATGCTCTCTCACTGTATTATGGCTCTTCTCCTATACAGCTGTGATGAATGAATGAATGGAAAAAAGGTATGTCCCTCCTCATAGCGGGCTATCACATGATCACATCCAACAATTCTGCAAATATTAATTTCAGCAGCAACTAGTGCAAAGAGTGGGAAACGGGAACATATACTGTACTTTGAATAAACATGCTTGCATGATATGCCAAGGAAATTACAGACCCTGAACTGTATCCAGTGCTACTCGGAGTAAACCCACCTAAAGGAATGAATTTGTTAGTCATGTCCATTCATTTCAGTGGATCTACTCTGGGTAGGACAAAACAGTGGATACAGTCCCCTTTCACTCACTAGTCCACACTTAGAACACAATTACGAAATCATCATCATCAAACATCCAAAGCAGTTGGATGAAAGCAATACAATGGAAGGATACGATGATCTTGCAGACATGGGGTCTACACACTTATAATAATGCAGCTGTCACTGCAAGTTATGCAATGAGGGGAACACATTCAATTTATTTAAAATCAATTCACAAGATTCATATCTTATTTCATTAGCAGCCCTGGGGGTACTGCAGTCATATCATTTTACTTTAGCCTTGAGTGCAGCACAAAGTACGGAATGCAAAAACACTAAATCAAATGCATCAGTCAGAAGGGAAATTCATTTTGCAATAGCAAGTCTTCTTGGGGAAACAGCAATGAAAGCATTCACCAAGCCTTGCCCCAAAGACAGTGAGGTTTAGCATGTATAGGAAGACACTGGGGATCAGTTGACCTTCACTCACCACTAGTGCAAAGTTGACCCTCACTAGTTGTGCAAAGATTCATCTGTTGTGTGAAAAGTCTCTTTACCTCCCTCCCTCCCTCTCTCACTTGCTCCCAATGGCCATTGTTAGGACTCTCTTCTGGCGGCTTGCATGTTTCCCTTGGGAGGTAAACAGCATCTTGCAAGAGTGGTTTACTACTGGTGCCTTACCTTGCAGGTGCACAAAATTGCATAACAGCACTTCGGTGGGTGCAGAGAATAAACCCTCCCTTTTCCTGGGTCTGGGGCCTTTCGAGGGCCACTCCTCCCATTAGATGAGGTGAGGCAGCCAATTTTAGGGAGCCATTAGAACGCAAGAAGCACCCTGCTGGGTCAGATCAAAGTTCTACCTGGTCCAGCGTCCGGTTTCCCACAGTGGCCAGGGGCCCACACACAGATGATAAAGTGAGTTTGGCTTTGCTTGGCTTAATGCTGTCTTTTTGTCCTCTTGTCACCCATCCAAATCCCTGGCTGCTGTACCAAAATGTTTGGCAGCTGCTGCTTGAAGAACTAGGCAGCTCAGCTGGAGAGGGTCAAGGAACCTGTTGCCAGCTGGGGGGAGGAGAGAGAGAGAGAGAGAGAGAGAGAGAGAGAGAAAGAAAGAAAGAAAGAAAGAAAGAAAGAAAGAAAGAAAGAAAGAAAGAAATAGCAGCAGGAGAAGGGCATGGCAACACGCTACTATTAAGCCAAGGTACCCACTTCAGATTTAACAATAAACCACAAACCAATATTTTTAAGAGTGCAAATATGGAGACCTGTCTATGATAGTCATTACACAAGCTTCTAAAGAAGAAAAAGTTTTGTGCTCTCCCGCCCCCATTGTTCTTACCCAAATCTGCAGCTTAATTCTTTTTTCGTTTTTGAAAACCGTCTTGACTTTGAAATCGATCCCAACAGTGCTGACAAAAGCCGAGGTAAAAGAATCGTCGGCATAACGGAACAAAAAAGAGGTTTTCCCAACGCTGCTGTTTCCAATGATGAGCAGTTTGAACATGTAATCAAAGTTCTGGTCTGATGTGTCCTTCTGGCCAAACCTGGCGTCTTGCGTAGAGGCCATCTGTAATAATTTTCAGAAAGGTGGTGTGGGGGAAGGGGAAGAGAGAGGGTTATTTTTTGTGATCTATCTTTTAGGCTCACATCATGTAAGTCCAAAGCGCTTGCATTTAATTGAGCTCCTCAGTGCTGCATATCATAATATTAGAGGACAAGTTTATTGAGATCCTAAACTATTCTCCAACCCTCCTGGTAATCCAGCCATAAACTTAAGTGCTGACCAGTGCTGAAAACCTCTCCAAAAGAGCACCATCATGACTCACTCAGCACAGTATGGAACTAGCTCCCCATTCGCAGAAATGCTAAAGAACCTTCCTCGAGTAGCAGCACTGCAGTCAAAATTAATAGCTGTGGAAAGCAGTACAGGCCCTCGTAATTCAAGTCAGGGGAGGATGAAATGGAAAAGCATTTCAGGGGTTAAAAAAATTGGTAGGGTGGAAGGTAGGAAGCAAAGTGGTTTTTTCTCAATAGTGTTGCAAAACTAATCCAGTTTCAGGTCTATGGGTTAAGTACTGGCCTTGCTTACAAACAGCACTGCTTTTTAATAACACAGTGTATCTACAACATTTATATCCTGTCCTTCCTCCAAGGATACTGGGGGCAGCTTACAACAGTTTTCTGCCATGACCACTGTTAGTCTGAGAGGTTATGAGTGGCTGAAACTCACCTAGTGGACTTTTGTGGGTGAAAGAGGATTTGAATCCAAGATTTCCCCAGTCCTAGTCCAACATTCTGATGGTTAGAAAGTTAGACTACTACATTCCAACCACTACACAATAATGCAAATATTTCAAATATTTCGCTAGTATCCGTTTTATTACCAAATCCTATCTCTGCAGCTCTATGTACAATGAACATTGCAAAGACTCAGGCTGCATGGCAGCTACAGTCCTGCGCACAATTACTTGGGGTGGGGAAGTCCCATTGAACTCATTGAAGCTGACTTTCAAGTAGATGTGTACAAGGTTAGGCCGCCAGAAAAATTCTTGACTTGGTCTCATGCTGTTTGGCATCTTCTTGTCCCATCCTCTGGAGCCAGTATAGTGGCTGGAGTGATGGATTCTGTCTAATTTAAAACTAATTATTTCAGTCACAACAACACAACATTAGTTCTAATGCTGTCAGTAGGCAATTAAACTTGGTTCTATGGGCCGGACCCAGACTAAGTTAGTTGCACTTAGGTTGCAGTCCTAACCCCACTTACCTGGGGCTTAAGTTACATCAAGATTTAACTTGTTCCATCTATTTCAATGGAAACAACCAAGGCTGAGAATGTATTTCACCACAGCACACACTGTCTTTTCTTGCATTACACTAAAATACAAATTATACAGGCTAAGCTAGAACAGGTACCAAGTGGTATGGAGGGCACTTGCGGAGATGTTGGGGTTGGATTGTTTTTTCAAGTGTTCTCTCCAGCCTTTCAATTCTGCTTGAATGCATAATGGGTTTATCCTCCTTTTAAAAGTACAGCTTGTCTGATAATATTTCATTCTGAGGGTGGGGAGTTTGGATCACTGGCTGGTGTTACGAGACAAATGAATTGAAGAGCACTTCAAAGAATGGAGTTGCAGTGTGTGTGTGTATATATATATATATATATATATATATATATATATATATATATATATATAATTATTCATGACAGTCTCTGATTCAGGAATTCCTGCTGCTATCACTACACGGAAGCAGACTCCCACTCATCTCTTTGATTAAACATAACCACTCCCATCTGAAGGCTTGCTATGCTTCCTTTTACTTTTCCTCAATTATGAAGAGCCTGGTGTGTTCAGAGGCATCATAAAGGCATCCCAGTCCCGTCACTCGGCAGTAACTGCCAATTTCGTTTCCTTGTGCTATTCTTCTCACTAAAGTCCTCTGCACATTAGGGTCAGCTGGGGAGGCAGAACTGAGCAGCCTCAATGAGTGGATGAGATGGTGGAAGGCGTGGTTTTATAGGGCAGCACAAAAATAGAGGGTGGAATGTAGAGAACGAGTGGAATGTGGTTATTTCTGAGTGTAAATTCTATAAGAAGGACTGGGAGGGATGATACAGTATTACTCAGCAAGTGAGTGAGAACATAGAGCTCCACAGAATCATTCTGGGCTCCAAAAGTAATTTAGTACTGGGGACATACTATCCCCAACTCTCCTGAACAAAATGCCGAGGGTGATCTTTAGGTAGAGAATGAAAAAAACAAAACAAAAACAAAAGCCGCATCCAAAGGAAAGCATCTTGTGGCAAAGGGTAGCTTCAATTACCCTCACATTGACTGGGTAAATATTCTGGTCACTACGAAAGGGTGAAATTTCTGGATACTCTAAAACAGTGTTTCCCAACCTTGTGCCGCCAGCTGTTTTGGGACTACAACTCCCATCATCCCTAGCTAGCAAGACCAGTGGTCAGGAATGATGGGAATTGTAGTCCGAAAACAGCTGGAGGCACAAGGTTGGGAAACACTGCTCTAAAATGACTGTGCCCAAGAACAGTTGGTCATGGAACCAATCAAAGGGTTTTGAGCTTTATCCTAAGAAGGCACCCCAATTGTGTGTGAGATGTACATGTTAACCAAATGATGTCCAGTTCTGGGCACCACAGTTTAAGAAGGGTATTGACAAGTTGGAGTGTGTGCAGAGGAGGTTGACTTTGATGATCAAGAGTCAGGATACCAAGCCTTATGAGGGAGTTGGGTATGTTTAGCCTAGATAAAAGGAGACTGAGAGGAGATATGATAGCCATCTTCAAATATCTAAAGAGCTGTCACAGGGAAGATGGAGCAACCAATAGATTCAAGTTAAAAGAAGGGAGATGCCGATTGAACATCATATATAAATTTCTGGCAGCAAGAGCTGTTTGACAGTGGAACGACTACTTTGGTAGGTGATGGAATCCCCTTCACTGGAGGTTTTAAAGCAGAGGCTGGATGGCCATCTGTCAGATATTCTTTAGCTGGGATTCCTGCATTGCAGGGAGTTGGACTAGTTGACACTTGGGGTCCCCTCCAGGTCTACAATTCCATTATTCTATGACAAAAAAAGTCAGAGCATTCTGAATTATGCTGAACACTGGACAAATTGATTTGCCTGGCTCCATAAAAAGAATGACCAAGAGCCTGCTTTAAGCCACTATTTTTTTCTTTGAAGCCCCTCTCTTACCTGCCCCACCACACCTGACATCACGTTTGGTGTAAAGTGTGGGGTGGGTAGGTGTGGCTTCCCCAAAACAGCCTGTTGTGCTAAGTTTGAGTTGTTCCCGTCCCCGATACTGAAGAACAAGACTTTGCTGAAGAGGAATCATAGCTGCAAAGGTAAGTCATAGCTAATAACCTTTTAAGAGTCTTTTAACAATGTCATTAAGTATGTGGATAAGCTGATCAAGTAAATATTGTGTACTTAGATTTTCAGAAAGCTTTTGAAAAAGTCTGTCACCAAAGACTCATAAGCTTAGCAGTCAAGAGATAAGAAAACAAGGCCAGTAACCCAGTAAAGAATAGGAAGCATAGTAGGAAGAAATGGATACTTCTAGCAATGCTGGGGTGCATTAAAAGGGTTTGCCAAGGATCTGCATTGGGACAAGCACATTTTACCTTGTTCTCAAATGGCCTAGAGCTAGGAGTGAGCAGTGTGGTGGCCACGTTTGCTGATGATACCAAATTGTTCAGGGTGATTAAAACAAAAAGGAATTGTGAAAAGCTCCAAATAGAACTCTCCCAACCTGGTGAACGGGCATTAAAATGGAAAACATGATTCAACGTCAGCAAGTTGAAAGGGATGCACTTTGGGGGTGAGGAATCCTAATCACATTTGCACTAATCAGGTCTGAATTGGTAGCGACTGACCGGGAAAGTCATCTTGGGATCACGGTGGATAGCTGGATGGAAATGTTGACTCAGTCTTTTGGATGCCACAAATAAGAAATAATATATGCTCTGTATTGCACCATTAGTGATGGCTCTGTTGGATTCAGTTTCCCCCCCTCCTCTGGATTTTAATGTGTGCAGGGTCCATGTCAGATCTTTCATCTCCAAACAAAGAAGCCCCAACTATCCTCCAGGTAAACTTGGTTACGTGAGAGCAGTTAAGATGAGGGAATCTTTTCTGACTCCAGGGATTCTTTTGTGACATCACAGATGGTTCTTTCTACCAACCACCATCACTTGGATGCCAGCCACCACATTTCAACTCCCAGTAAATGAGCATTCTATTTCTGAATGATGACTCAACCTGGCCTGTTTCTGTGCATGGGGATGGACACAAGGGGGTGGGGTAGAAATCCTAAACTCAACTTACCATCGATGGCTTGCATGTGCAAATGGACCATCACACATCAAACACTACAGAAGGAGCTGCTCTGTCCCACACACAATGGTTTCAATAAAGGAAACTCGACATGTTCATCTGAAAGTTGTCAAGCCCAGTAAACACATGTATGTGTAAATAGGCCTGTCATCAACCAATAAATAAATGTCCTGGGAAAATAAGATCATAGCCTCAGTTTTCATTTAAAGCACTATGATATCACTTTATCAGTTACGGCTTCCCCCCAAAGCATCCTGGGAACTGTAGTTTAAGAGATTCCCCTTGCAGAGCTACAATTCCCTGAGTTCCCTGAAAAGAAATATTGACTGTTAAACCACTCTGAGAACTGCAACTCAGTGAGAAGAGGGATCTTCTAACAACTCTCAGCATCCTTGGTTCCCCCGGGATTCTTTGGGGGAAACCATGACTGCTAAAGTGGTGTAACAGTGTATTAAATGTATGGTGTGGTTGTAACCTAAGACAGATTGTTTTCTATCTCTAAGATTCCCAGGTGCTTTGAACAGCGCATGTTGTGTCCTACCTATGGTGAGACATTGCCGAGACAAGCAAAAGGGCTTTCTCAGTGGCTACACCTAAATTGTGGCATACTTGCCCCATGAAGCTGAAGTAGTTTGTTGCCTTCTGCCAAATAGCAAGTAGGCTTTTTATTATTATTATTCTGGCAGGCGTTTGCCTTGCTGTGCATAATACTGTGTTCATCTGTTATGCCTACCTTTATAGAATTTTTTTTGACATGGTTGGTTTATTGCAAATTTAATTGTCGCATGCCACCCTGAGTGATTTGTGTGCAATCGAAGGGTGGGGTAAAATGTCTTCTGCTGAGGAAAAGCAAGGAAATGTTGCTTCCAGAGAAAACGAGGGCAGGCAAAGGATCAGTGCAGTCTGAGTCAGCTAATAAGGCCAGAAGTGCAGGAATCGGAAATGATGGGAAATAGAACCCAGCCAAGCTCTGGGATTTGGGCACTTCCTGACATAGGCTTTCCCCATCTGACCCCACTGCTTTGGCAGGTGTGTAACATTAACTGTGCAATTGCTGTTAATGGGGAATGTGATGTGTGGAACTACCTCAAATCCACTAGCATGTACGTTGGTTGTGAAATCCACTGTAGTGCAGTGGTTAGAGTGTTAGGCTAGGAATTGGAAGGCCTGGGTTCAAATCCCCACTGAGCCACAAAGCTTACTGGGTGACCTCCGGCCAGTCACTCACTCTCGGTCTCTTATACCATAGGATTCTTGAGAGGATAAAATGCAGGAGAGAAAGATGCCACCCTGAGCTTCTTGGAGGAAAGGTGGGGTAGAAATGATATAAACAGGTATTTTCAATTTAATTCCATGATCTATATACATCTAAGGAACTAAGGAAGAGAATTGGTTGTCTCTGCAACAAAAAGCTTTTTTGGGGGGTGGGGGGTGGGGAATAGTAGGCAACTAAGGTTGCAGTCTTATACTCATTTACCCGGGAATAAGGCCCCGTGGAATAAAATGTGCTTATATCTGAGTAGACACGCATAGGATTCCAGAGACAAAGCTTCTTTTCACTAACAAATTAAAATGAGTCTAAGGAGATAACTAGTTTAACTAGCCCTACAACCTCTTCTGCAAAGACTACAACACTCAGTCAGAAAAGAAAACCCATTAGAAACTTCCAAACCACCAGAGAACAAAAGAATGGGACCTGGAATTGCTTAAAGGTTTATTCAGAATTATTCTAGACATATTGAGCAGGAGGGAGGGGGAGGAGGAAGCATTTTTATTTGTGGACTTTAAATGCTAATCTGAAGTACTCTGCTTGATTGCATTTTCATATCTCAGAGAATCCTTGATGCTCTGTAATTATAATTATGGAGGAGACATGGAAAAAATACATTATTAGTCCACCTCAATGCTGCCGCACCTCACAGCTTTGTTTTTTACAGCTTTGCTGCTACCTATAGATATAGATAGATAGATGATATAGCTCTTTTGCTGCTTAGGGAAGGGGGGAGCAGATCTTTCCATCTTGAAATGTCAGATTAAGATTATAACATCCATACATAATATCCAAACAGAAGATATGCTAAGGCAATGCAAAATAAAATATTTCAGCCCAATTTTTTTTATCTGTGCTACCTTACAACCACAGTTCTGTTTGTACAAACCTATGCAGCCCAATCTTATACTTGTTTACTCAGAAGTAAGTTCAGTTGAGTTCAATATGACCTACATTCAAGTAACAGTGTTTGGTTGCTGTCCTGCTGCCCTATCCTAACCTAACAGCATGGCTCCCAAAATAAGTCCAACTGAGTTCATTGAGTCTTATTCCTAAGTAAGTTTTCTCAACAGACAAAACCTGCATAACTAATCCAGCGGCAAACTCACCTTTAATTCTGATTAAAAACATATTTATTCTTTCAACAAATAAGCAAGGTTTCTAGTTTTGTCAGGACACTGGATGAAATGTTTAAAATACAATGATATAGCAGAGATAATGGGATGTCAGCATGTAGCATAATATGGGCTAGTGATTCAGTCGAGATGGTTATTCACCTTTCATAATCAAGCACGCCCAACCATTTACAGAGGTGCTGTATAAGGGAACACTGAGATTTTGACATTTGTTTTAAGATTGCACTTTATTTTGCAATTGGAAAGAATAAATGTTAAAACCTGCATTACAGAAGGGGAAAACACACTTGCTAAATCAATGTATTGCAAAAACCAAACAGCTCAGAATGAAAGTAAATATTTGGTGGCCAAATTTCTAATACCAAGATGATGCATGTTTATCAGTATGAGTATTGTAGAGCTGCCATTCAAATGACAGTATTGTAGAGCTGCCATTCAAATGACAGTCGTAATAATGGTCATTTAGTAGCCTATAACTCAACAAATGGGAGTAAATTATTGTGACTCAATAAAAAATGCATACCTTTGTACATTACAAACACCTGAACTTTATTTTATTTCTTCAGTCTGGGTAGTAAGAGCTTCCAGATAAAGCATTTTCAAGAGTGATACTCTCAGTTTCTTCTGAGCTACATATCATTCTTTGTTCCAGAATGACAATATCCCCATAACTGCTATCCCCCCCCCTTCTAAGACACATTACATATTAACTTATGGTTATTACTATTATTTTCTTACCTTGATGTACCTATGATCAGAGACTCATTGCTTTCAAAACTTACACTATGCAAAAGAATTTAGGGATCACAGGTTTACATGATCCCTCAGGCAAAATATATATCACATCATCAAAAGCAACTTAACAGAAGATCTAACATTAAGGCTTCAATCGGATACCTAACTGGGAGTAAGATGCATTTAACTCAGTCGCTTTAACTTTTGGGTCAACCTGCACAGGACCGCACTGTTCGTTAGCACGCAGAGCAAACCTGTGTATCTTTACTCGTCAGTAAGTCCTACTATGCTCAGTGTGTGGGGAGAGGAAGGATTACTCCCTAGTAAATGTGTTTAGGATTGCATCCCTAATGCTGGAGATTTAGTGTGCTCTTAAAAAATAATCCAACATACAAAGCTGCAATAACAGAAATCCATTTCCCCCTGGTGTTATTATGCCCCCAAATGGGGGAATGGGCTTCTGTTGGGTTGCTTCTTCTTTTCTCTTCAGTGCACATGAAACCTCCAGCATTAAGGCTGCAATCCTTAACATGCTCTGTGTCCTCTGCTGTCGCCCTGGATCTCTAACACTCACCCTCTTGGAAGAGGAAATGGTGTTGTCAGGGGAAAGGCGTTCGCTAGCTGGCTTGGATTCACTAAGTAAGCGATGCTTGAGTTGACGCCTCGCTTATCCTCCCTGCCCAGTGAAGGAACAACCAAGATACGTGTGACCAAAGATTTATTTTGGTGTGTGTGTGTGTGTGTGAAATAACAACATATGACAACCTGTGCCTAGTGCAGCACCCCTCCCTCTTCGAAAGAAACAACAACCCATCTAAAGATGACCAGCAGCAATCGCACAACAACCGAGTGACTTTAGGAGAGGGGCGCGCGCGCTCTGCCTGTCTCTCGTGCGCGTACCCGCCATCTCACCCCCCCGGTAGCCACTACCCTTTCCCTGAGCGAGCGCGCAGAGTTCCGCCAGGCTTGCTCGCGGCTCCCTTTCGGTCTGTTGTCACTCACCTGCACAGGAGCTTCGTGCCTCATGGTTCAGCCGCGCACCTGTCCTTTCCCCTCGGCCGCTGTGGTCTCACTGGCAACCGGGAGCAGCAGTAGCAGCAGCAGCAGCAGCCGACTCGTGGCCAACCCCGGCTACACGCCACGCACACAGGCACAGAGAGACACACGCGCCCTGCGCGTCAGCAGCAGCAACAACACGCTCGCCTCGCAGCCCAGCAGACAATTCAGCACCGCGGAGCTGTCCACCCGGCCTCCCCTGCCGCGCCTCGGCCCAGCGCCCCTCGCGGCGGCTGGTGGGAGCTGTAGTGCGAGCCTCCGCGCGTCCCAGGCCCGGGTCCAATGGAAAGCGGAGGGAGCCAGGACTACAAGTCCCAGGGACTCTCGCTTCCGCCGCCGCCCGGAGCTCCACCCCACTCCCTCGAGGCGGCGGCTCCATGGAAACGGGGCGCGGGGGGAGGACGGCCCTGCGCGGCCGCGAGTTTGCGCGCTGTTGGGCGGAAGTTTCTGCGCTTTCTCTAGGCGATACTAGGAGAACCCGGAGAAGGTAAATACTGTAGGCAAGAAATGCAATTCCCACCCCACCCCCATTTGTTTCTACTTCGAAGCAGGTCCTACGCGTTGCCCCCAGAGGGAGGAGAAAATGCAAATCAATAAAAATATATTTAAAGAGAAAATGCAAAGCCCGCCTCGGCCATTTAAAGCCACATTTTCCTTGTTTTAGATACTGTTTCTCAAAGAAAAGGAAAGTGGACAGTCCTTTTCGTTAGCGGTGGAGAAGCTTGTCAGCTGCTTTTAAAGAAGTATTTGAAAAGAAGGTAGGTGGGAGCCCACAGCGCTCTTACCTTGCCGTATATTTCCATCGAGATCTCGCCCAGGCGCCGTAGTGCCAACCGGAGAAAGAGACACGTCCACACACAGAGAGCGGGAGAGGGAGAGAGAGACCCTCGTGGGGAAAGCGACGGCCCCTGAGACTGCTGGTGGCGTCGGGAGGCCAGGCGGAGAACGCACTTGCTTTGCCTTCTTCCCCCGCCCCACCGCCGCCCGGCAGGTGGAGGAAGCCGTGCTTCGGCGTTATTAAGCGATGCCAAACGCAGAGCTGAGTTTCTTAGCAGCGCTATTAACACGCGCGCGATCCGCCTGAGCCTCCCTTTGGGCACTTTTTTTTGAAATTTTGCATTAATTAACTCTGATCCAGAAGAACAGCAGGTGAAGGAGGCCGAGGGAGGAGGTGTGTGTGTGTGGCAGAAGCAACCAAGTTACATAAAATGCCTAGCAAAACAAAGCAGTGCAACAGAGACGAGGCTGGAGAATTAATTAAGCCCGTCTCTGGCTGATCTGGTTGCAAAGCAGGCTTGGAAGTCAGTCTCGTGGGTGGGTTTTTCTGCGACCCCTTAGACAAGCAGTAGGAAGACTGCAGGCATTTGTAGTCCTGCATTGTAACGGGTTGGGCTAGATGACCCTTGGGGGACGTTCCAATCCTACAATTCTATATTTCTATATTCCATGTTGAAAACATTTTTGGATACCTATCTAGACAGTTGGAAGGCTTATATTTCTTATCTGGTTAACTTAAGACTGTATCTGTACCTGTAATATGAACTGATAGTGGGTATTTTTGTTGTTATTGGTGTTATTTAGATTGTTCCCACACTTTTATTGTTCCCACACTTTTTCTTCCACCTTCCTTTACTTTCATAAATTTAATAATAATAATAATAATAATAATAATAATGCACCTGCTTAGACTTGATTGACTTCAAATCCCTAGCGTATGTTCACTGTTTGTTGAAGGTTGCTCACCTGCCACTCACTCTTTGTATGCTGAATGTGTTGGGGTAGAGATGGCATAGAGAAAAGTGTGTGAGTGAAAGATAGAGGCAGGGGCGCAGGTCATACCTCGACAACCGAACGCTTCGACTTCCGAAGGTTTCGACTTCCGAAGTCAACAACCCCTGGAAGTCGGGCGCGCGTGTTCTGCGCCTGCACAGAGCGGTGCGCTGAAGCGGTGCTTCGACATCCGAAAACCTCGACTTACGAAGATGGCCGCGGAACAGATCGTCTTCGTAAGTCAAGGTGCCACTGTACTGGTCAACACTGGCATAGAAAAAACAAGTTCTGCGTAAAATAGGCAGCAACTCTTCAGGGTCCACATGCCAGGGATGAGTGTGTGGCTCTCATGCCCCCCTAATCAGCTGATCCATGCATATTGAGTTATTGTCCCTACCCTGGCTCATCAAATGATCAATCTGATGAGCAGGGAGGTGGAAACTGGAATCTCCATGCTGCTGGTCTGCATGGAGAGGTTTAAACCCAAATCAGACCGTTGGGGGTGGGAATCATGCAGAGCATGGAGAAAATGGAACCCAGGGTAGTGCAACAAAGCTTAGTGGTGGAAGGTTGGGGAGAGATTAAAGGAAGGACTTCCTCATACAGAACACAGTTAAACTCTGAGATTTGTTTGCACAAGACTGTAGTGATAGCCACCAAATGGGATAGCTTTAAAAGCAGCTTAGCTAAAATCATGGAGGATGAGGCTGTTAGTGAATCACATGGGGAGAGTGTTGTTGTGCTTGCAGGCTTCCCATTGGCAACTGGTTGGCCATGTGAGAAGAAGATACTGCACTAGGTGGGCCTTTGGTCTGATCCAGACTTCAGCATTTTGTCACAGCTTCCATGTGCGACTTCCATTCTGCTCATGGGGCTCATCTTTGAAGAGCTATGTGGGATAGCTAACCCACTCTGAGGCAGTTTTTATTTTATTTTTTTGCAATGAAGATGTTTTTCACAGGATGAAAAGTCACTCCACAAGTACCAGATGTTAATTCTGGAATCACTCCAGGCTATACCAGAGCAGCTACTTCCAGTCCACTGCCCTGAAAAAGGGTGCCAGAATAGGCTGCAAATGTCAAAAATAGATAGATGTTGTGATGTTCGCCTTGTGTTCTTCCATGCACAGAAACCAGTGTGTTACTTGTAACAGCCTCACTGCAATCCCCCCCCCCTTTTACTCCCTAGCTTAAATTGCATTTCCCTCAGGGAACAAAACTAAAAGGTTTTAGTTGTTGACAAGACCATCATACGGCTTTTTTTTTTTACCCCTGTTCAGATGACACTCTATCAGTGTGTTATTATCTGCTGCACTGACATGGAAAATAGCTTGAAAGATGACAGCTGGGATTTGCTAGAGACCAAGACTTTGAGTCTAGAGCACAAGGCTTTGAGAGCAAGCGAAATGTTTTCTTCTAGCACCATGTTGAAATGCGTTGCATTCATATTGTTCGAAGAAGTGCATTTGGGGACTGTTTAAGGGGCATGGGGCTGGGGCAAAGTATGAAAAGGTATTGAGGCCATAAATCTTTATTTTGATAGGCCAAGCATTGTGTAATTTAACCCATTGTTCACATTACATCAACACTTAAGAGTCATTCTTATCTGGCCATCTATTCTCTCTTAAGATCAACACATGAATCCTAGTAGGTGTCCCTTACAGCGTATTTTTCGCTCCAGAAGACACACCTGACCATAAGACGCACTTAGTTTTTTAGAGGAGGAAAACAAGAAAAAACCCCTGAATTAATGCTGCTGTCAGCAGCGGCGGCGGAGGGAGGAGCAGCCTGAATTCGGGCTGCTCGTCCCTCCCCTGCCCCTCAGCCACTGGCGGCGGCAGTTTGTCACTCCGCCGCCGCTGGGAGCCATGGTTCCAGCGACAGAGGCATCCCTCCACTTGAGGGATCCCACTGCTGTCCAGTGCCTTCACTCCATAAGACGCAGACATATCCCCTTCCTTTTTAGGAGCGGAAAAGTGTGTCTTATGGAACAAAAAATACGTAATCCTGGCTCACTGAAGCAGGAAGGTGGCAACTCTGTCCTGCAACTGGCTGTACCACTTTGGAATATAGATGGAAGGTCACATGGGGCAATGCTTCCCCACTGGGGAGAAAAAAATCCATGCACTTACAAAACTTGAACATGCAGGGCTGAGGCAGGTGCCTCAAGGGGTAGAACCCCCAAGAGGAGGCAACCCACCCACCCTGCTGCCGCCTCTGCTGGCAGAAAAGCGGTGGTGGCAATGGCTTCCAGCAATATCTCATGAGATCTTGCTGAAATCTCACGAGATCTTGTGCACTCCATGGGCGCGACCACACAACCCAGGTAAAAGAGGCTGGGGGGGGGGCAGGGGCTGCTTCAGCAGCAAGACGATACCTCCCCATTTTACTTCTGAAGGTGAAATGCGATGTACCACCCCCTGAGTACATGAGACACAAGAGTAAGCTAGAATGCAATCCCCACCTGCAGTTTGAAGTGGTGCAGCCTTGGATTATAAATGATGCAGTCACACATACCTGAATGCCTGCCTTACCTGTACAAAAAAGTGCACCAAACGCTATTTCTTCATTTAGGCCCAAATAAATGGTTTGACTAGGGTGGGTGAGTATATTTGGCCTCCAAACAGGCCAATCAGGAAAATTTCATACAAAGGCTCTATGATTGTGTTGAAATAATCTTTTAGCCTGCCAGAGACCTTGCCGTGCATTAATATGTAAATTGGGGTGAAGTGTTATATCAAGAGTACTCTGCAGTCATCTATTTTTGCGCATCTGATTTACAGTATGCCTCTTTTTGAATGAGCCACTTTGTCTTTCAGCCATTTAATGCAAAAGGGGGAGCAAATGCCATCTATAATTCCTGCAATAGGCAGCGATACAAATTGAAAACAAGCTTCCAATGACATGGAAAACCCATATTGTTATATCAAAGGATGGTTAGATAGAAGCCATTACTTAGCGTCTGTGTTGATTTCGATCAAACACAAATGACCTGTAAGACAGTATGTTCTGATCACAATCTCTATTATATATTTGTTCACAAAAGAAGCCGGATGGAACAAAGATTGATTGTACCCTGTCAAAATTATTTTGCAGGTAAATTTCCATGGGGATGTGAAACTGACAAAATGATTGCAAGGAATTTCCTCTCTGACAATGGTCCTAGCTTTAAGTTTTAAACAAAACCAGTCAGATTACTAGAGAGAATATTGAATTTATTATGAAACACTTTCTACAATTGAATTTCATTTTCTATTTGTTCCTGTAAGCTGTGACAGGCAGCCTATCTCAGCCTTCATTCCCTAGGGGCAGACAGCCAACAGCTAAGCTCCCTCCCTACTGGGGAAGATTTGCCATCTTTTAGGGGAGATGGGGAAGTTCTAGAGGTAGTTTGCACCTTGATAGGCTCATCTCCCAACTTCTTCAAGGTGTCAAGATCCCTTCCTTAAAGTACGGGGCCCATCCTGTGATTGCCTGGGCATGAAAGACCATAAACATCAATTAATGTGGCTCTCTGGACCACTCTCTCTCTGGTCCTCTGAACTCTGCCCACTTTCACCCATGGCAACACCCACCCATTGTATGCGGCCCCTGAAAGGTTGCCCCAAAGAAACGTGGCTCTTGGGCTGGAAAGGTTCCCTGTCTCTGTTTTAGCGGAAGGATGGTATAAAATATTTCAAACCCATCAATACTTGGGGTCCTCCTCTGCCCCTCCCCAATGCTAGGCAAGCAGCTGCTTTGCAGGGAAGATGCACCTGAGTGTCTCTGTGTCTGTCAGTCAAGCTATTCTACCTGCCACCTGCAGTGTGCTGTGCGCAGTTCAGGGAGCAGGAGCTTCGCATAGCTTTTCCCTTGGATTCCGTATCTCTGTGAACAAGGACACGGCAGAATGATGTAAATTATCAGCATCCTGTTTCTGACTGGGAAAAGCATTCAAAGAACTTATCATCACAGCACTGTGGTTTCCATGGCTACTAGGTCACCATGCTAGAAATTCACCTCAGTCTAACCATATGTAATGATCTGCTATGACCGCCCAGTGTGGTGGTGATGGTGGATGTTAGATATTGTCTTTTACTTTGCCACTGCGGTGGATTTCTTTAAAGCCAAACGATGCCCGTTTTTGAGCTTCTTAGGTGTGGTTTGCCCACTGGCCAGCAGAAATGGCCTAGTCTGCTCCTGAGCCTTCAAGAGCAGCTGGATCTGTAGAAATGAGCAGGTAAAGCTTGGGGTTTTTGTTTTTGTTTTGCTGCATGGAGATCAGTGTTATTACCTGCTGATCTCAGCAGATCAAGCTGTTGTTGAAATCACACAAACAGGGTAAACCTTGTTCTTATGGTAAATGTCCCTCCTTATAGCAGCCAAGAATAATTCCATCAAATTGCATGAATGTCAGGAATTACTCTTCACTTGAGACTCTCTGTCAGTGGTGGATTTATGGCTGTGCAGCGGTGTGTATGCACTGAGCTGAGGGGGCACAGTCTCAAAACCGAGTTAGCGCTTTCCCAGCTTTGGGAAGGCTCTAGGACCCTGCCAGGGTTTGTGCCTCCTTCTCAAAGTTGGGTACCTCCTTACCTGCCTTTGGGTGAGGCGCCAAATTTTGGCCTTGCACAGGGCACCGTAGTACCCAATTGCGCCACTGCTTTCTGCCATATCTTGGAAAACACTGGAAGCTGCCTTAAGAGTAGTTTCAGACTATTTGTCTAGCTCTCCAAGTATTGTCTATAATTCAACTTGGCTGGGCTCTGACTGAGGTCTTCCCTGCTGTCTTCTGCCCAATGCTCTTTCTAAATACACTGTCTACATAAGAACATAAAAAGAAACTGCTGGATCAGGCCAGTGGCCCATCTAGTCCAATATCCAGTTCTCACAGTGGCCAACCATAATACATGTCACAGACTGGGCAGAGGAGGAATGGTGGAGACCCCCTTCCCATCCTGAACCTTCCAGGGAGGAGGAGGAGGAGGAAGACAGTATAGATTTACAGGCTTCCGGTCCGTCGCGCTGGTGAAGTTGGACGCAGGGACTTCGTGCTCCGAGGTCCCTGGCTTCGTGGAGGGGGGGAAGTCTGCAGAGCGAGCGGACTCCCCGAAAAAACACCGGGTAGAGAGTCCCGGTGACATAGTGCCCAGCTGTTTGCTCCGGACGCGAATCCTCTGCTGCCCGAGAGCTCAGTAGAGCAATCGAGAGCCAGCGGAGTGGAGTCGCGGGAGCCATTTTTGGGTTTCATCTTACCTCCTTGAAGTGAAGCTCCGAGTCCTCAGCCTGCAAGCGGCGGATTCTTCCAAGGAAATAAAAGACTTCTTCAAAGTAAGTCAAATCTCCATTCGGATCTTAAAAATTTTAAATTTGAAGATAGGAAGAGATTCTAAAGTAACGGAAGCCGATCTCTTCCAAATGGACAATCGGGAGGCGCATTAAACATTCCCAAGCCGAAAAGGGAAAACTTCTTTCAAGATTGCGGACCCGAGAGAAAGAAAGACTTTTCCAAACCTCCCCAGCCCCCGGTGTCGTTGCCCCTTGAGGTTCAGCAGCAACAAGGGGGAGGACGCTTTGACAGCTGTCAAAAGCTGTCAAATTGCTAAAGGACTAAGAAAGACGATTTTATTCCTGTGAATTGGAAAAATTGATTCAAAAGGTTTTAAAAGGATTTAAGTGGATTGTAAATTTGAAATCTGATGAGGTTAAAGACAAAGGATAAGAACAGCCAAGATGGAGCCGACAACGTGGTAGAGAGGAATTTTCCAGTACCCTTCGGCCCTTATCTCTAGTCTGCCTGTGGTTAAGTGAGTTATGAAAACAAAGTTCTCTTGAGCTTTCCAGGAGGCTGTGCGGAGCTACCTACAAATATGGGAAGATATCTACAAGGAAAGGCAATGTTTGAATCCAACAGAAAAGGAGAATGAGGTGCAAGAGCAAGATTTAGAGGACAATTTTGAATACGAGACTGTGTGTGAGAAGCAACAACTTGAGGACAATTTGGAGACTGATTTAGACCAAAAAAAATATGTGTTGGATGATGAAAAACAAAGATCTGAACAAGGAGACGAGGCCGACAAGGAGAAGCAAAGTGAAGAGAAGATTGATGGAAGTGAAATTCCTGGAGAGACTGAAATGTTGAATGGTGTTAGTGAAGGGAGGGAAAGGCAGAAAGAGGGGGGAGCAAAGGCCTGGAAGTGGAAGTGGGATAGAATTGGTGTGGGGTAAAAATTTTAGTTTAAGGTATACTTTTGGCTTATGAATAACGTTGTCGGAGTCTTGGCCTGTTAAAGGATATGCTGATCCAATTGGGAGGAGGGACTTTGGGGGGGGGGGAAGGAGAGATTTTTTAAAAAAAGTTTAGGGTTAAGAGTTTTCTGGAGGGAGTAGAAGAATGGCTGAGGAAACATGCTTAGAGTTTGTTTTTTTTAGTAACTTTGGTGATCAGAAGTTGTTTGGGTGGAGAACTGCTTGTCTCCCTCTCCTTACTCTTAGTACCCAGTGGCAGGGGGTGCTTTGGGGAGAGAGGGAGGGGTGGAGGGAAACCCAGACACAAAAATGGAACCTTTTGACTGCTGGGCCCCTCGGGCTGCCCCGGTGGCAGGGGGGGGGACTCAGGGGGGGACAGCATGAAGAAGGAGGAGGATTGTGTTAATATTGTAAGAATAAGATTTTGTATTGGAGTAGAAAACCCGCCATAATTATGTAATGAAGTTGGGAAATCCAGGAGGAGGAGAGTCGTGGAAGCCACTAATATTTTATTTTTTTTATTTTTTCCCCCTCTTTTTTCTCCCTTTTTATATTTTTTTTCTTTTTTCTTTTTATTTTTTTCCCTTTTTTTCAATATAGCGAAGAAATAGCTGGGGGACAAGCCAAACCCCAGAGATCCTCCGTCTTTATCCTCTCAGTGGCAGGGGGGGGGATGAGGGGGGAGGAAGGAGGGGGGAGGTCAAACCCAGCTTGGAATGGACCCCTTTGTTTCCCAATGCCCATGGGTCTCACTGGTGGCAGAAGGGGGCCTGTGGGTGGAGGGAAAATGAAGGGACAGAGTTTATGTTGTATGCTTTGTATGTGTCCTTTTTATAAAATTAATAAAAATTATTATAAAAGAAAAGACAGTATAGATTTACAACAGGGGGTTGAGGGAGGTAGCAGCTCAGAGGCAGATGTGGGGAAAAACTGGGAAATCATGGGAACAACACCCAGCTGACACGTTGTCATTAGAAAGCATTCCAGACCCTCCATCTCCTAGTACCTGGCAAGCCTTAAAAGTAGGAGAGCAAAGAGCTCAAAGACACAGGGCACGTAGCAGCACTCGTAGAGGAGATGATGAGAATGACGAATGAGGAAGTGGGAGAGACGGGGAGTGGAGATACACTCAGGACAATGCCATTATCCAAAAGGCTGGGTTCTATAGCCTCTCTCTGTAAAGACTGAAATAAAAAAGGACAGTAGGACAATTTTCCTTGTCTCTATACTTTCCTGGGCAACCAGCCGGGAGTCGCCGACAGCATCCTGACAATACCTGAGGGAAACCAGCAAACAGGACATGAGCACAAGAGCACTCTCCCCTCCCATGGTTCCCAGCAACTGGTATTCAGAGGCATACTGTCTCTGATAGTGAAGATAAGCCCGAAACTGTAATTTACTCACTTCTTTTGTAAAAACTGGCTCTTTCTGCAAAGCTAAAGTTGCAAGAACTTCCCTGCTGTCTTTGGCTCAAGCCTCCTTTAAAAGGAAAAAGGAGCAGGGAAATGGGTGTTGTTGCAGCCTCCTCATCCTTTTCTGTTACTGTAATGAACTACCAGGGACGCAGGTGGTGGTGGTCTAAACCACAGAGCCTAGGGCTTGCCAAACAGAAGGTCGGTGGTTCGAATCGCCATGACGGGGTGAGCTCCAGTTGTTCGGTCCCAACTCCTGCCCACCTACCAGTTTGAAAGCATGTCAAAGTGCAAGTACTGTACATAAATAGGTACCGTTCCAGCGGGAAGGTAAACGGCGTTTCCATGCACTGCTCTGGTTCACCAGAAGCAGCTTAGTCATGCTGGCCATGCTGCAGACAAACGCAGGCTCCCTCGGCCTGTAGAGCAAGATGAGCGCGCAACCCCAGAGTCGTTCATGACTGGACCTAACGGTCAGGGGTACCTTTACTTTTAACGAACTACCACAGAACAAAAGCTCCCACTAAGACAGGGGTGGGGAACTTGTGGCCCTCCAGATGTTGGCCCTCCCCCCAGCCAATATGGCTTATAGCTAGGGATGTGCATCTAGTTTGCCTCTGGCTCCAACAACAAAGTACTTCTGTACAGAAGTAAAGGATCCCCTCTGAAAGAATCTCAATAAAAGTACCAGGTAATGTTTTGCTCATGTTCATGTGAATACAGACACTGTCTTCAGTTGCTTTCCTGATGAAGACGCATAGTCTCCCCCCTTCTTCTGTGAAGCACTGGGCAATCTCTCTTGTGAATCAGCCCTATCAGTTCCTCCTGTTTACATTGTCCTTTGAAGCTCTTGCAAGAGTTCACAAGGGATTTGCTGTACCCATATACCTCCTGCATGGCTTAGCACAAGGGCTGCACAGAAATCCCTGCATGCATCAAAAGGAGGAGGGGAAAAAAACCAACATTCTGTGTTTGGAAGGCTGGTAGACTCAGACTCAAAGCTCATTATCTAACTTGTTTACTCTGTGAAAGGGGATCACATGTCAAAGCAAAAGCTTAATCTCCCCCCAACCCTCTTTCCAGTGCAAGCCTATGCATGTTTACTCAGAAGTAAGTCCTGCTGCATTCAGGGGGGGGGCTTACTTCCCAGTAAGCATTTTGAGGATTGCCATATGCGAATGTTTTTTTTGACCCCATTTTAATTAATTAGGAAATGCATTCTCTTAAGGGCACAGATTCCAGGAATCCATTCCAAACTCAATTTAAGAAGAAAGCATAATTAATTGCCACTCACCCACTGCCAATATCGCCTGTAAATCTAGATACATTAATAATATGAACCTTTCTGAATAAGTATCGTTATTAGGAATCCCCCGATTTTGAAGCATGGGAAGTCAAAAATTTTATGATTTGGCATAATATTTGGTTTAATTGATATGTATTTGTATAATTTGGAATAATTGATATGATATGATTGGTTTGTAATTGGAAAATTTAATAAAAATTGTTTAAATAATAATAATCTGAACCTTTCCCCACTGCTTATACCTAGACCACAGCCTAATACTGACAGTCATATACCATTGCCACATTTTTGGTAGCCTTCAAAGAAAATATTGTTAAATGTTCTGCAAATCCTTGATTGGTAAGATGTTCCAGATGTGGTGCATATCAGACTTTTGATTTCCCTTTGGGAAAGAGATTGTTTTTAGTGGAGAGATATGTCTTATTTTGCAATATTTGGTTTAAACATTATGTTTTGGTTTTAGAAACATTTTTACCCTGCTCTTTAGCTGAAGAGGACTCTTGTAGCGCAGCTCCTACCCTCAGGATGACAACACAAAAGACAGGACACAAAAGGAAATGGGCTTGGTAACTTACCTTCCAAGTCCCGGACTGCAGAATCCGGGACCGGCAGCCGTGTGACACCGGAAGTTGCGTTGACGTAACTTCCGGTGTCGCTTTGCCCTTCTATGGGCACCAAAAATGGCCGCCGCCGGCTTCGAAAGTCGTTTGTACGCATGTCAGGAAGTGCGTCGACGCAACTTCCGGTGTTGCTCCGCCCATCTATGGGCACCAAAAATTGCCGCCGCCGACACCGGAAGTCGCGTCTATGCACTTCCGGACATGCGTAGATGCGACTTTTGAAGCCGGCGGAGGCCATTTTTGGTGCCCATAGAAGGGCAAATCGGAAAGAAAAAAAATGGCCGCCGGCAGGAGAAAATAAAGGAGAAAAACGGGAGACAAAGTGATATGGGGAACCACCGGGAAAAGGTAAGTAAAAACGGGGGGTTTCCCGGGGAAAACGGGGTACTTGGCAGCTATGCTTGGTAAGGCAAGCGCAAATGCTAGTTATTTGTACATCACACAATGACCAACTGGAATGGAAACAGTTCAAACCTTTGTTGAGGAACTTGATTGTTATGGGGCATTGTTGCATATTTATTAGCATGAGCCCACTCTGGGAGCAGTTACTGCAGGGAAAGGGTATATAAATAAAACTTTATTTTACTAGCCCAACATTGTCCATTCCAACTGGTCTGGCAGCATCTTTTGTCTCGAGTCAAGGTTTTTCTCAGACCAGTAACTTGAGTTCCTTTTACTGGTGATGCTAGAGACGACCTTATTAATGCAAAGCATGTACTGTACCACTGAACTATGGGCCCACCCTTCAGAAGACAAGAACTGCTGACCATCTGAGCACAATCAAACCCTCTAAACAACCAGTTCGGCAGCAAGTCAGTACTTTTAAGCATATGGGTAGCTAGCTGGGAAGGACTGTCTGTTTCTATCCACTGTATGAGCTAGTTCAGGACTGCACATTGCAACATCTTTCTCTGTGACATTGACTCTATGACCATCTCTTCAGTTCCTACTAAATTGGCTCTTTCCTTGTGGACATTTCTCTCTGCACTTTTGATCTCCTGGAAAAAAATTCCGGTGGCATTTAAGTCTCTCACCTTTGTGTTCCTATCTGGAGCAATAAAACAGCACAACCAACACTTGAGAAATAGCTGCTTGGCATCACCTTCTGTCCCTCTACACTAATCTCTCTGGCTCTTGACAACTAAATCAGCCGCAATTCCAGTCCCAAGTCTCTAAAAGAGACAAACTGTATCACAAGCAACTGCAAAACGGAATGGAAAATCTGGAGAAAGGAATCTGGCACACAGCTAAATTTCTCTGGGCCACTTCACATATTACATGTTTAGGTATGCTATAAACTGCTGAGAGTTTCTCTCCCCTCTCAAAAATAATTAGAAAGTGATGATATGTGATGATATATCATCATTATCATCATCATCAACAACAACAACATCATCTAAAAAATAAATGAATATTTCATTGTGGATTGTTTTCTCAAAGGTATTCAGTGTTAATGAAGGCAGCTGTCCACAAACCTAGTTGCACTATGTGGCAGTCCCAACCCTCAGCAGATGGCTGTATCTTCTATACTGTACTAATCACAGGTTTTCTTTTTGTGTGCCGCTGGGGAGAAATCCCCACCATTTAATAGGGCCCCCTGGGACAGAACTACCTATCGGGTAACCAACACGCAGGACCTGAACAAATCTCTTCAGAACATCAGATTCTAATTGCATCCTCAGTCACAGCACAGATCTCTCTTCCATTTCCAAGTAGTACTAAGGCTGCAATCCTAACTCTACTTACTTGGGAGTAGCCCCATTGAATTGAATAGGACATACTTGAATAGACATGGCTTAGGGTTGTGCTGTAGTCAAACATATCTATTTCATGTCAGTGTAGAACAGTTGGAAAGTTACACATTTCCTATTCTGGCTGAACAAAAATATAAGGATTTTGATAGTAACATGGGTTGCTAGGTATTCTACCTATTTTTTTTTTTTAAAGTTCCAGTCGTGGACTGTATTCTTCCATTCATTTTAATACAGCCCGTGTGAGGTTCTTGCATTGAAATGAGCAGAAGATGCACAGAATACTTTGCCTGGTTACTTGCACCCAGGGATAACAGCAAAAGCAATCTGGTGCTTTTGAAAATCACAAACAATTTCTCTTTCTTCTGCCCATTTTGTTTCTAAGCAACTGCAAACATGACCCCATTTACTTGGCAGGTACTGTTGTTCATTAGGTATTTTGCCCTTCAATTCATTCTCAATTGCTCATTAACTATAATCGTTAATGGGCCACTCAATTTCACTCCTACATTATCCAGGAAGATTAAACACTCTCACATGCAAAATGTTTGTCGTTTAGCAAACTATTTTTACTCACTCTAGATTTTGATGCATTTGAGAAGAAAGGAAAAAACAACCAAAGAAAAGTGTATATAAAAGTGATTGATTACCCTTTTTAAAAACAAAACAAAACACATTAAACAATCTGGAAGATCAGGCGATGACAGGTAAGAGTGATGATCTGTGTTGCTTTCATCTAACTTAGCAGGTCGGAAGTGTGTAAATAATGCCTCTGTCTTCCTTCCTTTCCACAGAATCACATTTCACTTGCATAGACTCCTAAAGAGTTTGGAATTAAACTAAAAAAAACCCAAAAATGGTTCCTTACATTTTAAGGTTTTTGCAAAAAAGGAAATCTGTAAAGGAGATTTTTAAAAAACCGATTTATGGGGAAACTTGTTTTGAGGTAAACAACTCCCCCCTTTTTTACTGTATTCTAATACAATTTTATGGTGTTTCTATTGCAGAATCAATTGCAAAATATTTTCTTGACTTTAAACAAAATACAAAGTTTTAAAAGAAAAAACTGATTCTTGGGAGACAATAATACAAATAACCTGTTTCACCAGTACATAATAATATGACAGGCAAGCTGGACCAGGTAAATAGTTTTGATTTTGATTTTCACCAATAACTTAGTTGTGTTTGTGCACTCTTGAGTCATGCCCATTATTTGCAAGCCAGTTATATTTTGCACAACAAAGCAAAAATACAGAAAAAGAGAAAGGGGACAGAAAAGAGGGGTTACTTGCTTACAAATGCCAAGCTGCATTTTAAACCACACCACTCTTCTATGTGTTGCATCATTTGCATAATTAAAAAAGCTATACCAAATGCCAACCTTTAGAATATATTTGCTAGGCAATTGTGTTCTCTGCGTTGAACTCTAGTGTTGATGCGGTGGGTGGCTTAACCGCAAGAGCAAGGAGACACACGTACCAGCAAGTAGCGGGGATTGGGCCATTAGGGTGAAGGATACTGCCCCTCCAACCCCAGCAAGCTACAACTTGCTTTCTTACTTAAAACCAGGTACTGCCTGACAGCTTCCTGCTCCTTATTCTTTGTGTTGTCATACCGTAGATGAGAGCAAAGCTAGAATTAGTTGGCTCTGCCTGCTTCTGGCTCCACCTGGTGTCGAGCTCCTTGCCTTCCTCCCCTTCATAGAATCACAGAATCATAGAATTATAGAGCTGGAATCTCAACTAAAGCACCCATGACAGATGACCATTCAACCTCTGCTTTACAACCTCCATGGAAGAAGGGTTCGCAACCTACTGAGGGAGACTGTCCCACTGTCAAACAGCTCTTCCTGTCAGAAAGTTCTTCCTGATGTTTAGACGGAATCTCCTTTCTTGTAACTTGAAGCCATGGGTTTGAGTCCTACCCTCCAGAGCAGGAGAAAACAAGCTTCCCCCATCTTCCACATGACATCCCTTCAAATATTTGAAGATGGCTATCATATCTCTTCTTAGTCTTCCTGGCTAAACATACCCCAGCTCCCTCAACCGTTCCTCATAAGGCTTGGTTTCCAGACCCTTGATCATCTTGGTCGCTCTCTGCACACGTTCCAACTTGTCAATATCCTTCTTAAATTGTGGTGCCCAGAACTAGGCACCTGATTCTAGGTGTGGTCTGACCATCAGTCTCAACAGACACCAGCCACCACTGCTAGCAAGCTGAAGATTGGTTGAGTCTGGCAACACGATTTATGGATCATGCATCATTTTGCTTTAAAAGTGGCACTTATTGATCATTTAAACATTCATCCTCCGGGGTTTCTTTTTTAAAACGCTGAAAACATTGAAAAATAAATAAATTAAAATGGCCACAAAACATTTGAGGGGATTGAAGGAGAGGCGTTAATAATGTCATTATTGGCACTGGTCAGTTGAGGCCTTCACATCCAATGGGCCCAGTTCAGCTGAACCGTATTTCAAACTTGCAAAGATGGGCTTCCAGAGATTACAAATGGCGGAGCTGGGTTTACACCAGAGGTGAAGACCGTGCTGCAGTTTCTCCTTAAACACTTCATCTGTCTTCTTCCCACCCCCAAAATAGATCAAAGGCTCAGTGGCCATCCCAAATTAATTACCAAGTGAGAATTGCTGCTGCTTTCCCCAGTTTTTGCATCAGCACTCCTGGTGTCCAATTAAATGCTAGTCTGAGGCCACACATCCATTTCTCACAGGTCAAGAAGCAGCTGTGAAGATGACAGCTTCTGGACATTAAACAACTTGGCTTGGATTTGATCTGACGCCTCCCAGGTAGAAAGCTTTATATGTCCAATTACTGCTGCCAAAGTTCAGAGTCAAATGAAATGAGGAGAGGGCATCTTAGGGTGACAGAATATAATGATCTATCACCCAATTTCACCAGCTTCCCCAAAGTTCTGTTTCTGTAATTTCAGACAGCACAGAGCTTTCTATCTTTTAAAACCAAGGTGGTCATAGCTTTGAATGATATTTTCTTGGAAAGGCAATATTATTGCTCTATAAATGTGAGATTTGATGAAGGAGACAATGCGATCACAGGAGTGTTTTCCTCATGGGGAGAAGATACAATAAATGGAAGAGGGCTTATCTAGGTAAAGGTAAAGGTAAAGGACCCCTGGACGGTTAAGTCCAGTCAAAGGCAACTATGGGGTTGCAACACTCACCTCACTTTCAGGCTGAGGGAGCTGGTGTTTGTCCACAGACAGCTTTCCGGGTTGTGGCCAGCATGACTAAACCAGTTCTGGCTCAATGGAACACCATGACAGAAACCAGAGCGCACGGAAACACCGTTTACCTTCCTGCCACACCAGTACCTATTTATCTACTTGCACTGACGTGCTTTCAAACTGTTAGGTTGGCAGGAGCTGGGACAGAGCAACGGGAGCTCACTCTGTTGCAGGGATTCGAACCGCCGACCTTCTGATCGGCAAGCCCAAGAGGCTCAGTGGGACGTGGGTGGCGCTGTGGTCTTAACCACTGAGCCAGGGCTTATCTACACCTATATTTATGCATATTCTCTAAACCAGGGAATCCCTGGCTCATGAGCCAGATGAACCCTACAGGCCCTCCCCTTCCAATCTGCTCTCTACCCTATTTTCCCAGCTGCTGAGTTGTAACTTCCCATCAGCATGGGGAGCAAACTCTATTCTTTATGCTACCCAGCTGATCAGAGGTAACAGTTTGCCCACTGCTGAGCTGTACTCTCTGATCAGCTCAGCAGTATAGAGAATGAGGCATCACAGGAAGGACAGATTATAGCTCAGCAAAGGGCTCGCTGTGTTTCCAGGCTACAAGATGAGAAAGACAGGCTCCTTTCACCATGTCACATTATTATCATTTCTGTTATTACCGGTATTATTTATTAAAATAGCAGACCACCCTTCATCCGAAGACCCCAGGGCAGTTCACAACAGAAAAATACAAAATTAGACTATAAAATACATAATAAAACAAAAACAAACCAATAACCCCCCTCCATACACAGATTTTAAAAAGCCATAGAACAGGGGTCAGCAAACCTTTTCAGCAGGGGGCCGGTCTACTGTCCCTCAGACCTTGTGGGGGTCCGGACTATATTTTGAAAAAAAATATGAACGAATTCCTATGACCCACAAATAACCCAGAGATGCATTTTCAATAAAAGGACACATTCTACTCATGTAAAAACATGCTGATTCCTGGGCTATCCACGGGCCGGATTTAGAAGGCAATTGGGCCCCATCCGGCCCCCGGGCCTTAGTTTGGGGACCCCTGCCATAGAACGTTAATCAGCTGAAGGCCTGGGTGAAGAGAAATGTCTTCACTTGGCAACCAAGGATATGCAATGAAGGTGCCAGGTGAGATTCCCTGGGGAGAGCATTCAATTAGGCAAGGAGCCACCGCAGAAAAGACCCATTATCATGTTGCCACCCTCCAGCCCTTAAGTGGAGGAGGAGGCACACAAAAAAAGGCTGCAGATGATGAGCACAGGGGAGAGAGCGCTTGAGGTTCTGTGGTCCTGAGCTGTTTCAGGCATGGTGGGAAGGTTCTATGACCTTTAGCCAAGGTCCATTTCCACTTAGCACAGTGTTAACTCCTTGATACTCACAACATTCTAAAAGTCTTATGAGCCTGTTACCTATTGTATTTTCTGTGGTGTCTCCCCATCTGTCGAATGCTCTCCCCAGAGAGGCTCCCCTGGCACCATCATTACATGTTTTTATGCCCCAGTTGAAAGCATTCCTTTTTACCCAGGTCTTTGGCCATTAAGTAATCTATGGCCTGTTATTATGATTATTTTATTATTATGCTGTGCATTATTACACTGTGTACAGGCAAAACGATTACACACACACCCCATTTATGTGCATTCAATATGTGTGTGACAGCGCCAAACCTGGAAGTGACCTGAAAATGTGACAAAAACATCACAAAAAGGGGTGGAACAGGACAGGGGTGGAACAGGGTGTTTGCAGAATTTTTCACTGGTGTTTCAAATATATGTGATTTTGCTTAAACACGTGGTGTCTTGGAACATAATCCCTGCGTAAACTGGGAGTTGCCTTATTATGTTTTTACTATGATGCTGCCGAAGTTTTGTTCTTAATGTTGTACACTGCCCTGAGATATTTGGACAAAGGGGGTATATAAATTGACTAAATAATAAAAACAATAATATTACTGTATACTGTATACTGTATATGGTTTATAAAGCTGCAAAATAATAACGACAGCTCTTATCAGATATTCCACTCTTCTTTGTCCTCTGCTTCCGAGCAATTCAAATGCTGCTTCCTACAGTATGCATTATTTCTCATGTTTCCACCTGTGTCTTAACTATTAAACAGAATTAGGGGACAACATGTTCTGCATTTCAGAATGCGGTAGAAGGCTGATCTATAATAGCCAGTCTGCATCTTTCATTAAGGGCTGCTCAGTCTTTCAAATAGGCTCAGGAAGATGTATAGGCCTCCTGGTTTTATGATTTTGCTGGTGTTTCAGTTTGCATTACTCTTCCAAGCCCCCCCCCCTAAAGGCTTTGACGATTACTCTTTTGAGGAGTGGAAAAATCAATTGAGTTCCTTCAAGCTCCAGAGATTTTACCTGCCCTAAAAACTCACTTTAATAAAAGGCGTATCCCAAGCTGCATTGCTGAAGAATCCAGAGTGAAAGATAGGAAGCCTAACCCATCCTTTTCAGTGGGTGATTATAAAACTGGAGCCTAATGCAGCAAAGGGGGGGGGGAATCCCCAGGATTTCAACTAGGGGCATTAAACAGGGGCATTAAACAGAAGGTTGTGGTACGGGGGGGGGGGAGTGCAAATATATCACTGCCTGGCCCTGACTCATGGGAAATCTCCAAGTGATTTTTTTTTAAGGGCCAAAGTTAAGTGCTGTCTGAATGATTTCAATGGGAGCATTAAGCATGTGCTTAATTTACTCACATCGATACAAAAGGGACTTAAAAGTGATTAACCCTGCTTGGCTTAAAAGAGATCAATAGGTGGTTTGCCTAGCACTTATATCTTCATAGGTGCTCTGGTCCTGCACTACTAGGAAATACGATGGAGGGGCTCACAGCATTAACACCCCAAGAGGGTCTTGCTTGTCCCATAGCCACAGACTTGGATTCCAGCAGAAGTCAGGCAAGGCTCTGTCTCTCAGCTGCCCAGCCTGTGGCTCCTAGCTCTCACATATCTCTACTCTGGCCTTTTGTCTTTCTAACTACCAGTGAGTTGAGGGAGGAACCCCGTCCCATTTGAAATCTGTCTCAGAGCCACTTCCTTTGTTACCTTAATGGCCCATGCCTAGAGGGCCATTAAGGTATTAATGCCTAGAGGCCATTAATACCTAGAGCAGGCACCCCCAAACTGCAGCCCTCCAGATGTTTTGGCCTACAACTCCCATGATCCCTAGCTAACAGGATCAGTGGTCAGGGATGATGGGAATTGTAGGCCAAAACATCTGGAGGGCCGAAGTTTGGGGATGCCGGGCCTAGAGGGACGCAGGTGGCGCTGTGGGTTAAACCACAGAGCCTAGGGCTTGCTGATCAGAAGGTCAGCGGTTCGAATCCCCAAAACGGGGTGAGCTCCTGTTGCTCTGTCCCAGCTCCTGCCAACCTAGCAGTTCGAAAGCACGTCAAAGTGCAACTAGATAAATAGGGACCGCTACAGCGGGAAGGTAAACAGCATTTCCATGTGCTGCTCTGGTTCGCCAGAAGCGGCTTAGTCATGCTGGCCACATGACCTGGAAGCTGTATGCCGGCTCCCTCGGCCAATAACGCGAGATGAGCGCCTCAACCCCAGAGTCGGTCACAACTGGACCTAATGGTCAGGGGTCCCTTTACCTTTTACCTTAGAGCAGGCATCCCCAAACTTTGGCCCTCCAGATGTTTTAGACTACAATTCCCATCATCCCTGATCACTGGTCTTGTTAGCTAGGGATCATGGGAGTTGTACGCCAAAACATCTGGAGGGCAGCAGTTTGGGGATGCCTGCCTTAGATGAATCCAGGAATCAGAAGGGGGCTCAGGCCCCATAGCTGCCAAGTTTTCCCTTTTCTCGTGAGGAAGCCTATTCAGCATAAGGGAAAATCCCTTTAAAAAAGGGATAACTTGGCAGCTATGGCTCAGGCATATAGCCTATCCCCCACCCAAATTCACAGCAATATAATGCACGGGGAGTTTAAAACAAAGCACAACAAATGTGCATTCTTCAGTTGGTTGGCCAGGCTTCAATGAAGTATTTTTTTTTAAAAAAGCAAAAGGTTAATAAACTGGCATAGCTGGAGGTCTTGTTGCTTTTTTATTATTATTAAAGGGTTAGATAATGGATCCCACATTTTCCCAAGGGTGAAATATTGCAATCAGATTGTTTGGGAGAATGTGATAGCCCTGGGATAGATAGACTCCTTCACTTTGGGAGGACACCTAGATTCTTCAGAAACAAATGATTAACAGCTGCACAGCTGTTGTGTAAAAATCCACCTGTCTGAACTTTGGAAAGCCCTGCCATTTACAAGTCAGGATGAGAATTATTATTTCAGCTGAGAATGCATCAGAAGATTTCTTGGATGTCTTTTTAAATGGTCTAATATTAACAAGACATAACCAGTGTGATAATAGTGCTTAGCGTGTATATACTTTAGCACTTAAATTGTAAATATCATCTCTACAATCCTTTTAGGAACCTTGCAAGGTATGTATGTGACCTGGCTTCTTCCCAACAGATGCAGACAGAGGCTCTTACTTGTAAGTAACAAAGAGGTACAGATTTTGCAGCAGACTCAGTGCTCACGAGTCGCCATTCAGGAGTTCAAGAGTGAAACATGACCTTTAGAACTGGATAGAAGCAATCAAGATGTCCCAACAAGTAGCTGGTGTTGGGATTTGTACAGTATTTGTCAGAACATGTACTGTATTTTACAAAGAATAAATTGTATTTCCCACCCGGAAAACCTATGTAATGGAATGTAACATCTGCAAAATCTTGTGACTCCAATTAAGGTCACAGAAATGCTGAATCATTGTCTGGTCAATTTGTTAACTCCCTTTAAAGGTGAGCATGTGTGTGTCTTAGGTAGTGATAGGAGGGGGTGGGAGCTGGAGGTTGGCTGGTTGTTTCACTGTTGTTTTGCTGAGTGTGAAGACGCTGTGTCTGGAGGAGTTGCTGAGCACAGACAAGCTATAATTTAGGGACTGCTTCAAATGAATTTTAGCAGCAAGAAGACCCTCTCTTGGGCTCAAGAGAATGAAAAGCATTGCATTCGACTCAGTATATATGTAGGATACTGCTTGTAATAGTTGGCATTCTGCAAGTAAAGAGTCATCTTGAAAGTCTTGTGTGTGGAGTCTACCGTACTTCTTCCCTAGGGTTTCGAGGGTGAAAACACTGCATGACTCAGGAAAATGGCCAACAGCTGGAATGGGAGGAAGCAAACAGTACTGGCCAAGCCCTGAAGGCTGTGATGCTACACAACAACAGTTGAAAAAGGGCACATATTAAGATGCTTTTTGCTGGATCAGGAACCTAGGAAGCTGTCTTACTTGAGCCAGACTGTTGGACCATCTAGCTCAGTATTGTTTACACCAGGGGTCCCCAGACTTACCGCACAGTGGGCCGGAGGGCAGGGGAGTGCGCACGCAGCGGGCCGGAGGGCGGGGGAGTGCGCGCCCGTGCGCATGCGCACACGCACACGGGCGGGGAAAAAATCGCTGAAAATCACTTGTGCGCAGGCGTATGGGCCTCCCCCGCCCCGGAAGTGCATCGGAAATGACCTCTTCCGGGTCGGGAGAGGCCCATACGCATGCGCACAAAGGATTTTCGGCGATTTTTGGCCGATTTCTAAGACCGTCGCCGCGCCGCGCGCCGTAAGAGCGGGCGGCGGCAGCGGGCGGCGGGGGTTGTCGCGGGCCGGATTGGGAGGCCGATTGGGCTGCATCCGGCCCGGGGGCCGTAGTTTGGGGACCCTGGTTTACACTGACTAGCAGCAGCTCTCAAGGATTTTAGAGGGACATCTCTCCCAGCCCTACCTGGAGTTGCCAGGGACTGAACCTTCTGCAAGCAATCCAGCTGCTTGGCCACTGAGCTATGGCCCTCTGCCTAACTCAGCCAGATACTGATTTTTATCTGTACCTCTAAAACGATCCCATTAATAGCATCTGGCTGTTTCTTTAGCCCTCCCCAGCCCAGCCAAATTGCAAGCAAGGCCAAGGCGACGAAGCATCTGTTGCAGCTGATAAAGTCTTTTCATTTAATTGGCTATTCAGGAATCTTTCCAAAGTGCCCCGACACCATCTCCTTGCTCTGCACTTGACTACTACAGTATATGAATGTTCTCAAAGGAACGTAATGATGTGCAGACACAATGGTCCAGCTCTGGAAGCGAGGCAAGTTCCTGAGCTCCTTGCTGGGTCTCATGCTATGACATCTGCCACTCATGTGTCTTCCATGAAGCCTTTGCAGTCCATTCGCTGAGACTTATCCCTTCTAGCGTTTTTCATTCTCACTGCAGTGTTCTGAACAACATGGATTATGCTAACAAAAACTAAAAGGGGAGAGCTTAAATGTTCCCCCATGCAACAAAATGTGGGGCAGTATTCTGGCATACAGATATTTCCTTTTGGTTGCATGGTTTTCTAGGTTTAATCGGGTTGCAGATTGATTCCCCACTCCACCCCTCCCCAGAAGCAATTAACAGGGAAATTAAGCACTGAACTCCCACATCCATATATCTGCAGTGTGTGGAAGAGGCCTGACTCGGGTCTTTACACATTACACATTATCAACACCATCTGACAAATTGGAATATGAGGGATCAACTTTGCAGCATGCTTGGGAATGTAAACTAATGTGCAGGTACAGGTAGGTAGCTGTGTTGGTCTGAGTCGAAGCAAAATAAAAAAAATTCCTTCAAAATGTACTGCCTAGTGAATAGCGCTCCTTGGAGGAAAGAAAGATGGAATATAATAGCGATAAAAACAAATAAAATTAAGTAAATGAGTGCAGCCATTTCTGCTAGAGCTGTGCAAGCAACTCTCAATTTGGCAATGCAGGCTGGGCTTTGATCAGGGCCAGACCAATTATCCCGAACCTGGCCCCTGAACTACATTGGGGACTACATAGGAATTTAAAGCCTAATTAAACATTACAACAGTGGTGAGAAGAGCCAGGAAAGAAGTAGATTATACAGGTGAGAATCTCTGCCTGCATAGTCTCCTCCTCCTCTCCCTTACTGCCTCTCCTTTTGACAGCCCTGGATTGCACAGGGTGGACCCAACCTGAAGTGATCTGGGGCTGCCTCAACATACTGGACAAACTCCACATTGACCTGATTTGGTTCAGGATCAAGGATTTGGCTCAGGCCAAATGTAGAGCTCTTAAACTTCTGGTGCCTTCTTTTGAGGGGGAAAAAGTTACAGCATGCTCAGAAATGTTTTGTATTAAAAAGTAATTACAAAACTGCATAAATACAATTTCAAAATTTCAGGCACAAGAACCTTTAAAAAAATCAAATGGCAATATATTTGGAGTGAGGTACGGATGAAACAGTTTAATTCAATACAGTATACAGCAGGCTGAAGAAATAGCATTATGTGAGTCGGCCGCCAGGGGGAACTACAAGACAGCTTATTGATAAATGTGCCTGAAACAAACTGTTCTGAACAAGGAAAGCAAGGATGGTTGTCTTGAATAAGGGCTCCTCCACACTTCGCTTCTCTTGTGCCAAGAAAGCATGGGTGCGAGTGGTTTTCTGCTTTGCCCACATTTTCTAGGCATGAGTCCGAGTGATTTCCTGTTTGTCTAACAAAAGGTGTCATTTCATTCTCTGTTTATTTCCAGCTTTTCACTGGACAGGCACCCTCTTCTCAAAAAACAGGGGCAATGAGACAACGTTAACATATCTGAACCACATGAGGCTAGGAAAGTATTTATCTGAGCTTCAAAAGGAAGGAAGGAAGGAAGGAAAGAAAGAAAGAAAGAAACTTTTCAGGAAAAGCACATACAGGCAAAATTATTCATAGCCAAAACAAATTGGGTTCAATGATGGGTGGGATTGCCAAAGTCATTTTTTTCCTGGGTGCTCACCCCCTTTAAACAATTCTTAAAATATTTTTTGACACTGACGTAAAGCTGAAGACACACGTTAAATGTGTGTAAGTTGCGAGTTACCATACCTCTCTTCATTTTAAAAAACTTATATCTAGCACTTGAATCTTCAACACACATGTGAGGATAATCTAAACTCATCACACTGAACATATTTCTAAGGAAATTTTAGTAGAAAGGCCGTCATAGCCATACAAAGTATCCTGCTGCATCTTGGAGCTAATTTGCATGATGCAGAAGGAATAAGTGCCATTGCTTTCATCCCAGTCCTGCTTGTAGGGAACTTGACATGTTGGCCAAGATTAGGCAAACCACACTTACCTTTTTGATCTGCTGATTCTGGTAGTTCAGCTCTGGAACTTCAAGGGATCACTGTGTATTTGGCAAGAAGGATCACATACATCTCTGTTGACATCACAAAGACAGAGGTATTAGTAATGTCATCATCATTCGTGATGGCCCAATTCTGGAATTTTGAATGGAGTTCACGTCTCTAGTACAGGATTCTCATCTTGTAACTCTGAAAATCCAGGGTTTCCCTCAAGGGTGTAGAATTCCCAGAGGAAAAAGGATTGAGGGTTAAACGAGTATGAGAACTGTAGCTCTGGAAAGGGAGCAGGGGTTTCCAAACAAACTCTCAGCAACCTTAACCAACACAGCACCCAGGATTCTTTTAGGGAAGTCATGCCTGTTTAAAGCAGCATGATACTGCTTAAAATTTTTAGTGCAGGTAGGCCCCCATCGATGTAGTTTAAGCTAAGAGATCAGCCACATGCATGTGTTACTTGTGTGCAGGGCCCTCTCATGCATTGCATCCACACCACTGGCCATGCCTCTAACCAATGTTGTGTCCTTTCACATGTTAAGCATGGAGGTGTGTCTGCAATCGAAACTCTATGCACAATAGCAGCGCTAGCCTAAGGATGCAACATCAGGGCCAGCAGTTCTTGCCACAATACGTGAAGGGGCCAAGATCAGCCACTGAAATGTATGCCTAAGCCAGAATTGGAACTTGATCAACTCACAGAATCATAGAATTGTAGAGTTTGGAAGGGACCCACTCCAGTCCTAGCCGAGCTTCTGCCTCTTCCTTCCTCCTCCCATAACCATTGTATCTTTGTCCAAAAGTCCTGGCACCTATTGCTCCTTATCTCAGCGCATATGTATACTCGCAACAGATACCCTGGCGCATCACCACTAAAGCAACATGGCGGCCACATTCTGCATGCCACATGAGTTGGGTTGCCAAATTCCCATGAGAAGTGAGAACTCCCAATCTGAGTACTTCGTTAATTGAGCAATGCCGATTTACATAATTCAGGTGTGCAAGCCGGGTTTCCACCTGCTTGGACAAAAGATTAAAAAATAAACTTCCATGTTGCCTAGTCATCCAACCTACAGCCGGTGGCTGGGAAGCAAGGCCAAGGGTTTGGTTTTATTTTCCCCCCACATCTAGATCCTTGCAAGATCGAGGGCAAATAAGTAGCAATTATCATGCCACAGTTGGTAATTTGGCCTCTTGGCTTTGCCAGGCCATTAGATCATATCATCCAGTTTCCCAGGACGCTGCTGCACTGACTAGCATGTGCACCAAACAGCATATGCCGCTAGAGGTCACTGCCGGTTTCTTCCAAACACACACCATGCTGAAAGAAGCACTGGCTTCATCCCAGATCTGCAGCAGGTAACCCACTTAGCAACAGCTAGATCTTTAAGCTCGGGGACTGCTGATTGGCAGAGCTTCTGCAGCCAAGAGACTGAGTCCAGGAGATCTGTCAGTAAGACACAAGACAGAGCACAGAAGATGATTCTGCTGCACTTGGTCTCTATTAAGCCGCTGCTTTGCCAGGCTGAACCTCTGCTATTGTTTCACACACACACCCCTGCAGTTTTAGCCCCCCCCCCAGTGACATCCAGTTTTATTACCAAGAGTCCGGAGGAGATGGCTGATTTTGCATGGGGCAATTTTAATAGAGGAACTGTGACCTGTCTGATTCCAATGAGAAAAGGGATGCTCTTTTTTAAGGGCTGAATTTTCTGGGTGTGCAGGGGGAGGGTTACATCTCTCTTAGCATGTGGCATTTCCACCCGTCACCTCCATTTTCATGCTTGAAGGGAAATGTGAATATTCCACTTTTGGTGTTGTTTGTTTAAACTGCCTTTTCAGTGCCACTGCCAATGTCCTTCCTTGTCATCGTAGAAGAGAGAGGCAGTGACTGGTCCAAGAGAAAGGACCACCAGGCTGGGTTTGTCCTTGAATGACCTTGGCTTGATTAGCGTGTAGGACATGGATACCATGCTGCTGTTCTCCGTATCCCAATTTGCAATCAGTGCTGCAAGGCTCAGGCACGTAAATTTGGGCCTCATAAGCCTGGCATGTGTTCACCACATGGGCTGTTCATCAGAAAGCCAGATGGAGAGAAAACGAGGGAAGCAAATGAAGGCATCTCTTCTCTCTCTCTCAGCACCTGGGATGTTAATCCTGGAGTTTATCCCTTGGTGTTGCAGCTGTTGCCCTTCCTTGGGGTGGTGAAGGGCATCTTCAGTACACAAACAAGCTCCTGGCCTACACAGAGTGTATCTTGGCTTAACATCTTCACTGTCCATTGAAGCCTTGGAACACCATGTGCGCCCCCCTCCCATTAAAAAGTGTATGCAAGGAGGCCCATTTTAATCGGTTGGCTCACGGACAGGTATCGTCCGAAGGAAGGAATGGCGTATATATGTAAGGTCAATGGCACAATCAGGGCCAGGAGTCTAGGGTTTCCCATTCAGTAGAGATGAGGAAGAAGGGGAGAGCAGGACTGGTTTCCCAACATTCCCCAACCTGGTATCCTCCACTTGATTTGGACTACACTTCCCATAAGCCCCAGCCACTGTCACATGGTTTCCCACAGGTGTCTGGTTGGCCACTGTGAGGACAGATAGCTGGGTTATATAGCTGCTACCAGGGCTATTCTTGTGTTTCTTTGGGAGTTGTAGTCTAAAACAAGTACAGGGAGGGATTGCAAGAAAGAGAGAGAGAGAGAAGCCGAGGGGTGGGGCTCAGGGTAATCCCTCCCCTGCCCCTATTGAAACGTCACTCAAACCTACCTATGCCATTGTTCCATATAGGGAGCTGATGAATTCTCCCCACTGGCCTTGAGGCGGCTTGCAGGGGTTATGGCAGACAAGGTGCAGGCTTGGACTTTTGCTACGCAGCTTTTCAAAGGAGCAAAGGGACCAGGGGGAGTTGTGGCTGGGGGGCCCCATTTCTCTATCCGGTGGCTGCGTTGTCATTTGCCGGGCCAACATTAAAGGGTTATACGGGAGCTGCCCAGCCTTGGCGCGGCTGGGTACTGTGGATCACCCACCGCAGTGAAAAGCTGGAGTGTTTCCTCAGAGAAAGGTCCGGCCGGCGGCGTGGCTTACTCCTAAGGAAGCGCGCGTTGACTGGGAAGGGCCGTCGTTCGGGCCAGCGGTTGCAATTACGCGGAGGCCTCTTTTCCCCAAGAGCGTGCCGCTTTGAAGGCTCCAGCGGGGCGCGCGCGTTCCCAAGTGCTGTTTAACGCGCGTCGCTGCCGGCGTTCGATCGGGTCTCCTGCGCGGCCAGACGGACAACGCGCTGCACGCTATAGGCCACTCTGCGCTTCGGAAGGCGGTGCATTGTGACGTCGAGGCTCGCGGGGCGGGGCGCCTGCCCGCGCTATAAAAGGCCGTGGAGGCGGCCGCCGTTTCGCAGAGCGAGCGTTTGGCGCAGCGGCGGCGGAGCTTGGAGCTGGTTGGAAGCGGGAGCGGGGTTTGTTTCGCTGGGACAAGCCCGCCGACGGGGATATGGATTTATTGAGGACTATCGCTTACCAGCCGGGCAGTACAGCAGCCGGCGGCGGTAGCAGCAGCGGCAAGATGGGCGAGCAGACGCTGGGCAAGTCCTGCAATGGGGAGTCGCGAAGGAAGAAAGCGGCGGAGTCGGCAGCCGAGCAGCATCACCACCACCCTCACTCGGCCACCGAGATCTCTCGGATTATTACCGACCCCACCACGGGAAGGCGATACTGCCGCGGCAAGGTGCTGGGAAAGGTAAATGCCCGGCGGCGGCGGCAGTTTTAGGGACTCGTCTCGTGGATCTGTCACTGCTGTGCAGAGCTGGTTGTAACGTCGGGGTGGGGTCAACATCGATTTATTTTGTGTGGGGTTTTTTTTTTTTTGCCAGTGCGTTTTGCCAGTTCTGGCACGCAGGCGCCCTTCCCAATCTGAGCCTCCGTACCTGGGGCAACCCAGCCAGATGGGTGGGGTATACATATAATAATAATAATTAATAAAGTATAATAATAATAATTAATAGCACTTCCCTCCCCTCCTCCCAGTCCATCTATCGTGCTTTTTTATTTCCCTTCCTTTGCAAAATTGCTTCTCAGAAAAAGGGCATTTTACATCCAGTGTTCTATTAATTGGGGCTTTGCTGCACTATCTTGACTCCTTATGTCCTGCTGGCTTGATTTGCAGCCCCCTGTGTTTTTATCAGTTGTGTTTTATCACCTCTGTGGATCACTTACGGCACCTATCGAAGTAGGCTGTTACCTGTGGAGGCTGGTGCATGCGCAAGCTGCCAGCCTTAAAGGGCTGCTGAACAAAAGACAAGGCGGCTCTACATGGATAGCTGCATGGAGAGGGAGGGCAGCTATCGTGTGTGATGAATGTACATGTCTTGTCAGCTGTTCTTCTCCCAATTACATGCAGCAGAAAACTGTCGGTTGCTGTGCTTTTCATCTTGAGCACTTATGGCAAAAATGGATAAATGTGTGTGCATTTGTCAAAAGATAAGAATCTGTAGAATTGCCTGTATCACACGAGGCAGTTGGGGAGGGTTTTGTCCTCTCACTACCGGTTTATGCTGCTAGTCCTCAAGCCTTTTACAGACATTTGTCTCTACAGTACCTTTGTTGCCTATTTTTGACCGCTGGTTGAGAGAGCTTGCCTGGGGGGCTCTCTTTAGCATCCAAGGCTCTGCATTAATTTGATTAGCAAAGAGTGAGAATTGAGAGCACACTGCAGACTGTCCTTTGGCTGCAGACTGTCACCGTTTTTTATTTTGCAGTTATGGTCCCTTGGTGGTTCCGATTTTTCCTGCTTGACTTGGGCTCCCTGAAGAGGGAGGCGGAGAGGAGTTTCTCAGCTGTCTTGTCTAATGTGCTTCTTCTGCTCTGCCTTGTCTCTTCAGGGCGGCTTTGCAAAATGCTACGAGATGACGGATCTGACCACAAACAAAGTCTATGCTGCAAAGATCATTCCTCACAGCCGAGTAGCCAAACCTCATCAAAGGGAAAAGGTGTGTATGTGTTGTGACGCTCCTTTCAGGAATCTCTTTATGTGCTTGGGTGGCCCTTCCCTTTCTCCCTCTGCAGTGGCTTGCTCGCCTATAAGCCCTGCCTCTTCCCACGGCGGTGGCATGTGGACATTGAGGTGCCAGTAATAACCTGCTTCTCGTTTGTGTGTGCCCTTTTCTCCTCTTCCAGATTGATAAAGAGATTGAGTTGCACAAGATGCTCAATCACAGGCACATTGTGCAGTTCTACCACTACTTTGAGGACAAAGAGAACATTTACATTCTGTTGGAGTATTGCAGCCGAAGGGTGAGCATCCATGGGGAGAAATCCAGGATTCCCTTGCATGGAATTGGCAGATAGTGTAAAAATGTTTAATGTGTAAAAGGTATTGTCCATAGTTTCTTGAGGCAGCCCTTAATTCCTTGCCTTTGACCCCACCCCCCAGCTTTTTTCATAATGCTAATAATGTTTATCGTGTGGTTTCAGCTGAGTGACCTTGTCTGTGGGTTTCTCTCTTTTCTTCCTCTCACCAGTCCATGGCTCACATATTGAAAGCAAGGAAGGTGTTGACGGCACCAGAAGTGCGATACTACCTCAGGCAGATTGTGTCAGGATTAAAATACCTTCATGAACAGGAGATCTTACACAGAGACCTGAAGCTAGGTATGTTGATCTCCCAAGACACTGGGCTTATAAGGTGTTGAAAAAGCAGTTTCCTTTCTCATAGACTGAACTGTTTAAAAACTGCAACTCATGGGGATTAATGAATAGGATCAGCTTCTCTGGCAGTGGAGTCTTGGAGTGCTTGAGTAATAGCGCTAAGTATTCATTCATAAAAACAAAAGCACCAACTATGTGCTGGCCTTCTTTAGACGCGAGTCAGCACTTGTCTTACACGTCATGACATTGAATTAGACTCACCAGGTTTCCTCTTCCTCTCCGCCTTGCGTCTGTAGGTAATTTTTTCATTAACGATTCCATGGACTTGAAAGTGGGTGACTTTGGGTTGGCAGCAAGGCTGGAACCGCTGGAGCACAGGAGAAGGTAAGGACCTGAGAAGGAAAGAGGGCAGCAACCGAAATACAGCAGAACTGCCTTGGGATTTGTAATCTCTAGTTATGTATAGCAGTGAGAGATGCTGGCTCTTATAATGCGTTTAAATCATTGGCTTGCAAGCCAGGATATCTGACAGCTGATCAGCTGGCCTTTTTTGGAACAGTTTAGTGGGTCAGCTTCTTCTGCTTGTGAACAACCCCAATTATTTCCAGGCCCATGCACATTTTTTGGGGGGGGGGAGTCTTATATAGCTAATGGTGAGTTGCCACCATGGGACATAGGAAGCTTCCATATACTGAATCAGACCATTGGTCTAAGTAATTCCCTGTTGTCTGTACTGGCTGGCAACAGCTGTCCAGGGGTTCATGCAGGGGTTTCACACAGCCTCACCTGGAGATGCCAGGGATTAAACTTGGAGCCTTCTGTATGCAAGGCAGATACAGACTGTTTGCATATAGCAAAGAATTAAGGTGGAACCTGTGTAGTATTTAACAAAAACATATAGCTTTGGGGGCCAAACTAATGCACTGACTTGGGATTTTGGATTGCATTGGTTTCACTAAAATGTATGACAAACATTGAATTTTTGAGAGAGTCTTAACTGTTGTTGAACTGATAGCTAATTGTTTTAACTCCTCATTCAATTGTCTTTTTCAGAACCATCTGTGGCACACCAAATTACCTCTCCCCAGAAGTTCTGAACAAACAAGGGCATGGCTGTGAATCTGACATTTGGGCCTTGGGCTGTGTCATGTGAGTATTTAGCTGGTGTTTGGTCCTGTCTACAACTGTGTAACTAGTGGGTGGGCTTTGCCATTCTCGAGGTCTTCAAGCAGACCTTCAACACATCTCTTTGAGCAGTTGCGCTGAGCAGGAGGTTGGACTATGTAACCTACAAGTCCCCAAGTTGCGCTCCTGTGACCTGTAACTATTCAGGTTACTCAGAACTCTGGAGATTTGGCTTATTTTGCACAATAACCTTTGTTTGTGCTAGTTGTATATGGGGGCAAAAAACAATGCAAGGTATTGTGAAGCCTCACCTTCTGACCTCATCTCCCCCCTTTGAAATCACAGTAAACACACTCTCCAGCAATCTCACCAGGAGATATTATTGCATGTGTGGGCAGACTTCTTAGAGGACCGAGTCAAACCAGTCTAAGGTCCACCATCAGCCTGGAGATGTCGTGCCCATCTAGTTGGCAGGCTCCTCGAAGGCTTTGGATGGGATGCCTTTCCCAGAGACCTTCTGCATGCAGAGTCTTTAACAGTTCCACTGATCAGCTGTGAGCCTTTCCAGCACCACTTCCCACTCCTTGCAGCCCCATGGTATTGGGATGCTGAATCTGCATTGGTTACCAAACCCACACATTCTAGGGCCTTGCACAGACCTGTGGCATGTTCTTGATCTCAGTTCAGCCCCATCTCACAAACCTTAGCTGACATAACCTTTTCCAGTACTAGTCATGATGGATTCTCTTTACTTAAAGACTACTTAAATTGAGACCCTTCTTCTAAACATTTCTTTAAAAAATTATTCTTGGCAATGATTCAAATAATGAATTGTATACTTCCTCTTCCAACAGGTATACAATGCTACTTGGAAGGCCTCCATTTGAAACAACCAATCTGAAGGAAACTTACAGGTGTATAAGGGAAGCGAGATATTCCTTGCCCTCGTCTTTGTTGCCTCCTGCAAAGCACTTGATTGCAAGCATGTTGTCGAAAAACCCGGAAGACCGCCCCAGCTTAGATGACATCGTTCAACACGACTTCTTCTTGCTGGTTGGTAGCATTCTTGCTCTTGGTTTGTTTCGCTTCTGTTCAGAGCTACAGCTGACGGCCCACTGACAGCCCGTTTTTGTACATCTTGTTTCCTCAGGGCTTCACTCCAGAGAGGCTTCCAGCTAGTTGTTGTCATACAGTTCCCGACTTCAATTTGTCAAGCCCAGCTAAGAATTTCTTCAAGAAGGCAGCTGCAGCTCTCTTTGGGGGCAAGAAGGAAAAAGCAAGATATTTTGACACACACAGTAAGCAGATATATTCATACCTGGCTACTATCTATGTACTACAGTAGGCCGACTTCAGGCTGGAAGGATCAATTTAGTATCTTACTTAAGCCATCAGGTGCAAAAGAACATCTTTTCTGAGAGGGAAACCCTTTTTGTTGTTCCTGTATCATTAAGTAACCCAGATTCCAAAAACTTGCTGATCTATCTTACAAATCACCCAGAGATCTATGAGTGGATACCAATCTATCCTCTGCCCATCTGTAACAAATACAGTGGTGCCTCGCTAGACGAATTTAATTCGTTCCACGGGTCTTTTCTTATAACGGAAAATTCGTCTAGCGAATCCCATAGGAATGCATTGAAATTTTTTTGAAATTTTTTTTGCCCATAGGAACGCATTAATTGAATTTCAATGCATTCCTATGGGAAACCGTGATTCGCTAGACGAATTTTTCATAAAACGAATTCGTCTAGTGAGGCAACCTCCGTTCGAAAAATCCTTTCGTTAAGCGGAAATTCCGTTAAGCAGGGCATTCGTTAAGCGAGGCACCGCACCACTGTACTTAGTGCTGATCTCTTGCCACCTTTAAAGGCTTGGCATTTTATGTATACACACTGCTAAGTTTTTAAGGCAGAGCTGCTAAAGCATCACTGTTAGTTTTTGAAGCCGGTCTATTATTGGCTGGAGTTCCTGGTCTGCTGACTCTTTCTATAATATAAGAGCCATGCTCAGCTCTGTGAGATGAGGCACATACAAAGGAAGCAGCACTCCAGGAAGAGACAGCATGTCTTCTCAAGGGAAACTGCAGGAAGTATTGTGTACCAGACAGTCATGTGCACTTGGATGGGGGAAAAAACCCTCTAAATTTCCTGTGACTTTATTCTCCCTCCCAGATCGGCTTGCTAAAGAAGATGAAGAAATATACAAGCTTAGACATGACTTGAAAAAGACCTCAATAACCCAGCAACCCCTGAAACACAGACCAGAGGAGGTATGTATTTCGGTTGGTTGGGCTTTTTTTTGTAACAGGGTAGCCTGCATTGCTGAACACAAGCAAAAACGAGCGGCTAGCGAAATCCTTGAGAGCTCAGGAAGCTTAGGGCGTAATCTCGTGACACGGCTGTCATAGCCTTTGACATCTGCGCAGGGTCTCTGACTCCAGAACTCATTAGTGCAAATCATCCAGCATCTGTGTGTCTCCGTACTGCATAATCCTGAGATGCTGTCAGCTGCCCCTCCTCTTCCTTAGGAAGACTTTTAGCTCAGGATAAGCCAGCAGTTCTGAAACTTCAGTTGCATTTGCAATCTCCAGCATGTTTGGGAGTTGAAGCAGGCCTGGTGTGTGTGCAGACACAGGCAGAATATTGAACGTAACTAAATAAAAATGTAGAACAAACAGCACAAGAAGCTCTTCCAAGCCTTGTTAAGAAAACATCTTTCCATTGTTCAAGAAATGGGACCCAGTTTGCAACCAAGAAGAATTTTTATTTTTGGTAGTTCAAGTTGCTAAAAGGTCAGAACAAGTTTGGAATCTTCCCCAGTGATTTATCACAGCCTCTTCCTAGATACATAAGTGAAGGGAAATCAAAGCTTGCTATCATCTCCTGATGCTAGGTGACCTTGCCTTCCCTGAAAGGGAACTCAAATGGAGTTTGTGTGGCATGTACAATGCACACTGCATTGTTGCGGGCAATAGCAAAAGCCCTTTTGCATGTATCCTGTTCATCACAGAGATAAGCACCTTGCTAGTGAGGCCTAGCTACCAGGGTACCTGCAAAACGGAATCTGAAACATCATTAATTGTGCAAGAATCTGTCCTTGGTGGTCCTTGGCAACAAAATGGTGTCTTCTGCCTTTTCAGGAGATCCAGCCTCCTAGCACCACTGTAGCCAAACCTGGCATGCTAGCAGAAACCAAACAAATCGGAGATGCTATCCGGATGATAGTTCGGGGGACATTGGGAAGCTGTAGCAGCAGCAGCGAATGTAAGTATGATGCACATGGCGTTAAGTAGACGGTTCTGTGTTTAGTCTGTACTTCAAGCAAGAATGTAAGATTTAGGGCCTGGAAAGAAACATTCTTTCTCCCATGTCAAACTGGCCAGGCAAATAACCTAGAGTAAAAACCTACAAATTTGGTTAGCGAGCCTGTGGAACTGTCATGTCTTCCCTCCCCACAAAGAACTGCAAGAATTGATGGGAGTGCAGATAAATCCCCAAGCCCTTTTAAAACTTAGTTTTTACAGCTTCTCTTTCTGTTTGGAACTCTGAGAACTTCAGTACAAATTCTGTAGCAGAAATTGCAAAACCGCCTTTTAGGGGCATAATCTGAGACGATAGGCCAATGAGAAATGTACAGGAGGTAGGCTCGTTGACAACTCTGCATGTGGTTTCTGTAACGTTCCTTCTTCTTTGCCCCTCACCCAGGCCTCGAAGATAGTACTATGGGAAGCGTGGCGGACACTGTGGCTAGAGTGTTGCGTGGCTGCCTGGAGAACATGCCAGAATCTGACCACATTCCCAAAGAACAACTGGCTGCGTCTTTCCAGTGGGTCACAAAATGGGTGGACTACTCAAATAAATACGGCTTCGGTTACCAGCTGTCGGACCACACGGTGGGCGTTCTCTTCAACAATGGTGCTCATATGAGTCTTCTTCCAGACAAAAAGTAAGTGGCTGGCTCAATGTACAACGAAGTTTTCACTTGACGCTTTCCTCTCTTGTGTCTACTTGAACTTAATATTCTTCTTCTTCTTCTTTTTACCTTCAGAACAGTCCATTACTATGCAGAGCTTGGTCAGTGCTCAGTGTTTTCCGCTCCGGATGCCCCTGAACAGTTCATCAGTCAAGTAACTGTTTTGAAGTACTTCTCTCACTACATGGAGGAGAATCTCATGGATGTAAGTGATGTGGATGAAACGGCTTGGAATCCTTTGCTGATCAAAGCCTGTGTGTTGATGAACTCTGCTCTAACCAAGACCATGTGTTCTCCTTTTCAGGGAGGCGATCTGCCCAGTATAACAGATGTCCGTAGGGCCAGACTTTACCTCTTACAGTGGTTGAAATCTGACAAGGCATTGATGATGCTCTTCAATGATGGCACCTTCCAGGTAGGCAGAGTTTCTTCTCTCTCTCTCTCTTTCTCTCTCTCTCTCCTCCCTCTCTCCTCCCTACTCCCTCCTCCCTCCTCCCTCCTCCCACCCACACATGCAGTTTGTTCAAAACATGTAGGGGCTTGTTATCTGGAATCAGTGGGTATTAGATCTTAAGATGGTGAGTGTACTATTTTTACACAGTGTGTTATCCATCTAAGGAGCTTGTCACAACTTGATGACAATAGTAACTTACCATAAATAGCGTTAATAAGCTATTGTTCAGCTGACTCCGTGAAAGATGAGGAGCCAGTGACTTGAAGGGCCAAACGTGCTACTTTCACAAATCCCAAGGCCAAAAGTGAAGTGTACACAGATGTAAAATGGGCTTTCTACACGTTACATGATTTTGTATCATCTGTAATACTTGGTTTATTCTATTTTGAGGGGGAGGCTGTTGGGTTTGGAGCAACAAGACACCATAGGCACTAGGACAGGCATAGGCAAACTTTTGGGACTACAACTCCCATCATCCATGACTACTGGTCCTGTTAGCTAGGGATGGTGGGAGTTATAGTCCCAAAACATCTGGAGGGCCAAGTTTGTTTATGCCTGCACTAAGATCTAGTAAGAGGTTGGTGAACCTGTGGGCCTCCCGATGTGGCTAGACTACAGCAGCCATCCTTTACGATCTTAGTTGGGGCTGATGGGCATTTTAGTCAAACACACCTGGATGGCCACAGGTTAACAGCCTGTGGTCTAATGGAGATCTTCCCATACATCACCTTCTGTGTTCCTCTGCTCTCAAGCTACCTGAGGTTTGCAGTGATTTTAGTTTTAATAGATTATTGTATTTTATTTTTCTGTTGGAAGCTGTCCAGAGTGGCTGGGGAAACCCAGCCAGATGGGCGGGTATAAATAATTACTATAATATTATTATTATTATTATTATAGTTCTCAAATTCTGGACACAAGCCTCTACCAACTAAAGATGAACAATACCTTTACTTCTTAAGGGGTGGTTATTGGATACATAACAGCTTCATCCTTTAAATGTGTTATGCAGAAGTAAATTCTGCTTCAAGGAGACTTGCTTCCAAATTGTGTTGCCGTTTCATAAATTAAGGCTTGCAATCTTTGTCTTCAAGAAGGTGATCTTGATCAAGACCCTATTGAGCTTAGTCAAAGAGATGCTCTGTCTTGTAGGCATTTGATATTCTGTAGCACATGAGCAAAGGCTTTTTTTATTATTATGCTTCTAATCTAGGCTGTAAAGGAAGGCTCTGTCCATGAAATACTTGCAGAGCAATGCCAAAAACTGAAAGCAGTGCCATGAAATGTGCGTTGAGAGGTTGGAACAATTGCATTAAACAGCAACTCTTAATTTCTTGGCAGGTGAACTTCTACCACGACCACACAAAAATCATCATATGCAACCAAAATGAGGAATATTTGCTTACTTATATCAATGAAGATAGGCTATCGACAACGTTTCGCTTGACGACCCTTCTGATGTCTGGATGTTCCCTGGATCTAAAACAGAGAATGGAATACGCGTTGAATATGCTGTTGCAAAGATGCAATTAAATTAAAAGGAACTCTTCTAAAACCAAAAGGACTTCTCTCACTGAAGTCTACAGTGGAGGCAGTTGGAAAAAGCTAGTATGTTGATGGATGAGTGAGGAGTAGGGACTGGTACGAACAAATATCTTATGTGCTGGGCTGGTACCAGACATGGAGCCTACTGCAGCTGTCTTTATTGGATTAATGGTGTGACAAGGAATTCCTTTGGAGTGTAGCTTTCCTTGGTTCACTCCCTTTTGAAAGATATGAGTTGGACTTGAAGCTCTGCAGAGAACAGTTCTGATGGAGGACTTAAAACTGTGAATAACGCTTGAGGAATTGGGAGGGAGGGAGATCTCATTGTTGTCGAATAACTATTTGGGGCAGCTTGTGGCTGCTTAACTGTGAACTATGGCCATACATTTTTTCTTATTTCTTCCAAGAACTGATCACACTTGTGGCTGGCAAAGTGCATTCCTTGTTAATATTCTTTTTTTATTTATTACAGCCCAAAGTGAAGTATTTATTACATACATTTTTTTGCAACCGTGATTTTAAATATACATTTGTTGGCAATAAAGAGTGGGAAAAACCTGAAGCGCTGGTTTCAATATATGCCTTTTTTCCCTCTGAGCTCTGGATTTAATTCTAACCGGTAAAAGTAACATGCAAGATAGGAGGTTCAAGGTCAATATTTGGTTCCAAAGGGAATATAGTTGATTCCTAATTCTGATGAGGTGGAATGGGCCTCCATCAGCGTTTACAGTGGTTTATTTCCTACCTGCAGGAGTCTGCAATCTGCTTGGATAACAGCTTTTGCACAATTTATACAAACCATGGTGGATGTGGCTCGTACATTAGCCTGACAAAAAACTGGTGCTGTTCACCACAGATCATGGCTGAAATCCTAATACTTGCTTACATGGAAGTGGGTCCATTGTACTCAGTAGGGTCGATTTCTGAGTAGATATGAATAGGATTGCAATGAATATTATTTAAATGTCTGCCTTAGTGTTACCTTCAGAGTTTAAATGGGGTTTTTTAAATATACAAGGTCGAGGGCCTCTAAATTTTGTTTCTTATGGTATCCAAGTCTACCTTGGTCCCTGCAGAATAAAAACCTCTCTTCTTCCTACTACTTTGGCTTGAAGGAGAATCTCTTGCTTGTAAACTCTTGCAGACATCTGACCATCGTGAAACTCCAAGAACATAGTACTCAAGCAAGTGTGGTTCTCCCATCAGCCTTCCAACAAGTATAGGGTGTTGGGTGTTTTGTAATGGTTCTATTCAGCCTTTTTTTGGGGGGGGGACGGGACTGATGTCAGGTGATCTCTAGGTGAACTTTGATCAGCATGAAAATTAGCCATGCGGCAAAAACCTTGAATTCACCTTGCTTCCTGAAAATGCCAAGATGGCAAACGGAGGGTTTAGCCAGACTTCTGCCAAAAGGAAGGCTACTCAGTTTTAGTAGTCTCTGAAGCAGGCACATCGAAAGTGGCGACACTTGGATCCTGTTTGTATATATTCATAATAAGCACTGTTGGAAGGACTCTAAAACCCCACTCCTTGTGTATACTTCCAATAGCCATGAATAGGTACCTGGGGGGGGGGGTAACTTTATAAAATCTGTTTTGTGGAATCTGCATCCTGTTAATGCTGATTGAGAAGCTGAGCATTGTCCTACTGAAGGCACAATGTTCGTTACTTTCCTAGATTCACAAAGTAGTGACACACAAAAGATGAAGACATGTTTCTCAAAGGGACCTTTCAACTGCCTAATGGGATGCGACCAAAATTAGGCCACTGGATTAACCTTAATTGGGAGGTGTGTGTCTCAAACGTTCCACTGCCCAGGGGCTACTTGAGAAGGCTGGAAGTTACAAAGCCCCACCAGTCAGAAAATGACAGCAAATGGAGATGGTTTGACATAAATGGCTGGCAACTAAATCTAATCCCTCTTGGAAATGGCTAGATTCTTTGTCTCGGTGATTTTCTTATGTCAGGGAGTTCCACAGTTAACTTGAAGAAAACATTACGGATATCAGAGTATCATAAGTCTATTTTAGGTAGAATCTGCTGGAAGCTCACAAGTGGAGATGGCTTTTTATTTGCAATCCTCCTCATGTGCCTCTCAGCATTCCATTGCCTCCCATTTTCCTTCTTATTTTCCATCCCAGCTCTTTCTATATACATTTGCTTCTTCCTTCTGTAAAAGCACCACTCTCTTTTTATCACCTTCCTCTCTATTCCAGTTTATTAGTCGTAGCAGTTAAAGTACCAACCACTGGCTTCTTCCCTCAAGAGGAAGACCCTAATAAATGTCTGCATCTCCCAGCCACCTTTCCTAAGCTCCACTTTCTCTCCTTTGCTCCCCACGCACCCACCCAACTGGTGTATGTATGTGCAAACAATCACATAGTCTGCCTGATTTCTGTGTGAGGAAATCCCATTCCAAACAGGACCTCTGTGGGGGCATTGCAAAAGCAAAGACTTACAGTATTTCATCCCATCCTTTTCACGAAACACTTGGCTTCCTAAATTATTTTTATTTAACCTTCATTTCAGACATTATTTTATGTAAAAACTATCTTACGTCTAGAGAGTCTGAGATTCTCTGGTGGTACTTGCAAAGGATCCATTACTATGCATGGTTGAAGGTTAGGTAGGTCTATGGTTGACATTCAAAGAACACTACATGTTTAATCTGACTCAGTGATAATTTGTTCTCCCCTGGATACTGAAAAACGATGATTTCTACTGGGTGCCATCCAACACTCTGTGAGTGGACTTCCTCTCATACAGTGGGACTTCTGTTTCCTCTCTTCCTCACTGCAGTCTCTCCCACTCATCCCAAATCTACTCCAATGGGCTTCCCAACCCCACAGATCAGACCGGAGAGTGCTGGGGATCTGTAGGGGGAGAAAGGGAAAGTCCCATTCCACTCTTCATCTGAGACTGCTGGATGTCAGCCATTGAAATGCACTGCCATAATATCGAAGAAAAGATGGGATTTGTGAACTTTCTCCTTGGCAAGAACCCCTTGATAGTGTGCTCAGTGCTACTCATTTCAGTTCCGAAAGTATCTGTGCTTAATCTGATTTTTATCAAAGATTAAACCTATCAAAGGATGATCTGTACCACAGTTTACAATACTTCACAATACTATGAAACTATATTCCAAATATAAGTCTCTGAAATCTGTTGATTCATTTGGTAAATTAAAAACAAGAACTGTTTTAACAAGAGAGAGAGAGAAAAAGATGTGTATTATTTCAGATGGGAAGTTCTACAGTCTCCACTAAAGATCCTCAATATATCTCTTCTAGTGAGATAATACTATATTTTAATTAGTTCATTAATCATTTAGTTTTAAGGAAACATGGTAAATGACAAACAACTTTTATTAGCAGAGAGAGAGTGTCTCGGACAGGATGCAGCAACCATCAACAAATGTACAGTAAATGCCTGCGTCCCAGAGGGAGCTTTGAGCTAAATGGCTGCTTATAAAATCCAATTCTAACTTCTCCGGCTTGCTACAGATGTAATCTTGTGCTCGTAATCTGCAGCTTCCTGTGTGCTTTCATGCTTTTTATGCCTTATTAAGTTCTGTGGTGGCAAACATCCCTCTGATTGAATTGCTACTGCTTAATTAGACCGATACATTCAAATTAAGATGTTAAATGCCATTTAAATATATGGTGTTGAAATCTAATATCATGGTTCATCAATGTTTGGAATTTACTTTAATAGAACATAAGGATTTGGCCTGTGGGATTTATTCTTTTTAATTTTGTTTTCAGTATGAAGCTGCCACCCCCACCGGCAACGGCTTTGATGAATTCAGGCATATCAGACATGAGCACTTAAGATGGGACGATGTTCAACACAGCAAATATATAGTGTCAGGCTTGGCGGGAGGTGGGGGGGGGAATGAGCTTCTGTAGAACAGAACTGCTTCGTAGGATCACTTCCTGGATTGTGTTATGGAACGGAACTAAATGCAGAGAAAGGAAGAATGTGATAGGCTCATGGAGGAATTCTGAGCAAGCAGTTTGAGGATAGGGACTGAGTCATGGTGAATACTTATTGAGTTCTGGGTCACTGGTTCAAACCTGGCTCGTGCCAGTAATTACTGAAGGCTATTCCTCTTTGCCGATTGCTCAATTTGCCTGTGCAAATAGGACAGTGAATTAGGTATAATGTTAAGTGGACAGTCTACTGAGCAACACAGCAACCACCTCTTAGCTAATGACTTTGTTACAGTTCAGTTTGGTCATATAGCAAACCCTCCCTATTTTCCAGGGACAGTCCTGGATTTACAGAAGTCGTCCCAGTTTCTGATTTGATCCCGGAATGTCCCGCTTTTCTTTAGGGTGCCCCTATTTTCGTCAGACAAATGTTAGAGGGTACGATTTGTTGTTGTTTAGTCATTTAGTCGTGTCCGACTCTTCGTGACCCCATGGACCAGAGCACGCCAGGCACTCCTGTCTTCCACTGCCTCCCACAGAGGGTATGGTAGGATGTCCCTATTTTCTTCAGAGAAATATTGGAGGGTATGGAGTTATGTGACTCCTGAGACATCTGAAGGCAGCCCTGTGTAGGGAAGTTTTGAAATGTTTAATATGTGTGTGTGTGTGTGTGTGTGTGTGTGTGTGTGTGTGTGTGTGATATAAATAATAAAGTGATGGTGGTGATGGATTAGAACATCCCTATTTTCATAGGAGAAATACGCTTTCAGCATATAAATGAGCAGTCTGGATTAGCTACCCTCTCGCTCAGCCCACATATTCGCTGGACCCATTATGTGATCGCTTAAAGCACTTGTTCTTTGATACCTGTGGAATGTGGTATTGCACCGGACTCTGGCAGACCCTTTTGATAAATATGCCGAAGCTGCCAAGTCCGACTGCTGCTCTCTGCTTAACTAGCTAGATAACGCTCATAGGCACTTCAAAAGGGGTAGAGAGGAAGTATGGAAAACCTGGGCTGAGTTCCGTTTGAGAATACTTTTATTATTCCGAGTTGTGATGGTTCAGTTGTGTAAACAGGATGCAGCCAATCAGTGCTAGGCCAAATTAAATGTAAATCTATGATGTGCCAAGCATTTACCGTAGCTTCGCCATCTTATCAATCTAGCCTTGCCATTGTGTTCCCAAAGCCCCACAGGCTTTCCCTTGAAGATTTCAACTTTCCTCATACTTTAATTCTTCCACAATATTTTTGGGTGAGTGCTCTGCGGCTCACTCGAGATGGCTTCTTCTTCACTGTTTCTTTAGTTATTCCAGATCAGTTTTCCCAGGAGAACCAAGAGTAGGAGGGTGAGGCAGAAAATAGTGCTGAAAACATAGAATTGTGAGACTTTAGTTTCATCTGAAGAGCATGTGCAATGAATTAGGGGAGCGGATATTTGATAGCATTATGTATGGTTGAGAAAATAACCTGCTTGGGGGGGGCGCTCAGAGGGGGACAGCATGAAGAAGGAGGAGGATTGTGTTAATATTATAAGAATAAGATTCTGAATTGGATTAGAAAACCCGCCATAACTATGTAAAGAGGTTGGGAAATCCAGGAGGAGGAGAGTCGTGGAAGCCATTAATATTTTTCTTTTTTCCTTTTTTTTTTCCTTCCCTTTTTTTCCCCTTCTCATATTTTTGCTTTTTTTCTCTCTCTCTCTTTTTTTCTTTGTTTTTCTTTTTTCCAGTACAGTGAAGAAATAGCTGGGGGATAAGCCAATCCCCAGAGATCCTCCGCCTTTGTCCTCTCAGTGGCAGGGGGGGGATGAGGGGGGAGGAAGGAGGGGGGAGGTCAAACCCAGCTTAAAATGGACCCCTTTGTTCCCCAATACCCATGGGGCTCACTGGTGGCAGAGGTGGGCTGGTGGGTGGAGGGAAAATGAAGGGACAGGGTTTATGTTGTATACTTTGTGTGTTTTTTCCCCTAAAAATTAATAAAAATTATTCAAAAAAAAAAAAAAGAGAGAAAATAACCTGCTCTACAGAGAAGCTGAGTTGAAACCAGCCCCTTTGGCTAGGCTGGGCAACTTCTGGCCCACAGGCTTAATTAAACCCAACAGGCCTTTGTGTTTGGCCCACTTTGGCCAAGCTATGCCAATTGCCATGCACCCGATGTTATATATGGGTCTGTGGAGGAGGGTGTCCTTTAGCTTGAGGCTGAAAGAATAACAGCCATGTACAAATAATACTAACAGTAGACCACCATCAGTTCCCATTGCAGATTATTTGTATGTTATAATTTCCCCCTGTATTTCCCCCTTCTCTCTCTCTCTCATTTAATTTTATTTCTTCTTTTCTCTTTTCTTTCGTTGTTAAATCTGCAAAGAAAAAGAAAAATGTAAACCAAAATATAGCAAAATAGCATTAAGATGAAAGGTAAGTGACATGGATCACTGAGGTCACTTGCCATAAAATGCTGCGGGAGGGGAAGGATTAAGCATTGCTTCTTGCTCCAAATTCTTCCTGTGCTGCTTCTCAGGGAAGAGCCCATGCTCTGAAACTTTTATTACCCACATTTGAACGTAATGGTAGTACTTCAACACCTCTTTAATATTTACATGATCAAATGGCAACACGTGCATTGTATTGATTTGCAGCGCCGCATCCAAACCCACCCTATTCCTTTTGTCCATTTTCTGTGGCTTGGAGCCCAAAAGAGAGTGAAAGAAATGGAATTGCCCCAGGCATGCTTTATTGCCAGTAAATGGCAGCGCCTGCAGTGCATGCCAACATCTTTAGCGTGACTGGTATTATTGGTGTTAATAACTTCAGCATGTTGCCCTGATTGTATCATCACCTTTGGAGCTGTTTACACGACCCGTTTAAGAATAACTAGCACTGGTGATATTTCAGTGTCACTGAAGATATGTTGCTGTACGCTGGGAGTGTGACAGTCACTCTGCCGGCTCAAGAACGGTCTGCTTCATCGGTTCACATCTGGAATGATTAACTGTGTCGCCCAAGTGCCCATAAACCTATATAAGTGTGCACCCAATGTTAATAACATAAACCTTTGTCATCGGAGCGTTAAATCTAAACGGCAGATGAAATGCCTCCCTTGGGATTATAGCGAGGGTCCATAACTGTAGCCTGTTGGGATAATGTATGTTGGCAGTGTTGAAAGTGAGTGATCATGGCAGGAGCGGAGGCCAGTTTATTTATTTTATTCCATTCATATTCTGCCCTTTCCTCCTCAAAGAGTCCAGTGGTGATGATAGGAGAGTACCAGCGTAAGCTGTAAGCTTAAATGCTCCCTCCCCCCCAAAATGTTGCCTGCATTCAAGGAAAGCGAGTGCGGTGCCTGCTTTTTAAGCAGACATGCTAGGGCTCAGGACTATATATGGGAACTCTGCCATCTTGCCCTAGATGTGGCCGAGTGCTGTTGGACTGCAGCTCCCATCATTCCTGGCCGTTGGCCATGCCAGCAGGAGCTGATGGGAGTTGGAGTCCAATGACACAGAATCATAGAATCATAGAAGTTGGAAGGGACCCCAAGGGTCATTTAATATCGCCACCTCTGCTCCCTCCAGTGACCCATGCCCAGTAAAAGTGTGCTATACCCTGCTCCTTAGGTGAGAATCTCAGCAGATACATGCTCCCAAGCCTATATCCCCACCCCATAATATGAATATTGCCAAGGCAGGATACATACTTGCAGGAGAGAATCAATGGGAGACATAGGGGTGCTTAACCCTCTCCCTGCCTACTTATCTGCACCTACATATTTCCCTAGCTGTTCCTCCTGAGGCAGGTATTCTCCATTTAGTCCAGCTTGGGGGTGGGGATTAGGGTTGCCAGACTCAATAGTGGACAGGACTTCTGCGCCTTTAATTGCCATGCTCTCTTTTGAGTCTGGAAACCTTAAAGAGAAACCAGCAGACCCTTTGTTTAATTTCCAAGCAAAGGGTCTGCTGGTTTCTCTTTAAGGTTTCCAGACTCAAAAGAGAGCAGGGCAATTAAAGGCACAGAAATCCTGTCCTCTATTGAGTCTGGCAACCCTAGTGGGGATGCAAAATCATATTGGGGAGGGGGACATGCAAGGGAGACTCAGCAGGTAGGTGAAGAGGGTTAAGCATTCCCCTTCAAACCAACTGATTCTCTAGTAGTGGACTTGCTTCCCTCTTCCTCAATTAGTGTTACAAAGTGTTATAAAGCAACACATGATAATATCATTATCATTATACATGATAAAGCGATATCATTATACATGATAAAGCGATCTTCAGCCATCTCACCCCTTGCTTTTTCATGCAAGACCATTTGCAGTCGTTTACAGTCGTCAACAGCTATCAGTCAGTCAACCACCCATTTCCACCACCCTTCTGAGTGATACCCCCTCCCCACCCTTTCTCTACATATAAGCGTCTGGGGACTTCTATTTCAGTGTATCTGAAGAAGTGTGCATGCACACGAAAGCTCATGCCAAAATAAAAACTTAGTTGGTCTTTAAGGTGCTGCTGGGAGGATTTTTTTTATTTTGCTTCGACTACGTCAGACCAACACGGCTACCTACAGGCTTCCCATTTTGTCCTGGCTTCCCAGTCAGACCAACACGGCTACCTACCTGTAACTAAAGCAACACAGGTGAGGAACTCAGGTTCCCCCCTCCCCTCCCTGCAGTGGTGCGAATCAGCTTTAACATTTGCTGTCCCTTTTAAAACCAGATATAGACAGACACAAATGTGAAATCTCTGACATTTGATGGATGGAAATTAGTTTTCTACTAGGAGAAGGAGCAGGGTGATCATGTCGTTTGACAGGGTGTCTATTCTGTGGGGAGGGATGTGACTGGAAGAAGCTAAAGAACAAAGTTGTAAGCAAGCAGACAGCCTGCTTTGTGACTGACAAGGTCAACCACTCGCTTGCTGCTACTTTCAGGTTGAGTTCTACTGCAAGATATTATTCATTCTCATAGCTCATAAGTGAAGAGGGCTGCCTCCATACAAGCAAAGGTCGCACACTTTGGAAACAAATCTTTCAGCAGCTGCCAGCAGTGATGGAGCTGCTCTGCATCTGTGGTTGGAGAAGCAGAGGGGGCTCTTGTGCTTTGGTCCTGCTTGCAAGGTTCCCACGGTGAGAATAGGATACTGGACTAGAGGGGCCATTGGCTTGACCCAGCAGGCTTTTCTTATGTCCTTATGATATGATATAGGAATCTTTCCAACAGCCATGTGAGGTAGGCTAGGCTAAGTTCATATATGTACATAAGCAACCATGCTTGCCATTCAGTTGACAGAGGTGTGGCTAAGAATTGGTAGTTCATACACCAAATTTGTGAAATTGTACTTACATAGAATATTCTTTTCTTGTTATTTATCAGGGTTGGCAATCCTTTTGTTGTTGTTTTGGTATTTCGCTATCAGGACTATGAAACATTGCCATTACAGCGAGGTGGGTCTGCTTTCACGACATTCTGCATTTTTCTTTTTCTTTACGTGATCTGTGAATGACATTATATATTTGCATCCTGATTTTACTCCCAGGAGCTAAAGGTTGTAGAGTGGTACCTCGGTTTAAGTACACAATTGGTTCTGGAAGTGTGTACTTAACCTGAAGCATACTTAACCTGAAGTGAACTTTCCCATTGAAAGTAATGGAAAATGGATTAATCCGTTCCAGACGGGTCCATGGAGTAATCAACCTGAAGCCTACTTAACCCGAAGTATGAGTGTAATTGGTTCCAGAAGTCCGTACTTAACCTGAAGTGAACTTTCCCATTGAAAGTACTGTAATGGAAAGTGGATTAATCCGTTCCGGGTCCGCGGAGTACTTAAACTGAAAGTACTCAATCCGAAGCGTACGTAAACCGAGGTATGACTGTATATGTTTTCTTCTTCTCCAGGGTTTTTATCTTTGCAACAACGCTGTGAGATAGGCTAGGCTAAGTTAATATATGTTCATAAGCAGCCATTCTTGCCAAGAGATTGGCGGGTGGCGGCAGGGAAAGGCAGGGGCCCTAGGCCACATACATTGCACCTGGCCCTGTGCTTAACCCTTGCCTCCCTTTCCCTATGTGAAATCACACACACAATCTGCTTCATGTCTACACAGTGTTATAGACTTAGGTAAAGGTAAAGGGCCCCCTGACCATCAGGTCCAGTTGTGTCCGACTCTGGGGTTGCGGCGCTCATCTCGCTCTATAGGCCGAGGGAGCCAGTGTTTGTCCTCAGACAGCTTCTGGGTCATGTGGCCAGCATGACAAAGCTGCTTCTGGCAAACCAGAGCAGCACACGGAAACGCCGTTTACCTTCCCGCCGGAGCGGTCCCTATTTATCTACTTGCACTTTGATGTGCTTTCGAACTGCTAGGTGGCAGGAGCTGGGACAGAGCAACAGGAGCTCACCCCGTCGTAGGGATTCGAACCGCCGACCTTCTGATCAGCAAGTCCTAGACTCTGTGGTTTAACCCACAGCGCCACCTGGGTCCCTTAAGTTATAGACTTAGAAATGAATAAATGTTTGGTTATCTGTGATAGGAAGGGAGAATGCAAGCTGCAAAGGAATTCCAAGGCTAGTTTATGCAGAACAATCTGGCTTAGCTATGGCCAGAAAAATTGAGGGACATTAACAATAGGATCAAACTCCTTCCCCCTTGCCCCAGGTGACAGAGACTGGGGATTTGGAAGGTTGCCAGGGTAACTGGGAGGAGCAAGAGCTACTGGGAGGAAGGAGGGGAAAGAGTGGAGATCCATGTTTGCAGAAGGCTGTTTGCAGTCTGCGCTGCTGCGTCTTGAAATGACCATGCCGTAACATCTGGACTCCCTCCATGCAGACTGAAGGTGTAAATAGGTAAATAAACCATATTTCTTAGAGCCACGACAGTCTCCACTGCATCTTAAATTCTCCAAAGGAGCACAGGCCCTGTGTGAGTGCCATGGTCTCTTGCCACCACTTGGCAGAGAGAGGGGGCAGGCACCTGACATTTTTTAAAAACCATATACAGATATAATCCAGACCACTTCCATTCTCTATTCTCCCTACTCCCACAGCCCATCCAACAGAACCTTGCAGGGTTTCCAACATGGCGGTGGGAGCCTGTTGTTAGCACATGTTGTGTCGCTGAGAGAGAGCAAGTCTCTGACCAATTTTTCCCCTTGGGAGACTTTCAAATCCCACTGGAAGCAGTGTGGAATCCTCAGTGCTTAGCAGCTATGGAAATGAAGTAAGAGGTCTTAGTCTTGCTGGCTAGGGTTGCCATGAAGCTGAAGACAACAAAGGGTCTCATGGCACCTTGAAGCCTAATACATTTGTTACGGGGGGGGGGAGTTTGTGAGTTGGCAGCTGTAGATATGCATAAGTGGAGAGAGAGAGAGAGAGAGAAAATGTAAGCAGTGAGGTAAAGGGGAAATGAGATGCGCAAAAAATAATCAAAAAAATCAGACTGTGATTGTTATGCTAAAAGCAAAAATGTATGCAAATAAGGCACAGTGTCCATGAACAAGGCAGTGTTGACAATAACACAAACAGAGAAGAAGGAAACAAATGGAGCTATACATTGTTGGGGTTCCCTCCCATGTACACCCTGCAATTGCTTATGTAGAGAAAGAGGTCTTTCTAATGATAAGGAGGCATCTATGGATCAATTCAGGGGTAGATTATCTACCACCCTTAATAATCCCTGAGTTCACAACAAATCACGGTTGTCAAAGAGTGTTGAAAGATTGCACTCATACACTGTGGTCCCCTTCCACATACTGTATTGTTGAACTACAGCTCCCATCATTCCCATCATTCCTGATTCCCATCATTCCTCGGCCATGTTTGCCGAGGCTGGTGGGAGTTGGAGTCCACAGCATCAGAGGGCACCGTGATTGCCACCCTTGCCTGAGTGTGTTTCACAAGAGCACTGATGCCAGCACTGTGCTTGGCATGTAGGTCTTCAACCCATTCCTGGCACACCGGTCCAGGGTCCAATTCCCAACTAGATATTGTGCCATCATACAAATCCTGTCCTTCTCCTGCTAGATCCTGGTTGCCCTGGTAGAGAAGAGGAGAGGGAGGGACAGAGAAGAAAGATGTTATGTGGCAAAGCTTTACACTGACTCCCAGGGCGGAATATGGGTTGTGGATGTGGCAGGAGGAAGAGCTGGAAAGACAGAGTGCTACGTGGGAAGAAAACCCAGAGCTGAGGTGACAGGAAAAAGGGGGACATCACATGGAAGCTGTGATGCCATAGCATGAATTTCATACATTGATACAAGCAGCCATGTTTTTGGCTCTATGAAGGGCTCGTATTTATTCAATTTTTTTAAAGGATGTCAGAAGAATATAGCACACCTTAATATGGAAGTAAATGCAATTTGTTAGAATGAACCAGGGAGACATCTGAAATATTTTCACCATGAGAAATAACCCATTTCCCTCCTCCGTGTGGGTATGATGCAAAATTGGTTCATGCCTTTTCCGTGAGTAACAGCCGCCACCTTTGAAAATTGCAAAGCATTTGTACAAACGGGCAGCCTTCCTAGGAATTTTTGGCGCAGGTCCCTCTTACCACCACAGCTTAATTTATAGAAAAGAGAGGCATTGGCACTCAATGTCTGTCTCCCTCTGAGGGATCTGATTGAACGAGGTCCTATGTCAGGGGAATCTCTGGCCCCACAGATTAGGGAAAGGGGGAGAATTTAGATTCAGTATGCATTTAAATGTGAACCTGTCACATTTGCACTTTCTGAAACAACACATAAACCAAAACACCACTGTCCTCTAAAGCATTCACTTCTCTGAATTGTGCAGTGCAGTTCTATAGCCAAGTAATGTGTGAAAAATGAATACATTTGGGTAAAATGTGCATACCGGTATTATTGGGGGAAATACAAAAATGTATTACATAGGGAACACTGATTTGCAAAATTGTATACGTATTAAGCAAAATTGCACACAATATTAGGATAAAATTGTTCTAATATGCTGCTAAATTTTCATGAGGAATTCTTAAAAACAAGCACATTTACAACAGAGAAATGTGGCACATTCCACATTAACAAGTTCCCATGCAAAACCTGGTTGTTTTTCTGAAGTAAGGCCTATTGATTTTGATGCAAACATCAAAGTTCTCTTCCTCAGCTATTCTATTAACAACAAACAGAGGTGAGCTGATACATAGGCAGGCAGATAATTAAGACACTCCATGTATGTGAAAAGTGCCTTTCTTTCAAGGGGGTCCAGGAATTGGGGAGAGGGGAAGAGTCAGTTATTTGTTAGAGAGGCACTGGACCCCATTGCCCATCCCTTCTAGCACCACATAGTATGGACCCTCCATCCTGCAGCTCTGCTAGAGAGCTGCATATAACCTTATAAATAAAATCAGTTAAGTAACCAAAACCTGTTGTGCAGAGCCTGAATTCCATCAGCAAGGTTCAAGAGACAACACAGGGAGCCTGTTAAGGTTTGGTGTACAAGGGTGATGTCAGCAGATCCACCCTTCCTGCTGGGAAGAATGCCAGGCAGCCCTGAGCAGATAATGAATCAAGCTCCCTGAAAACCTAGTCTAGTTGTGGCATACCTTGCTTTCCTCTAGAGTTGGGATGAGGAATCTGTGGTCCCTCCAGATGTTGCTCAACCACAACTCCACCATCCCTTGTTGTTAGCAATGCTGACTGAGGCTGATGGAAGTTGGGAGTCCAAAAACGTCTGGAGAGCCACAGGTTTCTGGTCCCAACTCTAGAACCTCGGACCAAGCTTACACAATATGTAACCCACCCCCTCCACACTAGTTCTAAATGACTATTGCCTGCAAAAAACGAAATAATAATAATAATACCTCACCCATCTGGCTGGGTTGCATTGTCCAGCAGACACGTTGGATGATGATGATGATTTTTTTAAAAAAACACACCATCCGGGGTCCCTTACCTTTTTAAGTTCAGTCCAAGGTGACTATGGAGTTGCGGCGCTCATCTCGCTTTCAGGCTAAGGGAGCCGGTGTTTGTCCACAGACAGCTTTCCGGGTCATGTGGCCAGCATGACTAAACTGCTTCAGGTGCAACAGAACACCAAGACGGAAACCAGAGCGCACGGAAACACCGTTTACCTTCCCGTCGCATTGGTACCTATTTATCTACTTGCACTGGCATGCTTTCAAACTGTTAGGTTGGCAGGAGCTGGGACAGTTCAAAGGGAGCTCACCCCATCATGGGGATTCAAACCACCAACCTTCTGATCGGCAAGCCCAATAGGCTCAGTGGTTTAAACCACAGCGCCACTCGCGTCCCCTCCCTGAGTTGGCTTTAGTGGGTCACACTAGCTGTGCAGGGTGTTACTCTCATAAAAAAGGTCTTTAAGCAGAGGCTTGACGGCCATATGTCAAGAATGCTTTGATGGTGTTTCCTGCTTGGCAGGGGGTTGGACTGGATGGCCCTTGTGGTCTCTTCCGATTCTATGATTCTATGAATGTGTTCCCCACAGAACTGCTGGAGTAATGCCTCTGTCATCTTCCCTGGGTGGGGCTGTTTAAGAATGTTCTGTGTGTCCTGGGGGGACAGGAAAGACCAGGGGGATGCACACCAACCAGAACATTATTGACCAAGAGCCACTCCAACAGCCCGGCAGAGATTTAAACTTGAGTCGCTCAAACAGGGCTGCCCTGGAGCCTAGTTTCCCCTTCCTTTCCCCAGGGTTCCACTTCATTTCTCTTAAAGGGCCAGTTATTAACAATCCATAAAAACAGAGCATAAGGCAGACTCTAAGTTAACAGAAGATTAAGGAAGACACTAATTACTTTCCACACCTGCTCTTGTGCTAGCCTGTGTTCTGCTGCTGTGACTTGCTTCCTTGAGGAGAAATCTTCCAAGACCCAGGGTGCCTGCTCTTTGTAGCATCTATTGTAGTTTTCGTGCAGGTTGAGGAGGATGCTGTCTCTCGAATTCATGCTTTCTGACTCAGACAACACAATCTAAACTTCATACTGACCAGAGCTTAGCCACACCACAAATTGGCTTAAGCAAGCATTGGAAAAGATCTTTATGCCACCAGTAATTGTGAATTGCACAAGGCGGTTCATCCTCTACACGTAATAACTATCAGAGAATCAAAGAATTGTAGAATTGGAAGGGACCGCAAGGTTCATCTAGTCCAACCCCCTGCAATGCAGGAATCTTTTGCCGAATGTGGAGTTTGAACCCATGCTCCTGAGATTAAGAGCCTCCTGCTCTACCAACTGAGCTATCAAGGCTGAAGAAGGTCTGTTGAAATTAAGCATTAGGTGATATTAGGGGACATCAGATAACATGAAAGTTTTGCCTGTGGTTTTAGATCTTTCATTAGAAGTCATAGCTGAGTTGCAGAGCACGTCAGAATATTTCAGGCTCAATCCCCATCATCTCCAGTTAGGGCTGAGAGAAACTCATGTCTGAAAACCTGGAAAGTCAATCAGTGATAGGCAAATTTCAGCTAGATAGACCTATGCCTGGCCCAGTATAAAGTGAGTTTCTATGTTCCTATATGAAATTACTACCTGATGTTTTGGGGCTTCAACCATTCTTAATCTGGTTGCCATGGCTTAATCTGGTTGCCATGGCTATGCAAATGAAGTTTATTGATTGATTGATTGGTTGGTTGCCATGTTTACTTGAAAAGTTTTGGTGCAATGGTGCTGTGCTCTCGCACGAGTCAGCTGGCTCCCACAAGAGTGCAGCACCAAAAGACGTGTGTCCCGATTTTCAACAGAGGTATGTCGGAAGGTATGTCAGTGGAGGGAGATTTCAGCCATGTTGAGGCCTCAAGGCCTTGGCATTGCACAGCCATGATGTAGTATTGTTAGATAGGAAAGACCGTGCCTTTGCACAAGCTGTTGGCCAAAATGACTTTTAGGTTCCATCAAGCGCAGCAATGTTTCTTGTAATTCTATTTTGGTCCCATTCTTATGTGCACAGTCCTAATGTAATCACTTAACAATGCAGGGAGAGAATCAATGGCTGCTAAGCCAATTTAGAACATTTCATTCTTTTCAATTTTTGTAAATCCCATTTCAGTTGCATTGAACTCTCTTGTTCCTTCTAAATCTGTCCAACAAAATCATTCGCTAATGGTGCTTTCTAAAGTCAGAGGCCGCAAAAAAGGATAAGGAAACCTTTCTACGGATTTAAGTGATTCTTTCTGTGTTTCCTTTTTTCAGTTTTGATATCAACATGTGACAGTCAATGAGGAAACATCCCTGCAATGCCATTTGTTTGTAATGAGAAGATAAGAGCAGGCCAGAAAAGGAAATGTCCAACTGTCACATAGTTCATTTGTTGACTTTGCATCATGCAATATCTTTGCAACAGAGTCAGGTGGGAAACTTGTTACATGAATTAATCAAGTGACAGGAAGTTATAGTTAAGGGTCATTCATCTCAGCTTCAAGCATTTTCTTGGTGTTTGAGCTTCTGTAATTTAAACATACCGGTAGTGAAATCCACGTTGTCTTATGTGTTGATCACACCTATTATCAGAGAAGGTTGTCTGGAGATTATAGTGGTGCCTCGACTTACAAATTTAAGCCGTTCTGAAGGCACCTTCGTAGGTCAAAAAATTCGTAAGTCGAAAAGCGCCATTGGAAACGCGATTTCCCATAGGAATGCATTGGAAACAGAAAAATTTGTAAGTCGAAGCAACCCCATCTAAAAATTTGTAAGTAAAAAAAAACCCCTAACTAAAACCGCCGTGGTTTCCGTTCAGATTTCGAGAAATTCGTAAGCGTGCAGCCATTTGCCCCATTCGTAAGTCGAAAAATTCGGTTGTCGAGTCGTTCGTAAGTTGAGGTACCACTGTATAAGGAAAATGAGATTTGTTCCAAATGTATAAACACACAGGTCCTGCATCTGACAGCTACCATACCCGCAGTATGAAACATAATGGTGACGTTCTTCAGACATGGAGGCAATCACATATTTATTTACCTACAGATTATCTCCACCCAAGACAATAGTCTGTGGACTTCAAGGAGACCTGTGATTTTTGTTTGTATCTCTGCCTGCATAGGTGTCAGGGATAATTCACACATAAGAAATTTTCTGTACAAGAAAGATATAATCTGCCAGTGAACAGATACAGAATGCTATCAATATATACAGCGATGATTAATGTTCCTGATTGTTCCGTACTCTGGGATGTTGCTGTGCCACTGGGTTTCACATGGTGTGACTTAATCTCCACATTCAGGGGTTGCATGTGCTGGATGGGAAGCTGTCAGCAGTTGCAGTGCTGCAGTTTACATCAATTTTACACATATTGTTGTGAGGCTCGGAGTCTGTAAAGAAGAGCGTCAAGTTCTGGCAGGAACTCTCTTAAGGTGTCCTGGCAGAGTTGCCCCCAAACCTCCTTTTTTGTTGTTGTTGGGGAGGTGACTGGCTCAATGGCTAGGGAATACGTGAAAAGGCCGGAGGTGCTTCCCCCCACTCCTAGATCTGAATCATGAACTCCCAAGTGCACAAGATACCCTGTTTCCCCCTTTTTAATACATAGTCATAAAGTAAGCCATGGCAGGGTTTTTAAGCATTTGAGAAATATAAGACATACCCCCAAAATAAGCCATACTTCCGCGCCATGGAAACCAACCCCCACAGGCACCTCCACTCACAGAGTCACTCCATGCGGCCAAGAGCTCTGCTTAACAGCTGATCGCGCTCCCGCCTTGCTGGCTGCATCCCCGTGCTCCGCTTGCCACCATCGCTGGGCTCACTGCTTCTTCCTTGCCTGGCCCAGCCAAGGAGCTTGGAGCACCCTGCAGTGGCAGGGGGAGCGCCTGAGCCAGTGGCCTCCGCCTGGCCTGGCCAAGGACGCCTGCTGCCCCGCCGCCCGGAACCGGTGGCTGCTGCAGTGCTGAGCACTCAAGAGAGCACAGCAGCGCCCTGAGCCAGCGCCCTGAGCCGTAAAAACCGTACCAGTAATTAAAAAAATAAGACATCCCACCGAAAGTAAGCCACCCTGTGTTTTTTTGAGGAAAAAAAGTTATAAGACGGTGTCTTAAAAAGGGGGAAACACGGTAAACAGCCACTGGGTATATGCATTGATGGGAGGCGTCTCAAGGTTCTGATAGAGAGGTGTTGAGGGCCACATTCATCACCAGGGCCTGAGGTTCCCCACCCCTGACCTTGTGCGCATGACACATGTGCAAAGATTGACCTTGACGTGCCTGAGCTGTATGGATAAGCCCAATAGAGAATGGAAAGAGCCAGCCTGTCCAGTATTAGCTCAAAGTGAACAGATGTAAAATAATCCTTCAAGCAGATAAATCTTCTAAATCTCATAGTTTCAAGAATGCTTATAAACATAGATTATATGGCCAGAGAGCAAAAGCAGGGAGGATATATAATAATTATAATCTGGTCGTGACAGTGACAAAACACTAAAAATATATATTTAGCAATGATCTGTTCCCTCTTTAGAACCTTGCTATGCCTTTTTTTTTAGCCTGTTATAGTTCCCTGTTTCTGCACGGTTAAAGGCCTTTTTATGCATTACTTGTGCCGTATTATTGCATCTCCTTTTATCGTTAACAATTGTTTGGAATTAACGCAAGAAATCCAAGGATGGTGAAATGTAATTATGTCACCCCTGTCTGGGAGACTTGTGCCCCTTCCAACATTGTTGGACTGCAGCTCCCCAGCATGGCCAACTGTCAAGGATGAGAGGAATTGCAGTCCAACAACATCTGGAGGACCATATGTTCCTTACTGCTGCCCTAGGCACTTTAATTTTACGGCAGGTGACACGACAGTGTCCTCCACTAACCTGAGGGTAACAAGCTTGCTTAGGGGTTGCAGGGCAGGCCATGTGGCACCAACAGCTGCTTTTCCAACTCACTGCCATTTCCCAGCATCTACTGCATACCCTCCAACTATCCCTGTTTTCTTATTTCCCCTGCCAGCGCCATTGCCAGCAAGCTTGGGGAGGAGATGAGCCAGTACTTCCCCTGAGCAGTGGCAGCAGTGGCTGCTGCGAGGGAGCATCCCGTGGCCTCTCTACGGCCATCATCCTTTGGGCAGCTTGTAGTAGCTGCTGGAAAGCGGGGTGAGGAGGACGAGAGACTACCACTGCTGAGGCCTGGCCTCACATGACACACCAGCCCTGAGGTGCAGGGTGGAGTGGAGTGCAAGGAGTCTTGATTTTTTAAATAAAAAAATGCTTTGTGCATCAGCGTCTAATCTTGCCCCTTTCTAAAAAAATAATAATTCATTGGTGTATGTTTATTTTTGTAAATCTACCAAAGAATAAAATAAATTTGGGATTAAGGGGTTTTATCAGGACGTTGGAGGGTGTATTTGCTTTGGCAACACTTGTCCTTCTTCTGATAGGAAATGCTTGGGAGCAGGACAAAAATGGGTGGTCAAGGAGCATCAGTTGGGGGAGGGAGTGAGAAATGTCCTTATTGTCATCTGAGGAATGTTGGAGGGCATGCTGCTCCCTGAGGCAGCCACCTCACTCTGCCTAACAGTAGGGCCACTCTTGCACCTGCCTTGGCCCAGGCCAACAGAGCAGTTTGTTCTGCATTCTGCACTCCCAGCTAAGGCTACTGTCCTTGGGGAACATGAGCGAGCTGGAGAGAAGCTCTTTAGGTCAGAATTTAAATGTGGCTGCCCACAGCGCCTGAAAAGTGTCAGTAGTTTTCTCTTGTGCTTCATTATGTAACACAAGTTAATAATATCTGGGATTTCTTTTACGGTACTCAAGTTTTGTACAGCACTTTTGTAACCCACCTTGAGGGACGCGGGTGGCACTGTGGGTTAAACCACAGAGCCTAGGGCTTGCCGATCAGAAGGTAGGCGGTTCGAATCCCCACGACGGGATGAGCTCCCGTTGTTCAGTCCCAGCTCCTGCCAACCTAGCAGTTCGAAAGCATGTCAAAGTGCAAGTAGATAAATAGGAACCGCTACAGCGGGAAGGTAAACGGCGTTTCCATGTGCTGCTCTGGTTTGCCAGAAGCGGCTTTGTCATGCTGGCCACGTGACCTGGAAGCTATACGCCGGCTCCCTCGGCCAATAATGTGAGATGAGCGCGCAACCCCAGAGTCGGTCACGACTGGACCTAATGGTCAAGGGTCCCTTTACCTTTACCTAACCCTCCTTGAGTGAAGGCAAGTCCCATCTCAACATGTTCCTCTGAGCATTTAATCACACTCAAACCTCCTCACCCCACCCCCACCCCTGATCAGACCCTCAGATCATCTGTGACCTTAAATTGAAGCAGGCAATGGACAATACTGTACAGTGGTCAGAACCAAGTAGTTTGGCAAACCTCAACTGGGCAGACTTTCGAAGGGAATCCAAGCTTGGAAAATCAGAGATAGAATTGTTTCTGTAACTTCCCTACATATATTAGCATGTTTTCCACATTGCACACAAGTAACAGTTTGCGTGTGTGTGTGTGTGTGTGTGTGTTTCAGTGAAGGAATATTAAGGAGATGCAAAAAGCCTTATGTTATGCCACAGGTTTTTTGAACAGATAACACATTTGACAGTCCCACTGTGTCAAGTTAATGACAGCATGAATAATGTAGCGGATCTCACTGAGGTAATCCTCTCCATTGCAATCAAGATTCTTTCTCCTACCTCTCCTGACCCATATATCATTGCTACCCTCCTGTGTTGTGCTATAATCATGGACCACAGTCAAGCAGGCAATATGTGTCAGGCACAGAGGCACTGTTTAATATTTCATGCTTTGGGGGAGGGAAAAATTCTTTTGATCTGACATGAATGCTGTTGCGTGGAGGGTACACACCAGCTTTCCACGCTTCTTCCTTGATGTGTCACAGTCAGCTTAAAGGACACATCAGTTTGGGAACTTGATGACAACTTAAATGTCTCTCCCTGGCAAGAGCAGAACAGGAAGAAACTTCTGACTACAACGAGATACGAATAAGTCCAGTGCTGCCTAATGGACATAATGACACTATTCACACACTAACTGAAAACAGTCAACATTTCATGTGCCTGCACAAACTGAAACACACCTAAGAGAAGCCGTATTAAAAGGTAAAAATAGTACATTGGCAGTAAACAGTTCTCGCGTGAAAGCATTTCTGTTAAACCTCAAGTCTTCAGAGCAGACATCCCCAAACTGCGGCCCTCCAGATGTTTTGGTCTACAACTCCCATGATCCCTAGCTAACATAGCCAGTGGTCGGGGAAGATGGGAATTGTAGTCCAAAACATCTGGAGGGCCGAAGTTTGGGGATGCCTGCTCCAGAGCATCCTGACCTTGATTCCTGATGGATATTAGGTTGGAATTCAGCCTGGGAAACAGCTCTGAGCAAAAGTGAGGCCAGATAAACAAAGGAATCACTTAACTACCATAGGCAGAATAGGGCATGACCCCCTCTTTATAGATCAGATGATCAGAATCATTTACCTGTGGCTTGGATTTTAGAGGTCAGGCTGGTCTGTAATTTAAAAAAGCTGGCCTGAGCAGCAAGAAAACTGCGAGAGCCCACCATATGCCTCAGCCTTGATGGGAACAAAGAAAAGTTTCAGTACATATTAGACTTTCCCTGCCCCTTAGTCTTGAGGAAGAAGTTGCATAGCAATGCATTTCTTTTGGGTCTACTTATTTCTGCTCCATTATTTCTAGAGACCATACTAAAGATGAAAGAAGAGATGGGGAGGCTGTGTTTGGAAATCTGGAAGGGATAGAGAAAGCAAAGCAGCAAGGCAATCTCAGGTATGCCAAACAGCAGCGTAAGCTAAGATCCCATTTTCACCAATGGCCATTCTTTTCCAGAACATGGTGGTATGATCAAGGTGCTCCCAGTTGGTCAACAATGTCGTAGTGGATCAAAAAACAAGGTGTGTGGAGACAAGGAAGCAGGCCCTGAGGCAGGGCAAAGTACCTTAAGCTTTTAAGCATGCTGTTAAAAAAATTGAAACGGAGAAAGGCATGTAATGTAAATTATCTGAGAGAGAGAGAGAGAGAGAGAGAAATGGTGTGCATCAGAAAACACCCAGTACATCAGACACAACTTGTGCTAAGCTTCTCAATGTGAATGTAACATACCCCAGAATATGTCTGGGTTTATATGCATATTTTCATCTTTTAGGTTTTAGGAGCATCCAGCTTTTATTTGCAGGTCCTGTTAATACCACACCAATTGTAAATCCGAAGAAACACAGAGCAGCCGTTCTTATCTTGTTAAAAGTGTACTGCACTGTTTACTAAGAACATGATAAGGACCCTGCTGGATCAGACCCAAAGTGTATCTAGGCTCCTCCAGAATATTTTTATTCTAAGCATTCCCTCTGATTCGCTTCCACAAAGTTTACACAGAGACTAGATTATAACTGGCACGTGTTTCGGTACGTTTTCCCATCACTTTTCAAACCGCAAGAAGTCCTGTTCTTTTTTAAAAAATATATATACCTACATTGGTTTCATTATAGTACAATATGTTTCATTACTACCATATCTGTTTATGAAGCTGAATTTAGCCCAGATAGTTAAGGGGGTGGGGATGTGATGTGATCCATTCAATAGCAGGGAAGCAGCAGCCTGGGACAAAACTGAGCTGCTGTAAAACATTTACCAGTTGGAAATGAAATCTGCTGGGTTTTTACATAGGCACTTTTAAAGCACCAGATTGCACACGTGTTTTATCTCCACTGAGCACCATGGCGAAAGGTTTTGGTTGAAGTGTCAGAGTCCCACTTTAGGAAAATTGCTGGTGAGGATTTCGTTTCATTTGCATTCATTTATTCCTGGCTAATGAGTCCTGAGTCTTGTTTTAAAGTATAATGATATATATGCTAATACGTTCTTTGTTCTCGCCACAAGTAATTGAACATTTCATTGCTGAGCACCGGGGGCCGATGCAGTGTGCATATCTAATGTGAGGAGATCATACTCCCCCCCAACCCAACTTTTCTAATTTAGCAGTGCACAGAACTGATACTGCCCATTAGAAATTCAGCTAGGTAACTCAGTCGTTGGGCTGTTTGTTTCCTTGCCTGTTCAAAGTGCTCCCTGTTCTTTGTTTAAAACTGTGCCCAATTTCTGATAGTCAAGTAAATGCTTGGGATCTGAAGCGCCATCCCATCTGAGCAGACATCAGTTCTGTTTGTGTATACAGGTGAGTGAGAGATCCATTGATTCCTACACACTGTCTTCAGATTTCATGGCTCCTTCAAGAGAGACATGTTCTGGACTATGGGGAGTTCCAGATGCGATGAATCAACAACATACACCCAAGACATGTGAAAACTTCTTCACTCTGCTTTCAGGATAGGATCTTTGGATGCAATCATTCCAAACTGCTAGCTAACTCTTGAAATAGATGGTTTCATAGAAACTATAGAATCATAAAATTGTAGAGATGGAAGAGACCCGTGTAGCCCTCTGCATCCATGGCAGATGGCCATCTAACTTCTACTTAAAAACCTCCAGGGAAGGAGAGTTTACAATCTCCTGAGGGAGTCCATTCCACTATTGAACTGTCAAAAAGTTCTTCCTGATGTTTAGTTGGAATCTCCTTTCTTGTAACTTGACTCCGTTTGGTTTGGGGAGAAAACAAGATTGCTGCATCTTCCATGTGACAGCCCATATTTGAAGATGGCTTTGATATCTCCTCTCAGTCTCCTTTTTTCCCCAGGCAAAACATACCCGGCTCCTTCAACTCTTCCTCATGAGGTTGGGTTTCCAGATCCTTGATCATCTTGGGTCCCCTCCTCTGCACACAGTGGGCTTGCACACAGGGGCAGTGGGTTTGTAAGCAGTGAGGTTAGAGGAAAATTGACTACAACAAGTACTGGAAGTTCCAATTTAGTTAGAGCTAGATTGTATGCAAAGCAGCCCAGTGACCCTTTACAACAGGCATCCCCAAACTTCGGCCCTCCAGATGTTTTGGACTGCAATTCCCATCTTCCCCGACCACTGGTCCTGTTAGCTAGAGATCATGGGAGTTGTAGGCCAAAACATCTGGAGGGCCGCAGTTTGGGGATGCCTGCTTTACAACAACAGTGGTAGGTAAGGAACAATCAACTTGAGAATGCTGAGTTAATGAACACCAGTGGTGGTAGTGGGACAGGAAGCTATTGTCCCTGTTCAGACCCAAATAGACAGAAATGAATTTCTGAAGACATTCATCTGAAAAGGTTGCATTGCCGTCTCTCCCCCCCCCCCAGGTTCTTGCTTTTAAAACTATGAACAGCCTCATGAAGTTTGCATCAGGTTTGAAGGCATGATTTCTAGTGTGATTGGGGAGGTTTCTCCAGCATTGCATGTTCTGAAATTTATTTATTTCATAAAACGTATATATTGCCTGATTGTTAAAAAAATAATAACCATAGAAGCCGAAATGGAATGCTTTTCCTAGTTTGATCTCTCTCCTTCCCCTTCCTTTATGCATGCATGGAATGTTTACACTTTGAAGAAAAGAAGAAATGGTAAGGGGGGAGGAAGTAGATGCTACTCCTTAAAAATAAATAACTGTCCCATTCCAAACAGCAGCCTCCACCACTGGATTTGGGGAAGAGCCTTGTGTAACCTCAAAAAATCTTGAATAGAAGTACCTTGGCAGGGCTGTCCTAAGACATAATTCTGCCCACAGTGAAGGAGAAGATGCAACCCACTGTTTCATGTAAAGAACCTGACAAGACTAGCAGTTGAAACTTATTTCACCACCGGGACCACATACTCTTAAGGGCAGCAGCCTATTTTAATGGGTGCAGGTAGGCTTCTTGACCTATGTAGCTGTCTGGCACCTTGCTGCTGCTCTCCACCATCCAGCTCTGTGCTCGCTAAAGTGGCTGCCTCACCTCTTGCCTAACAGTGGGGCCGGTCCTGACACTGTGTAATGCTGTGTCTTTTAGAAAGCCACCTGGAATATGTTGTCCTATCTGCTTGCCTTCTATTCAGATTAGAGATCAATGCTAAAGGGAATAGGGATGGGTTGCACTGTGACTGACTGGTCAACAGTAAGTGACATGTCCACTTCGTACAGCAATTCACTTAGCTCCTAGCCGACTATTGTGAACTTTTCAGTACTCAGTCAGCACTGAGATAGTTTTTGTGGCTTCCAGCAAGAGGACTCCATCTGTTTCTAGGTCAGCCATCCGATCATGTTCCAGTTCATATATCGGAGAGTTTCCAAAGTTGGAAACATTTCTTTGAAGGCTGTAAGGTGAGCATATCTTGCATTAATTATAAATTCTCAATGCTGATACCGTCTGTGGATTTGGAAAGGGAAGACATAGGCACCCTCTCTTAAGTTGCTTTTGCACTTAGCAAAAGGGTATCTACAGTGCGCCAGCTCTAACACTAGAGCTCTATACAACATCAAGAAACCTGCTGAAACAGATTGAAATTTATAGCCTTCGATCTTCAGAAATGAATTCCAATTTTACAACAACCAGCCTATTATGACTCAGATGCTTTCAGAACATGTTTTATCATGCTGTCATTATAACCGCCCACTGATGACGATTTGAAGTGCAAAGCTCGTTTGTGCTCACATCGTAAGGTTCTTATATCCATAGCTCAGCCCAGGCTTCCTCAACCTGGTGGCTTTCAGATGTTTTGTATCACAGATCCTATCTTACCTGATGATTGCCCATGTTGGCTGGGGCTGGTGGAGGCTGGAGCACAAAGCATCTGGAGGCATCCAGCTGGGGAAGGCTGCTATTGACACTGTATGTAGAAGCAGCAACCACAGAGTCAGAAGAGCTATGCAGATCTGCTGTGCACTCTAATATTTTCACAACAGCGGACAATGAAAAATAAGAAAGACTTGCGTAAAATAAATGACTTGCTGTAGAACAGAAAATACCAGATAAATGTGTGAAGGAATGTCAGAATGAATTGAAGCACATTCTTACCTCCCTTGAAGGAGACCCCCACAACCTCATGAGGCAATTGGTTCTAAATCCCCTTTGTTGTAATTTGAACCCATTGGTTTGGGTCCTATCCATATTTCTTCTCCTTTGGGAATTATAGATCATAGAATCATAGAATTGTAGAGCTGGAAGGGGCTACAAGGATCGTCTAGTCCAACCCCCTGCAATGCAGGAATCTTTTGCCCATCGTGGGGTTCGAACCCATGACCCTGAGATTAAGAGTCTCTTGCTCTACCGACTGAGCATGTATTTATAAATTTCGTGTATCTGTAAAATTTGCGTATTGCTTAAAATTAAAATAAATCCTGGGAACTGTGAGGGTTAAGCTCCAATTCTCATGAATCTGTGGGGACAGCCATGACCATTAAAGTAATAAACATGTGCTTTAAATGTGTGTTGTGAAGGTAACCTATATTGAAAGGAATAGTGATCATATGGACATGTTTGTACAACTCAAGTTGCAAGCTGGGGGGGGGGAAGGGGGGGAGAAGATATGTGCTTATGTCAACAGAGATAAATGTCCTTCCCAAGGGGAGAGGAAAACAGGAAGAGACCTATTTGGTGGTGGGAAGGGTTTCCTGAATTTTCAAAGCAGCATTAGGAGCTGTTCAATGCAATGTAATTACTACTTTTAATTTTCCTTATTAAAATGTGACCTTATGATAGGGGTTGATTCCCATACAGATTCTGCTTCCAATGCAAAAAAACTATTTCCTGTTCATACTTATCGGCATTTCATTTACACATCAAAATACTCGTGTACTTACACCAGCTCATACCTAGCTCTTTTTTAAAAAATTAGCTCATAAGAGTACACTGTAACACTGTGCTAGAAACACTGGCCTCCTGTACCACTTACTTAATCCTGTTAATGTGATCATTAGAGACCTAGTTCTCATAAAGAACTGACGAGGAAGCAAACCTGTTTGAGGGCCTTACCTGTAGAGGTAAGGTAAAGGTAAAGGGAGCCCTGACCATTAGGTCCAGTTGCGGACGACTCTGGGGTTGCGCCGCTCATCTCGCATTATTGGCTGAGGGAGCCAGCGTACAGCTTCCAGGTCATGTGGCCAGCATGAGTAAGCCGCTTCTGGCGAACCAGAGCAGTGCACAGAAACACCGTTTACCTTCCTACCGTTTACCTTCCCGTTTAACTACCTATTTATCTACTTGCACTTTGAGGTGCTTTTGAACTACTAGGTGGGCTGGAGCAGTAACCAAGCAACGGGAGCTCACCCCGTCGCAGGGATTCGAACTGCTGATCTTCTGATCAGCAAGCCCTAGGCTCTGTGGTGTAGACCACAGCGCCAGGCCGTGTCCCTCACCTATAGAGGTAGAAGCTTGCATTAATGGATGAGGATGGTGCTGCTTTATGCAAAATAATTCCCTATACAGTACATAGAAAACTGTCTCCTCTAGGCCAACCTTCTCCTTGAATACCTCTTTCCTGTGTGCAAGGAACTATTCCATGGAGGAACATTCAATCATGGTAGAAAGATGCAGTCCACAACAAAGTTTACCTCTTCTCCTGCTCTTTTGGAAGCATTAGTCTTGAGAAATATGAGCTTATATTGTTAGGGGTTTCCTATCATACCTACCAAAAAATATATATTTTACCTATCAATATATCTTTTGTAAATGTTTTATTGATTGTATGTTTTATTTAGATTTATTTTAGGTATATTTGTTTTTACTGATTTTAATCTGTGTGTTTTTTTGGAAATTTTTTATTGCATACGCTGCTTGGGGAATATAAAGCTAAACAAATAGATAAAATAAATATGAAGGTATTTTGTTATCTCTGTTAAAATCAATCCATGTAGGGGTGGGGCGAGGGGTTTCACAAACTTTACCAGCCCTCCAAGTCTCAGTCCCTTCTAGCTTCACATGGGGTCTCAGATCACAGGAATGCTGCTCACCACACTGATCTGAGCATGCTTAGATGTCCCCTTCAGGCCTTCGCGGGACTGGGAGTTAAGCTGATGGGGGGTGCTGTGTGTGTGTGTGCCAGCTTGCACATCACTGTACCACCATTTCAACACAGTTGACATAACACCTGAACAGGATTCCAGAGAGCTGGAATTCAGCTCTGCAACTGCCTTAGGAGGCTGTCTGTCCCCTTTGAGATCTGATGTGGGAGCAGTGGACTTTGTTCAAGTGTTTAGGCCAGGCACCCCCAAACTCGGCCCTCCAGATGTTTTGGGACTACAACTCCCATCATCCCTAGCTAACAGGATCAGTGGTCAGGGATGATGGGAATTGTAGTCCCAAAACATCTGGAGGGCCGAGTTTGGGGGTGCCTGGTTCAGGCTGTGGCTCCACCTACTCTCAACCTGTATATTCACAAATAAATGCAAACATTACAACACACTAATCAGTCTCCAGTGACCGCCTTCCAAAGGGAGCTAATCGCAGGTTAAGCACTGCGCCCCCGGAACTTCTTTGCCATCCAGATAAGCGGGCTGAGTGCAATATGTTAATTCCCTATGGCAGGAGCACAACACAGAGGCAGCTCCCCTGTCTGTCATTACTCCTCCTCAGCAGACACTGCATATAAGGACATACCTTTTGAAACAACAACAACCCTGAAACAATTAGTTTAATTACTTCACACCCTGAGGCTGCCACAGTTGCATTCATTTAAAATTAAATGTAAATTTTTGTTACATAATCATTTTTTTTATCTGGGGAAGCTGCTCCATTTGGCACAAAGCCCTCAAGAAATGTCTTACTTGCAGCTCTCACTATAACGTTTGAAGGGGAAACTGCTTTGATTTTATTATTATATCTCACCTAGCACTCTGGGCATAAAAAACCCAATCCAATGCCACATTAGACAAATTTGGTTTGAATGAATAAGGTCAATAATGGAGGATTTTCAAACAACTCCACAGTCAGAAATTACCTCTTGAGGGTCTAGTTAACTAAGCAACGGTTGTTAACAATGCAAGCATGATGAAAAATGGACAGTTTGGCACACCAATTCTAAACTATATATGTATCCAGTGTTTTGTGTATATATCCACTTCAAAGAGTCATAACATTAGGATATTAAGAAATAGTCCAAGACAAGAAATCAGCCAGGAGAAATCAGCCAATTCTGGTACTGATTTGCTTTTTTGCCAGCATTATACTGAATGCCAAGCTAGATGTGACTGTGTTAAGGTGTATCAGAGCAGCTGCAAAAAATTAAAACAGTAATACAGTTTTAAAAGCAAAAGAGGTATATGGGATGAGGCCACAGGTAGCACCTGAAGGGGGAAAATGAGTGGCCCCATTCCTAGGCCCCAGTGCGAGTCACATACAGTGGAACCTCGGTTTATGAACACCTCGGTTTATGAATTTTCGGTTTATGAACACCGTGGACCCATCTGGAACGGATTAATTCATTTTCCATTACTTTCAATGGGAAAGTTTGCTTCAGTTTATGAACGCTTCAGTTTATGAACAGACTTCCGGAACCAATTACACCCATGCTTCAGTTTATGAACGCTTCAGTTTAAGTACTCCGCGGACCCGTCTGGAACGGATTAATCCACTTTCCATTACTTTCAATGGGAAAGTTCGCTTCGGTTTATGAACGCTTCAGTTTAAGTACTCTGCGGACCGTCTGGAACGGATTAATCCACTTTCCATTACTTTCAATGGAAAAGTTCGCTTCAGTTTATGAACGCTTCAGTTTATGAACAGACTTCCGGAACCAATTGTGTTCATAAACCGAGGTACCACTGTACAAATTAAAACTTTCTGTTGTGACTGATCAATGTATAAGCATGCAGATGCCATAGTTTCCATAATCATAGAGTTGGAAGAGACCACAAGGGCCATCCAGTCCAACCCCCTGCCAAGCAGGAAACACCATCAAAGCATTCCTGACAGATGGCTGTCAAGCCTCCGCTTAAAGACCTCCAAAGAAGGAGACTCCACCACACTCCTTGGCAAATTCCACTGTCAAACAGCTCTTACTGTCAGGAAGTTCTTCCTAATGTTCAGGTGGAATCTTCTTTCTTGTAGTTTGAATCCATTGCTCCGTGTCTGCTTCTCTGGAGCAGCAGAAAACAACCTTTCTCCCTCCTCTATATGACATCCTTTAATATATTTGAACATGGCTATCATATCACCCCTTAACCTTCTCTTCTCCAGGCTAAACATGCCCAGCTCCCTAAGCCGTTCCTCATAAGGCATTGTTTCCAGGCCTTTGACCATTTTGGTTGCCCTCCTCTGGACACTTTCCAGCTTGTCAGTATCCTTCTTGAACTGTGGTGCCCAGAACTGGACACATCACTCCAGGTGAGGTCTGACCAGAGCAGAATACAGTGGTACTATTACTTCCCTTGATCTAGATGCTATACTCCTATTGATGCAGCCCAGAATTGCATTGGCTTTTTTAGCTGCTACATCACACTGTTGACTGAGTTTGGTCCTGGGATCGAATGATCATTAAGGGCAGAAGTAGAGCTCTACACTACACTAGCTTCCCTATAAGAAATCACTGTTGCTAACTGGGAAGAAGAGGTGGAGGTGGTAGTGGTGGTGAGGTCAGCATGGTGCAAACACATCAACAGAGCCATTCTGGTGCTCCTGGTAGTTTGCTGCCCCAACAGGGACCCACCTGTTGGGAAGCTACCTTAGCAACTCTACCCAACCCAGAGAGGTCCTCTCTTCTTTCCTCCATTGTGTTTGGGTTGTAATGAAGTAATAGTTTCAAAGGTGACCTCATGCAAGTACATGGTTCCTGTGCTTATTTCTAGAGTTCTTTCCATCTATCCAGATGTCGCAGCGTTACTTACAAGATCAGCATAAAGCACCAAGAAAGCAGTGCAGAGGAAATGACTCAATAGATTCTTCTATCAGGTCATGTGGTGGAAATGGATTCAACACCCTCCCATTCCAGGGGCATACCCTGTAGGCACAAAATGCTTGAATGCATTATTTCCAGGCTCAGTTCCTCATATAGGAAAGAGTGACATCAGACACCATGGGCCACCTCCAGGAAAACAGGAAGTTGTCTCTTCTCCTCACAGACACCAGCCACTCCTCTCTTCTTTCCTCCATTGTGTTTGGGTTGTAATGAAGTCATCGTTTCAAGGGTGACCTCATGCAATAGGAAAGTCAAATGGAAATTGGGCAGAAGAAGGAAAGGAAATCAACATTTTATGCAACCAACATTAACATGTAAGCTACAACGCTAAGGTCTTTGTGACCTACTCAGTTAAGAAGCTATAGATATAATGAAGCTGTTGTGGAGCAAAGTGGTTTTACACCATTGAACCTAAGATCAGAAGAGCAGCCTATGGGATCAGGCCAGTGGCCAGGGGCCAAGCAGATGTCTGTGGGAAGCCACAAGAGCACTCTCCCGTCCTGTGGTTTCCAGCAAGTGGTATTCAGAAACATTTCTGTCTCCAGCTGTGAAGGTAGAGCATCACATAGCCATCATGGCTAGCAGTGACTGATAGCTTTATCCTCCATAAATTTGTCTGATTCTCTTTTAAAGCCATCTAAGTCACTGCTGCCTCCTGTGGGAGTGAGTTCCATAGTTCAACAATTTGCTGCATGAAGAACTACCCCACCCCAGCCTGATATAAACATTTGGATGATTAATAGCATCCTGTCTGTTTGTAAAGCACAGCATTTCTATTTATGTATAGTAATTTTTATTAGTTTTCAATTACAATAACCCAATAAAAGCCTCATTGTCAATACCAAATTATAATACAATCAATAATGCCAATTGTTCAGATGTCAAACTATATTATTTTGTTGGCCCCCTGTGTGCTAGAATTGATGATTAGATAATTTACTTTCTCTGCATTCCAAAAACTTATAAATTCTAATTACGCACCAGTCAGAATAACAAACCCTTATATCGCAGCTGCAATTTTAACGACTTCCATTCACATTAACACATCAAACAATTTACAGTCCTACAGGCGAAGCCTTCAAACTCTCTCTTTGTTCTTCTTTTGTGTGGCTATTATTCAGTATTTCTTAGAAGGGTGAATGGGGCCTTTTTGAACAAATTGCAAGTAGCTGGTAGGAAGAGGGGGTCCTGTGTTGCCACACTTCCAACACTAGCGTTTCTCCTTTTTTGTTGGTGCAGAGCTGTGTGGGCAGAAGCGATCAAGCAATTCAACTGGTGCGCCCATGCAGCCCCAATCTCACTGCTGCCAAGCCGCACCATGCTATTGCAGTGATACTACTGTTGGGGAGGCAACATGGCGACACTACAGCAGCACACCCATCCACACCCACTCCTGGAACAAATGCTCCCCCTTTAACTTCAGAAAGGTGTTTTTTTTAGCATTAATGTCACACCACCAGTTCTTCCCATGTGACCTCTTTCCTTCACTCCTTTTATTGGCACAATTTATGTGTTTGGTTTACCTGCGTATAATTTACAAGTAGACTGGAGAGAGCTGGCTTCATTTCCTGTTTCGTTCCTATATAATGGTACTTAAAATTCAGCAAATTATCTGTATGGCGGTGTGTGGGTGTCTGTGGGTGTTTTATTAAAGAAAAGTTTGGACACTCTGAAGTTTGACTAGGCTCGGCAAGAGATATCGGTTCTATAAAGGTAAAGGGACCACTGACCATTAGGTCCAGTCGTGACCGACTCTGGGGTTGCACGCTCATCTCGCATTATTGGCAGAGGGAGCCAGTGTATAGCTTCCAGGTCATGTGGCCAGCCTGACAAAGCCGCTTTTGGTGAACCAGAGCAGCACACGGAAACGCCGTTTACCTTCCTGCTGTAGCGGTTCCTATTTATCTACTTGCATTTTGACGTGCTTTCGAACTGCTAGGTTGGCAGAGGCTGGGACCGAGCAACAGGAGCTCACCCCGTCACAGGGATTCGAACCGCCGACCTTCTGATCAGCAAGCCCTAGGCTCTGTGGTTTAACCCACAGCGCCACCTGGGTCCCATCGGTTCTATAGTTTTCACTTATTTGTTATTTGCGCAATCATTTAAAACAGTTCTATTCCACTCTGCAGCTAAAAAGGCTCCCTAGGCAGCTTGTGTAAGATCGGTAAAAGCAAGAGAGTCCCTGCCTGCAGACATAACCATTTAAAAAGGAGTAACACAAAAGGGAAGAGTGAGGAGGAGGAGGCTTTGCCCATCTTGGCATGTTGAAACAGCTGTAATTTTCAGTTGCTCAGGAGTAAAATTTCAGTATGTCTGGTCCCATTCCCTACAGCCCAGGTATGTGCCTTCTTCAGCTTGCATTGTTAGGTCCACATGACAAACAGGAAAATAAACAAGTAGTAGTTCAGTGGTCAAGCATATGTTTTGCATGAAAATGATCCAAAGTTCAGTTTCTGACATTTCCAAGCAGGACTGAGAAAGACCCCTGTCTGGATTCCTGGAGAGGCTTGGCTAGGCTGTATCAACAAGACAGAGCCAAAATGGACCATGCTGTGAGAAAGCTTTCAGAGTTCCATTTCACAGAGCGATTTTGCCACGCTCCTTGTGCAAAGTGTCTATTTGTGGCTGTGCCATTTGTGAAATGTTGTACCTAGTCATGACCTTGGAGTTTGTAGCTGACATCTGCAGGTGAAGCTAAACACTGAAAAAGATGGTTGTTTGAACATCTGCCCACTTGCTAAAATAAAAGGTCTTGTGGAACAGAGGTGGGAAACCTTTTTTGGCAAAGCGGCTAAATTTTGACAAGTGTGTTCGGCCAACTCAATGGTCAGTCACGCAACAGGATTATGAGACCAGATGATTGATGGCAGGGTTTTCCCATCTGCCTGTCAAAATCCCTTGTACAGTAGTCTCCAAGTGCTTTATCAGTGTCATAATATTCTGTTTCTCACCTTACCATTGTCAGCTGCTGCTGGAAGGGAAAATGCAGAATATTATCTCAGAACGGCAGAAGTAAGTTCTGTGAGGCATTGAGGAAGAAGAGGGGGAGAGAGAGCTAAACACCTGCCAGCTGATTTCGTGGCAGTGGGTGGATATCTAGTTTAACCTTAGGATCGTGAGTTCACAGAAATCAGGAGGCCAGACATATTTATTTCCTTTTTGCATTAAAAAGCTTGAGAAATAGAATTTTTCAGGTGTATGTGTGAGAGATTTGTGCGTGCCTGGGCGCTGCCAAATTTCAGATTGCAGTGTGTTATTATGGCAGGCTGGTCAGGCAATGAAAACAGTGATTTACAATAGAAGCAGCCCATCTAATAAAACAATGCTAGAAGAGCAGCAGCCATAGAGAAGAGGAGGATTGAAATCCTGACCTGGGTACAATCTCTGGGAGCTGTGACAGCTGTGGAAATATTACAGCTGAAGTCCTGGTTCCATGATAAGGGCAGGGAGTTTTGCAGGCACCTTAAAACAGGCATGGCCAAACTTGGCCCTCCAGCTGTTTGGGGACTACAACTCCCATCATCCCTAGCTAACAAGACCAGTGGTCAGGGATGGTGGGAACTGTAGTACCAAAACAGTTGGAGGGTCAAGTTTGGCCATGCCTGCCTTAAAAGATCAAGTGATCTTTGCAATTATAATGGAAAGCATTCTGACTGAAAAGTAGTATGCAAATATTGTGAGTAAATACTTCCTCCACCCCACCCCCCACTTCATTGGTTTGCAGAAACAGACTAAATTGTGTCCTCCCTCCAAGAGGGCAAGTGTTGCAGTGAGACCTGGCAACCAAACCCTTGTGTTGTGTGTGGGTACGATTGGATAGCCACAACACCCTATTGGTAGGTCCCTTGATGCTGGGTTTAATCTGACCAATGGGCCGCAAGCTAAAATGGACCAAGGGACCTATATATGCCCATGCACGTGACTCAGAGCTTCCTCTTTTGGCCAGCGCATCAGAACACCTGCCCACCTCTCCCTACTTTTAGGGCTTGTTGCGCATGACCTTGCTATGCCCTTTTGTGTCGTCTGTTGTTGGGACAGGGGCATGGCAGGAATTTTCCCTACATGGCTCATTGGCTGTTGCCACTTGGGTTTCGCCTGCCACGTAGCAAATCGTCACAACTTGTACGGTTGCGGCTAGGCACTGGTTCAGGTGATAGGGATGGGAGAACGCTCTCACCATCCCTATGCGAAGGGGTATTCCGTTAAAGGAATCCAGGGACTCAAATGGTTTGGTCAACCCTGCGAGGGGTTGTGGCCATGCCTGAGTCCAGGGGGACATCTGGGTGGTGAACATAGCAGGCCCCCGGCTTTCTGCCATTCCAGGTATTCACCCTAGACTGACCTACGATGGAGTTAGTCGAACCAGAGCCTATGCAACCACTCACTTTCTGTAATCAATAAAGTTGTGGCCTAAATTCTGCCAAAAGCCAAACCAAAAATGTGAGTCTTGTGTGAATTTTTTAAGGGGGAGGTTTAAAGGTCTGAACACGCAAAGGACACACTACAGCAGGCTCCCTCAAACTCGGCCCTCCAGATGTTTTGAGACTATAATTCCCATCATCCCTGGCCACTGGTCCTGCTAGCTAGGGATCATGGGAGTTGTAGGCCAAAAACATCTGGAGGGCCGAGTTTGAGGAAGCCTGCACTACACATTATATGGAGCATTCATGAATGGGTCTCCAGACAGTTCTTATAATACGGAAAAGCAGCTACTTGGTGGAGGGGTGCCAGTTGGATCAGAGATGTGGTGCTGGGGTTTAATTCCTTCCCCCCTCACTTCCCTACTCAAAATTGCCTCCAAAGATACTGGAGGGGAAGGCATATTGTGTACCCAATTAATACTTCTAGGTCTTTTATTTAATTAAAGTTGAGCCATCTGAACATGGATCTGATTGAATAACATGTAGAATGTGCCCCAACATGGCTGTCCCTCTGCAATTCGATATATGCTCTCGGTATAGTACCCTGTTTCTCATATTTTAAGACATACCCATAAAATAAGCCATAGCAGGATTTTTAAGCATTCAAGGAATATAAGCCATACCCCGAAAATAAGACATAGTGATAGGCGCAGCAGCAATGCCGGCCGCGGCAGGAGGAGGAGGAAAAAAATAAGACATCCCTTGAAAATAAGCCATAGTGGTTTTTTTTGAGGAAAAAATAAATATAAGACGTGTCTTATAATATGAGAAACACGGTAGAAAGGTCAGTATGCCATGTATAGATGTGTTTCGAGCAACACATACCTCATACTCTTCAACATTCCTCAGATGAAAATAGGGACATTTATCACACTCCCCCCCCCAGCATTTCCACCCCCACTGCACCAACAGGACCCAGCACACACACCCTTCACTGAGAAAAATTCTTAACCCGCATTTTTTAAAATTCTTTGGTAGATTTACAAAAATAAAAACATTCAGAAATAAATAAATTTTAGAAACGGGCAAGATTAAATGTGGACACACAAAGCATTTTTTTTCATGGTGAGATCATGCCCCCTCCCCAAAGAGCTCCCCCCCGTGCCTCAAAAATTTGCGTTTTTGGGCTCTGTGATCTTGCGTGGGTCATGTGACTTGAGCAGGAGCACTGACGGGAAGACGAGCATCCCAATTTTGGGACTCAGCATGTTGGAGGATATGACATTTATATACTTATAAATGAGGATGTGCTAACTTTATGCAAATCTGTATCATCTGTGGTCCTCTTTCTATCAGGATGCATTTAACCTTTTTGGCAATGCGCATGTGGCTATTTCTCTCTCTCTCTCTCTCTCTGTGTGTGTGTGTGTGTGAGAGAGAGAGAGAGAGAGAGAGAGAGAGAGTATTTGGGGCAGGGAAAGGCAAAGAGAGAGAGCAACTGAGGCCAATTCACAGAGAAAGGTGCTCTTTGTGGCTATTCCCCTTGTGCAATTTGCACAGGTTTCCTGCTTGGGTGTCAAGATGTTCTGCTGTACATTAAACTGTTCAGGTTTACACGTTCTATTCACTCAAGCATGGATAGAGATTATGTTGGCTGATACATGCGGCTGAATAATACAGCGGATGTTTAGGCATGCCTGCACGCATTGTTATGAAACCGCAGCCCAAGGTGGCAACTTGTGAACAGAGGATCTAACCTTTCCATCAGGGTTCAGTGACGTAAAACCATATCCTAGCCTGGCAAAGGAAGCATGACCCAACAGCACCTTCAAATGCCAATACTGTTCTCTTTGCCCTTTCTTTTCTTTCCAGCAATCTCCAATTTCATACAAATGATGTGGTTTCCTTTCCGTCATTTGCCGAGCATCGGTGTTCATCTTGCAAAATATGATGACCTACATAACTAGGAGCTTGTTCTGCACAGCCAAAATGCAAATCAAAATCCATCAGTGCTGTAAAGCTGTGAGCTCATATCCCAAATCCAGCTGCTCTGTTGAGAAAGCTGCATTGGCAATAGCCATGCTAGAGAGTCAGCAGCTCATTATGCCTGAAGACTCCAGTGGTTTCCTTTCCTCCTGCAGGTGATACCTTAGAAACTGGTCTGATAGATGCAAAAATTTAAAATAAATGAACCTGGAGCTGCAAAACTAATTATGCTCCAGAAAGCCCATGTTTAAAGAACTGAGTCTAAGAGCTCATCCATGTGTCATGTGCCAGACAAAAGAAACTAGGGATATATCAGTCTATTTCTGGTTTGTCAGTTTCACGTGCTCATAAATAATTCTGTTCCATCCTGTGTTATTTATTTATTTATTTATTTGCATCATTTTCTGAATGTATTTCCCCCCAGAAAATACATTTTTCTATGCATTTTATTCTAAAATATGTATTTCTGTATGCAGGTTACCCTAAAACACATATTTATGTACCCATTTTAACCTAAAACAATCATTTGCACCTGCACTGTAGTGAGTCACAGAAAAGCTGAAGGATAACTGTGCTCCAGGCCAAATATTAGAATGGGATGTCCAAACTGGGAGGGCTTCCTTACAAATACAGGCCAAACGAAATCCTTGAGCATCTCTAGTGTAACCTGTAAATGGCCATTCTTGGTTGCTGCTGCACAACTGAAATCTCCTATGTAGCCGAAATGAAAATGTCTTGCAGAAGCATTGCAGCGTTTCTTTTTCCTCCTTCTTCTCTGCCCCCTTTTTTATTTTAAAGGTTGTTTCCCTGAACCTGGTACTAAACCATCATGACATGTACATCTTATTCTGAAACAATGCCTAAAGCAATACTACCTCAAGGGAATTGCAGGAAATCAAAATGGCGCTGCTCATGTTCTTTGAAGTGTTGGTGGTACAATTTTAAAAAGGAGGGATTTCAAAGCAGACATCAGCAGTGATCCTGTTGCTTCCCAGAGATGCTGTGTGCTGATGCCAAACATGGGCCTCTCCCATACAGACACCTTACAACAGTGTTTCTCAACCAGTGTGCCTCCAGATGTTTTGGGACTACAACTCCCATCATCCCTAGCTAGCAAGACCAGTGGTCAGGAATGATGGGAGTTGTAGTCCCAAAACATCTGGAGGCACACTGGTTGAGAAACACTGCCTTACAAGGCCATACCTGCTTAGCTTTGGCTACTGAAGTGTCAGATGTCTTAAGATACCAAGTGCTTGGCCAGACAACCTTGGTAGTCTGGTTCTTGGTTGTTTTCATTCTCACCTTGAGATCCCCAATTTATGCTTGTCATCTTGTTTAGACTGTTACTCAGATCCAGACCTTGGCCTGGAATGACCTCTGCCTGTCTATTGACTATAGCCGCCCAAGTACCAGCCTATTATTATCCTGGGCTTTCTGTCTCTTGAACTTCATACTACAGCTTTGACGTCTATGGTAGGTGAAGTGTTACTGACTTGCATCACTTCATATCCAGGCACTATCATTTGAAGGGGTGTGTCCCACCCCATATATCTTAACCTTGAATTTAGGTGAGCTTTGAAGTTTAATAAAGCAACTCAGCATGTTCAGTTACACAACACATTGCAATTTCATTGCAGGCTGTATTAACTTTCAACTGCTAAATTGGCTGCCACTCAATGTAATGATGAACATCAACTTAGATAGCTTTAAGCAGGAATTAGACAGTTCATATAGGGTAAGGCTAACAACCCTCTAGTGATGTATGGAAGTGAGAGCTGGTCTATAAAGAAGGCTGATCTCCGAAGAATTGATGCTTTTGAATTATGGTGCTGGGGGAGACTCCTGAGAGTCCCATGGACTGCAAGAAGATCAAACCTATCCATTCTGAAGGAAATCAGCCCCGAGCGCTCACTGGAAGGACAGATCCTGAAGCTGAGGCTCCAATACTTTGGCCACCTCATGAGAAGAGAAGACTCCCTGGAAAAGACCCTGATGTTGGGAAAGATGGAGGGCACAAGAAGGGGACGACAGGACGAAATGGTTGGACAGTGTTCTCGAACCTATGAACATGAGTTTGACCAATGCGGGAGGCAGTGGAAGACAGGAGTGCCTGGCGTGCTCTGGTCCATGGGGTCACGAAGAGTTGGATACGCCTAAACAACAACAAGGCTAACAACAGCTTCTAGTAATCACGATGCCTATATACTACTTCTGGTATCAGAGCTGCCTCTGAATACCAATTTCTTCAACAGAAGAGGGCTGTGTCTTACATTTTGTTTGGGGTCTTCCTATAATCAACCATCTGGTTGCCTGCTGTGGGAAATGGGATGCTAGGCTAGATGGGCCTTTGGCCTGATCCAGCAGAGCTCATCTTGTGTTCTTATCCATTGCCTATTCCCATATATCTGGCTTGTAGCGTTTTCTGTGAATTTAAATCCAATTGCAGAAGCCAGTCCATTGTAGACTAGCAAAACACTGCTGCCTCACTATGTAGAACGGGCTACCCATAATGCAATTTGTAATGTGGTTGGTGAAGGCAGTTGGTGACATAAGGTGCCCAATTTCAGAAGTTCCCCTGAATGGAACTGAGTATAGGACTGCATGCCTGAGCTAGTAATGGCTAGCATATTCCATTTCTTTGCATGCAGCCTAACTTCGGTTTAACTGGGGAATCTATTAGGCTCTCTCCAAACAGCTCAAAGGGGCTGATGTATGGCTGCCGGTCCATCTCCTATCAAGGTGGGTTTCCACGGGGCCAGATCTGCCTTGCTTCAGCAGTAGACCACAGTTTCATGTAACTTTCTGTATGCATATCTCCTTATACGCTAATATCAGTGGACAAAAATAAAACATTTTAGTGTATAAAAATAGCAAAAAAGCTAGCGGCACCTTTCTCAACAATCAACTTTATTACGTCAGAAACTTTTGTGAGCCATCTGATGAAGCAAGCTCTGACTCATGAAAGCTTTTCCCACAATAAATGTGTTTGTTTTTTCAAGATGCCGCCTTGATATTTATAGAATTTAGAGATGCACGCAAATGGTTTCTGGAAATTGTCCACCCTATTAGTTGTCAGAGAAATTAGTGAGGGGGGGGGTACAATTTCTCCAGAGGGAAGAGAAATTCTACAACAGTTCTTTGGCCGTGGGGCTCACTGTTAGCTGTGGCAGTAGCATGGCTTCACTCATTCTCTCCCCCCCCCCTAAGATGTTGTGTGATATTATCAGCAACTGTGCTGGCAGCCTGGCCGCCATTTTGCATTCTCCATAATATGTTGTTTAAGGGCATTATGGAGGATATGTGAAATTGGTGGCCACCACAAAAAATGGTGGAGAATATTCAAAGATAATTCTGTAAAGTGGCCAGCTTTTAAAGGTAAAGGGACCCCTGACCATTAGGTCTAGTCGCGGACGACTCTGGGGTTGCGGCACTCATCTCACGTTATTGGCTGAGGGAGCCGGCGTACAGCTTCCAGGTCATGTGGCCAGCATGACTAAGCCGCTTCTGGCGAACCAGAGCAGCGCACGGAGATGCCGTTTACCTTCCCGCCAGAGCGGTACCTGTTTATCTACTTGCACTTTGAGGTGCTTTCGAACTGCTAGGTTGGCAGCTTTTACTGAGAAGGAAAGTAAATAAAACAAAACAAATATATATTCTGAGAAATTTTAGCCCCGTCTACATACACGGAGCATTAAGAGAAAAACCACAGCTCAGTAGTTGAGCAGATGCATCAAATGCAGTAGATCTTGATTTCAATCTCCATTTTAAATGGTCAGGTAGCAAGTGATAGGAAAGGCCTCAGTTTGAAGCCATGGAAAATTTCTGGCACTCAAAACAGATAATAGTAGGCTACTAGATGAAGCAGTAGTCTGCCTGAGTTAAGAAATAGCTTCATATGCCCATAGTCAATCTGTGTCAAATACTAATGATAACACCACACACAAACCTAGACTGTAATTCTCACATCAGCACTGCAAGGTAAGCCCCTGTTGTATCCCAACATTGAAGTCAGGCTGGTGGTAAGTAGCTTGACTAATTCGTGTCAAAGCAAGCTCCGAACTGGTGATTCCCATCTAGATTCCTAGCCCTGTTACGCAGGTCTTTATCGCAGAGATCTAGATCAGTGTGCATTTACTGTACAATGACTTTGACCTTATTGTAACCCATGAAATTATATTCCATAAAGTGTTAAGTGTTGGAGTTTCTTACCTTAGTGACTTTTAAGAGTGATAGGCTCTGACATGCCACCAGACACCTATCTTCCTTAGGAGAGAAAATGGTGCCAAATTCACACACCTGAGCTATACTTTATTCTTCTTGCAAGTTGTGCCAAGTGCTATATAACAGGGTGCTGTGCCAAACCCTTTTTAATTTTTTTTATTTACCAAGCTATTAAACTGAAGGCATGTTGAAAAGATACTTTTCAGTGTTTAAAGTGTAGAATGAGATATCATCTTAAGAGCTTTCCTGTCATCAAAAAATAGATTTCGAAGGCTCTGCTGCCCTCAGCTTGGAAAACTTCCTTCTATTTTTTTCCTTAAAGAATAGCCCATCATAATTAACCCCATTCAGCTGGAAGCATCCCTTAACTTAGTTTCCCATGCCTTTTGAAAATGAGTTGACACCCAGCCTGCAGAGAATCATTGTAAATGTTGAGCTCTGAGGCTAACTTGGGTGTCACCAAATTTGTCTCAAGGTTTGAAATTTAGCTTCTGTTTTAAAGAGCTGTGCTGGAGGAATTGAAGCTGAAGAAATCCTGTGGATACACCGTTCCTAATCCAGAGTTTTCAAGAAGTAAACATGCAAAGAGAGGCTTTTGAACAACTCAGCCCAAGTGTAATGAGATAAACATGAGCAAATGAACTTGCATGCGGCATGTATTTGCGATTTAGTTTGCTTTTGATTGTTGTGGATTAGGCTAAGGATATAATTTGTGGAACAGCAGGGGTAGCATTGATTTGATAGTCGGTGCCTTATTCTGGTTTCTGTTTGTATATTTATATTATATTGTACTGACTCTGCTTGATATATTATATGTCATTGTGGGTTTTCTACTTGAATTGAAAGGCAGGATATAAAATCACTAAATGAATGTTTTCTTAAGAAGCCCAATGACAGCAAAAGCAAGAGCTGGCCAACTTGAAAACGCTGTCAGAGACAGAATATAATGGAGGAGCCTCATCCTTTCTGTGGATTATAGCTGTTTAAGATAGCAAAGCCTTGGGCTAATTCCAGTGCCACTGTCTTCCTGTTTTCTTTCCCACCCATAATGGGTTGCTAGAAATATAAGGGCGAACTTGTCTTTTTTATCTTTCTACACTCTCACAACAAATGCCGTAGCTCAGCCTTCCCCAACCTGCTGCCCTCCAAATGCTTTGGCCTACAACTCCCACCAGCCTCTACTAGCCTGTTCAGGAATCATAGAATTGTACAGTTGGAAGGGACTCTGAGGATCAGCTAGTCCAACCCCCTGCTGTACAGGAATATGATGCTTTCCCATGCTGGGATCAAACCTCCAACCTTGGCATTGTCAGCACCACACTCTAATCAACTGAGCTATCCAGGCAGGAGAAGGATGCTGTGAGGGAAGTGTGGTGGGTGCAGTGCAGACTGCTTCCTTGGGACATCCCAGCCAGTCTGACAGGACATGGGGGTGCCTTGACCAGAAGTGAGGCTGCAAGAGAATGATGGCCTTAGAAATACTACAATGCACGCATGGCACCTAGAAACATTACAGGTAGGTTCCAATGTGGAGGAGATGGAGGAGCGGGTGGCAGACATGGATGTGAATATTGGCCATCAGGTCAACACAAACAGGTATGCTTCCTCATCTAGCAAAGGGTAGTTTGGATTGTTCCTGGCATGCTCTGGCATGCTCTTTGCATATCCTAGAATTCTCTAGAAGAATTCCTTATCCAAAGTGATCATGTCATGGGACCAATTTCTGTGGGGGGTTGGAGCAAATACCTTGATAATGTTCCACATTATACCAGAGTTATAGTTATCTCTACTACTTGATTCCAGCAAGAAAACTCCCCCCCCCCAAAAAAAAACTATTAGTAGCAAAGTCAAGAGACATAAAATTAATGGATTGAGGGTATGGCCCAGATTTTGCTTTTAACATTCTTTGGGACAAGCTCAGCCATTTGACCCCAAAGACTTCAATTTAATGATCGTTCCTAGATCAGCATAGTTGTAGCATATTTTGCGCTCTCTCTCTCTCTCTCTCTCTCTCTCTCTCTCTCTCTCTCTCTCTCTCCTTTTAATGACAATGCACACAAACCCCAGTCTTTCTCTTAGCGATGCTAAAAATAAACAGAGGCAAACCTTTTCAGTCAACTTGTTCCACTGGTTTATATGACAATACCCTAGATTAGATAAACTCTGAGATGCTGCACAGCACACTGCAGTTAAAGTTAACAGGGAGTAAAGTAGAGACACAGCAAATAGGAGGTCACGTTGCAGGATCCATTGCTGAAATCATTTTGCTTGGCTTCACTTGACATGAGACAGTAAGATACTGGGGTGGAGTTCAGGCCTCCTTAGCTTACAGGGGTCCCCAAACTAAGGCCCGGATGCGGCCCAATCGCCTTCTAAATCAGGCCCGCGGGTGGTCCAGGAATCAGCATGTTTTTACATGAGTAGAATGTGTCCTTTTATTGAAAATGCACCTCTGAGTTATTTGTGGGGCATAGGAATTCGTTCATTTCCCCCCCCAAATATAGTCCAGCCCCCCCCCCACAAGGTCTGAGGGACAGTGGACCGGTCCCCTGCTAAATTTTTTTGCTGACCCCTGGCTTAGTTATTCCAAGACCAGCATCACCACAATGACTGTTCCCCATATAAAAGGAGGGCACATTTTGCACGGTCGCACGCAGCCCCCTGGGATCCCCAGGACAGCACTCAGCAGTTCGGAGGCTGGCACCACCTTCCTGGGCTGGATACCTGTGGTCTCCGCCCACATAGCCAGCCGTCCAATCCAGCTGGGGGAGGTGTTGCCAGGGGGATTGGCCAGGTAGGAGGAGGTAACCATACAGTGCACACAGCAGAAGGAGAGACATACCTGGGAAGCAGCCGACGGCTCCTTCATCACCACAAAAAATGTACAGTACAGTATATTTATAGTAAAGTGTCAAGCACAACATCTGCAATAGCCCTCTTCCCCCAAGTTCTTCTACATTTGTTGTTGTTGTTTAGTCGTTTAGTCGTGTCCGACTCTTCGTGGTCCCATGGACCATAGCACGCCAGGCACTCCTGTCTTCCACTGCCTCCCGCAGTTTGGTCAAACTCATGCTTGTAGCTTCAAGAACACTGTCCAACCATCTCATCCTCTGTCGTCCCCTTCTCCTTGTGCCCTCCATCTTTCCCAACATCAGGGTCTTTTCCAGGGAGTCTTCTCTTCTCATGAGGTGGCCAAAGTATTGGAGCCTCAGCTTCAGGATCTGTCCTTCCAGTGAGCACTCAGGGCTGATTTCCTTCGGGAATGGATAGGTTTGATCTTCTTGCAGTCCATGGGACTCTCAAGAGTCTCCTCCAGCACCATAATTCAAAAGCATCAATTCTTCGGCGATCAGCCTTCTTTATGGTCCAGCTCTCACTTCCATACATCACTACTGGGAAAACAATAGCTTTAACTATATGGACCTTTGTCGGCAAGGTGATGTCTCCGCTTTTTAAGATGCTGTCTAAGTTTGTCATTGCTTTTCTCCCAAGAAGCAGGCGTATTCTACATATAATTTGAAATTAACATATGGGATTCACTGTCACTCATTTAGATGGCTTCAGAGTGGGATTAACTATCAACAGCTGTTTAGCCGTGGTACTTTCCTCAACCTGGAGCCTCCCAGATGGTGTGGGACTCTAACTGCACCAGCCCCCACCCAGCATGGCCAGTGGCCAGGGATCATGGAAGTGATGGTCCAACAACATCTGGAAGGCATAAGGTTAGGGAAGGCAACGGAACCTCTATATGCCTTTAAACATTACCATGTGCTATGGACAAATGATGGGGTACTATGCCCTTTTTATGGACTATCTGGAAATATTTGGCTGGCTGGACCAGAGAGACTATTCTTATGAGGGCAAAGAGCACCTACTCCAAGCTGCCATCTTAGAACCATGAGAAATGTCCCATTCATCTAAAGGTCCATCAAGCCTAGCATTTTGCCTCCGACAGTGGTCATATTGATGCTTTGTTTATAGTTGTCCTCTGCTGCATGTCTCCTGCTTCTGACAAGGAAAGGGATGCACAGGCAACAATTATAGTTGATTTGAATGTGTGAAAATTGTATGCAGCATAATAGTCCTTGCTGAATTGTACCACCTGAGACTGCAGGTGGTGGAGGCACATATTGGAATGCTCCTCTCTTGTCTAAAATGTTTGTCCTTTCCCAAGTCTGTATCAACAGCAAGGACTCTGAGTCTCAATGTTCAGGTTTCTGAGGAAAACCCACCGCAGTGTTTATCGTGATGAATAAAAGGAGAAGAGTTGGCAATCCTGCATTGGAACTAGGCCCAACGTTTTACCATTTGGAGAAACCTGAGAATAAGATGGAGATAATAGGGGCAGGAAACCCCAGGTGTTTCTGGCTCCCATCAGCCTCAGCCAGCATGGCCAGTGATCAGGAATGGTGGGAGTTGTGGTCCAACAAGATCTGAAGGCCCAGAGATTCCATACGCATGATATAGGTGAACAACCGATAAAGACTGATAGCTCTTTCCTTTAAAAAGTCTAGTTAAATTTGAAAACCTTGGTAATGATATTTGTGTGCTTTCTCAATTGCAACATCTTTTAAGCTGGGAGGTAAAAAATAAAATAAAAAATACTGTATAAGGGATAGAAGATGAGTCTTCCTAACACTGAGTGATTGTTGAATTGCAGTGATTCAAGTAAAATGTGCTTTAAAAGGGCACAAGATGGGAGCAAGCAAGAATGACTGGATTTGAAGCAGACTCGCTAGAATGTTTGACATTAGCTCACCAGCAAAGGGGGTTGTTTCTATCTTACCCAGATGCCAGCCTGTGTAGCTTAATTTCACAAGTTATTCCTAAACCTTCTATTCCAGGAATGCACCACCAGATTAACTTTGATCCTGAGGCAATTACTTCATCTCAGATCCAACCTGGGTACGACATATATCCACTGACACCTTATATTCTGTGTTATCTCCAACATTTACTGCTGGCAGGCTGGTGATTCACCCACAAAGCTCCTTCAAACCTAGAGGTCAGTGGAACTGAAGGAAATTTCAAGGAGGGAAGGAGAACTCCTGTCACACAGCAGTTCCTGTTAATGTGACATGCACATGCCTCTAACAAAAATAACTGCTGTTGGGTTTTGAACAAGTGAAGGCTGTGCATAACCCTTTCCCTGGCAGCATTTGCACAATGCATCTGTGTGTCTGGCTGCTAACCAGAAGGTTGGTGGTTTGAGCCCACCCAGGGATGGCTGTGGGCAAGATTCCTGCATTGCAGGGGTTGGACTAGATGACCCCTGGGGATACCTTCCAACTCTACAATTCTATGATTCTATGCCTTGCCTACTCCAGTTCCACTAGCAGTTGAATTAGGAACAGTAATTTGTTGGGGGGTGCTGGGAATTGTCGCTACGTGAGGGGTAGACTGTATGTGCACCTGCAGCCTTAGGTGGTTGAGCCCACTGCTTGTCAAGGCTCCATCCCTGCCCACAATCTTCATTCCTCATCGAATCTGGTAGCACTGCTTTCCTCCTATCCCCTTTTAATACCTTGGCATAGCAAACCCAGCAGGGTTTACAAGGAAGACCGTGAGCCACAGGAAAGAATGCTTCGAAACGAAGGCTGTAGCAGGGAAGTGGTTTCAGTCATAAGGTAAAGGGACCACTGACCATTAGAGCCAGTTGTGACCGACTCTGAGGTTGCAGTGCTCATCTCGCGTTATTGGCCGAGGGAGCCAGTGTACAGCTTCCAGGTCATGTGGCCAGCATGACAAAGCCGCTTCTGGCGAACCAGAGCAGCACACAGAAATGCCGTTTACCTTTCCTCTTGGAGCGGTACCTATTTATCTACAGTGGTGCCTCGCTAGACGAATTTAATTCGTTCCACGGGTCTTTTCTTATAATGAAAAAATTCGTCTAGCGAGTCCCATAGGAATGCACTGAATTTTTTTCGAATTGTTTTTTGCCCATAGGAACGCATTAATTGAATTTCAATGCATTCCTATGGGAAACCGCGATTCGCTAGACGAAAACGCATTCGTCTAGCGAAGCAACCTCCGCTCGAAAAATCCTTTCATTAAGCGGAAATTTCGTTAAGCAGGGCGTTCGTTAAGCGAGGCACCACTGTACTTGCACTTTGATGTGCTTTCAAACTGCTAGGTTGGCAGGAGCTGGGACCGAGCAACAGGTCGGCGGGGATTCGAACCGCCAATCTTCTGATTGGCAAGCCCTAGGCTCTGTGGTTTAACCCATAGTGCTGTGCAAAAATCCCTTCTTAAAGAATTAGTGTGTGTGTCCCCCTCCCCAGGAACAATGGGGTGCTTTAATGAATGCTAAGCAGAGGACATCCTAGAATATGCAGTGTATGCCCAAGACATAGCCACAACTTTCTCATGTTAAGCTCTAAATGGAACCCAAACTCTCTTTTCCCATTGGTTTCTGTGTCGTCGTCCCCCCAGTCGCTTGACAGCATCTTGTACACACATGGAGCCATTATCTGGGCATTGTGAATAACTCTCTGTTCGCGAAGCTGCAGCTAGATCAATGGAGACTTGGAGCAGTAGATTAATCTATCAATGGAACTATTCTGAGAACTTCCCCAAAGGATCAAGGGCCATATTTATTGCTGCCCTTGTTCTACAGCCCTTCGTGTAGAAATGCATATGCTAGGGATTCTATTACGCTGATCTAGGAATGGTTGCCCCGCCCCCTTCTCTCTCTCAGCTGTACTTAAAAGTTCAGGTCAGGGTGAGAGCCAGCCGAAGTATGCAATGCACAACATGGAGCATTCATAAGCTCAGAGGGAAATCTGCACCCACATGCCTCAATTAAGGGCGACATTGCTTAGATATTATTCTCCCTCCAAGGCAAGTCCAGACACAAATTAAAATATCCGAACTGTGCCAGCTTTTTATTAAGCAGTTCAATCAACAGAGGTCTTTGCATGTCTTTATGTGGCCTCCCAGATCTGAAGGCTTTCTATTGTGTGGCAAGAATGCTGTTAAGTTGCTCTAAGTGCATTGTAACTGTAAACGCAGTAATGCTGTTGGGCCATGTGCACTCAGTGTCACTTAACTCACAGATCTTAGGATTCCGATGTTGGAATGGCAAAGCTCTGCAAGGGAGGGCAGTGTGGAGTAGTGGCAAGAGGGTTGATTTCAGACACGGAAGAAGTCAGTTACGGTTAGTTTGTTAGCTGCTTACACTTCTTACTTCTAAAGATCTCAAGGCATATTACAGCAGATTAAAAAGTAAAAACAGTAATACAGAAGTATAAGCAATAACACAAACACTTCACCCCACCAGACAAACCGTCAAGGCTACTCAGTATTTTCTTAAGGCAGCTCTCCCATCCCATCAAATTCCTTGGAGTGGAGGAAGGTCTTGATTTGGTGCTGGGTTCAAATCTCTGCTCACGCAGGAAGCTTGCTGGGCACTCTAGGGTGCAACTAGGCAGGACAGAGGCATAATTTACCAGGTCAGAACAAGGGTCATGATGAATCTCTAAAAAGGAGAGAGATGGGAACAAAGTGATCTGCTTTATACTGAGTCAGAACAACAACAACAACAACAACAACAACAACAACAACAACAACAACAACAACAACAACAACTGTATACTGGTAAAAAGGTAAAGGGACCCCTGACCGCCAGGTCCAGTCACAGACGACTCTGGGGTTGCGGTGCTCATCTCGCTTTACTGGCTGAGGGAGCTGGCGTTTGTCCACAGACAGCTTCCGGGTCATGTGGCCGGCATGACTAAGCCGCTTCTGGTGAACCAGAGCAGTACCTATTTATCTACTTGTACTTTGACATGCTTTCGAATTGCTAGGTTGGCAGAAGCAGGGACCGATCAACGGGAGCTCACCCCGTCATGGGGATTCAAACCACCGACCTTCTGATCGGCAAGCCCTAGGCTCTGTGGTTTAGACCACAGCACCACTATACCACCCTAAATTTTGCTCTGCAATCACATGCATTCTGCTTTTCTTTTTTTTCTTTTCCTTTCCTTTTCCTTTCTGGAGTGCTCATTTATTTCCAATTTACTCTTCACCCAGACTGGAGGCAGTTTAGTCCTCTTTGCTGAGGGGTGGTGGACATATTTTAAAAGAAAGATAGCAATTTGAAGCTGCCTCCTAATGAAATGAAATCTAAGCTTCCCACATCTGAGTTTTCATGTGCTACTTGCCAAACAAACCACCCTTGCTGAAGACAGATCCAACAGCTCGAGCCAAACCTCATTCACCATAGCGACTGCGTTCGTGTTTTGTGCTTATTTCTTCTCCAAATCATGGGTATATCTGTCTCCTCTTGGCTGAGCAGCTCCCCCTTCAAATAATATAGTCTGTAAAACCACCAGCAGCAAACTGGTTTCAATAATGAGCATCAATAAAAAGTGATCCCTGATATAGAAATGCTGGGATATAGGCAATGGAGCTGGATCAGGGGCAAAGTGAAAGACAAGCAGACCGCCAAGGACCCCTCAGGACTGGTGTTTTCTTTTTTGCAGCTGTATTCTGCAACATGCCACTAATGCAAAAATAGTGCATTAGTGCTGGAGTCCTATTGGATCACCCACATATCATTCCACATCATTCATTGTTCTATGATGCTTCCGCAATCTTGTTGCATTATTGCCATTGGGAGGGGAACTCTTGCTCTATGGCATGACCAAAAAACAAACAAATGTGGAGCATTTGTGGTAGTACAAGTTACAAGATTTCAGCAGGAAACTAAAGGACATGCACTGATTGCAAATGAAGCAATTCTGCATGTGCAAACAGTATTGAAGTCAGTGGCAACTTGAATACAATATTGGGAGGGGGGCCAGATAAGCCCTGCCCCGCATAATCGATCACATGACATGGTGCGTGCACACCATTTGAATGGCAACACCCATCGACTTGGGGGGGGGCTGGTCCCCTCAAATAATTTATGGGGAGGGCAGAGATCCGTCAGCCCCTAGGAATTGGCGCCTATGGTCAGGATCACATACAAACTGCTCCGATCCCATAATGAATACACAATAAAAAGGCTTCAGACAAATTTTCCAGGGATAGTCAAGGCCCAACAAGTCAAAGGAAGCAAGGCTAAAGAAGACAGTGATGCAGGTGATCTGTGAACAGAAATCCCAGTGTTTAAGTTTTTCTTTTTACGGCTCAATGATCACTTTTCTTTGTGGCTAACTTTCTGACACACACAAAGACATGCATATCTACATAATTTACCACAAAACAGACATGTCCATTCTCACACATGATGCCTGCAGTGTCATTCCTTAATTTCACACAGAGAGAGATCCTCTCTCTTTCTGTGGAGCTTTTTCCATAAGCCTAATCGCCAAAGCAGGCAATCTACATGGGGATCCTTGTGGGAGATGAGGGAAAAATTGATTCAGCTCACATTTAAAGGGGAACTTCCCTGATTCAGACTTTCTGAAGCAAGACCATAACTGAACCATCACTGTCCTTCAAGATTCGCACTTCTCCGAATGTTGCAATGAATTTCTCCAATCAAGTAATGTGCATTTGGATACAGCAGGATAAAATGTTCATGAAAATAGTGGAAAAGACATTGAACTCAGTGAAAATAACACTGGAACTTGCATTATATTTGGGGAAATTGGTTTGCAAAAAAAATGGACACATTTGGCACAAATGGGTATGTTAGGAAAAATTCATTGTTGAATTTTCATGAGGATTTTATAAAGAAAAATTTGCAAACTGGTGTGAAAAATTAGGAAACTGAACATAAGAATGGGAAAATTAAAACTGAAATTTAACAGATTTGACCATCCCTAACAGGCAAGGATCAGCCATCCCCTTCCTATGGGTTGCAACTTCTTCTGAAAATTCCACCCACCTTTCATGTTAACTTCTCCTCAAAGCCAGATTTCTGTGCAGGGACTTCTCCACCATTAGGTAAAGGTAAAGGGACCCCTGACCATTAGGTCCAGTCATGACCGACTCTGGGGTAGCGGCGCTCATCTCGCTTTATTGGCCAAGGGAGCCGGTGTACAGCTTCCAGGTCATGTGGCCAGCATGACTAAGCCGCTTCTGGCAAACCAGAGCAGCACACGGAAACACCGTTTACCTTCCTGCTTGGAGCGGTACCTATTTATCTACTTGCACTTTGACATGTTTTCAAACTGCAAGGTTGGCAGGAGCAGGGGCCGAGCAATGGGAGCTCACCCCATCGCGGGGATTCGAACTGATCGGCAAGCCCTAGGCTCTGTGGTTTACCCCACAGTGTCACCGGTACATAAATACTATAAAATGTAGCATTCTTATTCCCTTAGTTAATGTTGAACCTTTTTAAGGAAAACCCATAGAAGACGCATTACCCATAATAATAAAAGCCACACAAGAGAAAGCATCTGAGTCACAGCATAAGGATATCTTTCTGGAATCTCCAGTCTCTGAGCTCATTTGACATTCCCCCCGTAGACAAATAGCCAGAGAGTCAATGCAAGGTATGCTTTATCTATCCAACACAGTGACACTTTCCTTTCTGCCTGAGATATTACCTTACACCCCTCCTGGTTTCAGTTGGTTCCATTCCTTTCTCAGTGCATTGCAATTACGTTTTCCACAGAATGACCCTTAATGGCAAAAACAGCAAGCTTGAGGCTTTTGTGTTGAGTGGGTTGTCTGGTTGTTTTCCCGGCATGCGGCTCCATTCCTTTCTTACCTGTTATTACTACTCTTAATATTTCTTCTTCTTAACGGTCTGCTCTTCAACATTCCTGGCGGTTGTTCTTCTGCGGCATATTTTCACGACCGGCATGTGCCGGTTCAGATGGCCCAGATAAAATACCAAGGTCGAGGCAGAGTAGCTTAATTTTTGACATATTTTCAAGCCATTGTCCACTCTCCTCACGTTCCCCCCTACCAACGTATTTGAATTGCATGGAATTCAATTGTATTGCGTCACAGTCCACGTGGTATCCTACCAAGGCATCTCACAACCTGAGCCAGTGTGGTGTAGTGGTTAAGAGCGGTAGACTTGTAATCTGGGGAACTGGGTTCGCGTCTCCGCTCCTCCACATGCAGCTGCTGGGTGATCTTGGGCTAGTCACACTTCTCTGAAGTCTCTCAGCCTCACTCACCTCACAGAGTGTTTGTTGTGGGAGAGGAAGGGAAAGGAGATTGTTAGCCGCTTTGAGACTCCTTTGGGTAGTGATAAAGCGGGATATCAAATCCAAACTCCTCCTCCTCCTCCTCCTCCTCCTCCTCCTCCTCCTCCTCCTCCTCCTCCTCCTCCTCCTCCTTCTTCTTCTTCTTCTTCTTCTTCTTCTTCTTCTTCTTCTTCTTCTTCTTCTTCTTCTTCTTCTTCTTCTTCTTCTGTTTGGGACTACAACTCCCATTAGTCTCACCCAGCTCAGCCATCCATGTATAGTTGATAAACATTATTACATCGACACAAAAGTGCCCAGTTCTGTTGACATATCTGAGTTGACTTTTCTCTCTCATAACTGCTTGGATCTAGTAATTTTATTCATTACTATGATCTCCCATATTTTTCTCAACCACTGGCTGATGTCTTCTCAGACTGCTACATCTCAGCTATCTTAATGTGGGCCCCTATTAACACCCGTGAAACCAAACTTTCCAGAAATCTCCATATCTGATACTTTGCATAGCCCAAGAGCGTAGAGACAGGATTCATTTGTAATTCAAATCCCAAATTTTCTCCAGTTATTTGATTAACCTTTACTCAAAAGTCTTCAATTAAACAGCAATCCCAGAGTATGTGACAAAACTGCCTCAAGCTTTTTAAATATCTCCATCATGGTTGGAAATAATTTAGATAATTCCTAATGGTGTATAATATCATCCTCTATATTACTTTTTAAAATAAAAAACCCAACCTCTTAAACTTTACGTGCATATATTTCCCAAAGAACTTAATGAGCAAATTGCATATTATACATGCCCTGTGTTTTTATTCATGGTTAAGAAAATCAGCTTTGGGGTGCTGAGATTTTGAGTGGAGAAGCAGGAGGGGAGCATGTGCTTAACCCTTTCCTGGTTGACTGCATTTCTTTTACTCCAAATTCTTCTTCCAGATGCTTTCCCCTCTGCCGAGTTCATGCTTGCTTCTTTTCACCAGCATGCTGCTGGGACTGTTATGGAAAGAAAAAGCAGCTTTGGGAGTTGATGAAAGATTTGGAAGGCAAATCGTATGAAGAAAGCCTGAGAGAGCTCAAAACAAGCATAAACGCTTTCTTAAAGGGATTAAATTCCCTCTCTTGTTGCTCCTTTCTGCCTGGAGGTGCCTTTTAGAAAGCCTTTGTAAGGCCACATCTCTTACCTAGTTCTAATCCTTCCTCTTTTCCATCAAGCCTTTGGGAGGGGAGGGGGGAAACATACCCCAGTCTTTGTACCCTACTGTAAGCAAGCATGCAAGAGCAATACTATACCCACATTACACAAAGACTAGAGATGCACTACCTTCTTCTTCTTTGGCGATCACTCGTAGCCGAGTAAGATTGTCTTCCATAAACAAGGTTTTAACAATGAGTCCGTAAGTGACTGTGGAGGCCAATTCTGGATCCACACATCCTTCCACAGTGGGGAAATTGGTTCCTGGGCGGGAGCTGATCATGGTGTGAATCTGCCAAGTGTGCTTCCCTCTTAGCACGTTTCTCCCTTGCATCCTGAGTTCGAGTGTCTTCATGACAGCACCATGCTAGAGGAAGCAGCACCAGATCCAATGGATGCTCCATCCGACTCCTGGAGGATGAAAACACACAGCAGAAAATGACAGTGACCTCACCGTTTCCCTGGAAACACCAACCCTATCCACAAGTCAGGGATTGTGGTGGTGACAACACTCAATTGGCACTCGTACACAGAGTACTCACAGTGAAGGTACATGACCCCAGCACACTCCCTGCCTTGCCAGAACATGCGTGAAGATCCCACCACACTACATCAGCCCCAGAAGCACAGCCAGCAGGAATCTTGCTACTGTTGGTCCTTAAGAACTATTTCCCGTCCCCAATGCAAGGAAAATTCTTCACTCCAGTTCTGCGGCAACATTTCTCCATTGCTGGGGATAAGGCCATGATTTCAGGAGATTCATAGAATCATAGAGTTGGAAGAGACCACAAGGGCCATCCAGTCCAACCCCCTGCCAAGCAGGAAACACCATCAAAGCATTCTTGACATATGCCTGTCAAGCCTCTGCTTAAAGACCTCCAAAGAAGGAGATTCCACCACACTCCTTGGTAGCAAATTCCACTGCCAAACAGCTCTTACTGTCAGGAAGTTCTTCCTAATGTTTAGGTGGAATCTTCTTTCTTGTAGTTTGAATCCATTGCTCCGTGTCCGCTTCTCTGGAGCAGAAGAAAACAACCTTTCTCCCTCCTCTATATGACATCCTTCTATATATTTGAACATGGCTATCATATCACCCTTTAACCTTCTCTTCTCCAGGCTAAACATACCCAGCTCCCTAAGCCGTTCCTCATAAGGCATTGTTTCCAGGCCTTTAACCATTTTGGTTGCCCTCTTCTGGACACGTTCCAGCTTGTCAGTATCCTTCTTGAACTGTGGTGCCCAGAACTGGACACAGTACTCCAGGTGAGGTCTGACCAGAGCAGAATACAGTGGTACTATTACTTCCCTTGATCTAGATGCTATACTCCTATTGATGCAGCCCAGAATTGCATTGGCTTTTTTAGCTGCTGCATCACACTGTTGACTCATGTCAAGTTTGTGGTCTACCAAGACTCCTAGATCCTTTTCACATGTACTGTTCTCAAGCCAGGGGTCTCCCATCCTGTATTCGTGCCTTTCATTTTTTTTTTTTTTTGCCCAAGTGTAGTACTTTACATTTCTCCTTGTTAAAATTCATCTTGTTTGCTTTGGCCCAGTTGTCTAATCTGTTAAGGTCATTTTGAAGTGTGATCCTCTCCTCTGGGGTATTAGCCACCCCTCCCAATTTGGTGTCATCTGCAAACTTGCTCAGGATGCCCTCAAGCCCATCATCCAAGTCATTGATAAAGATGTTGAATAAGACTGGGCCCAAGACAGAACCCTGTGGCACCCCACAGCAGGCACAGTCCGTGTTTGGCCCTACAGATGTTGTTAGATTACAATTCCCATCAGGCACAGGCAGGGATGAAGGGTGTTATAGCTCCATCTGGATGTCAGCATGCAAGCTATTCCTGGGATAGAGGATTTCACAGTATTGTGGAGTTGGGGAGGTTCTCGAGGGTCATCTATTCTGCCCCCCTCGGTGCAGGATACCCACTATTACAGTATCCCTGATAGGTGACTAGCCGGCTTCTGCTTAAAAACGTCAAAGAAAGGAGTGTTTGCCACTTGAAGGCAGTCTGTTTCATTGCTGAACAGCTTGTCTGTCTTGCTGCTGTTTAGTAGTCTAAACCCTTTTACTTGTAATTAGGTTCAAATCCCGACATCTGGAACAACAGAAAACAAATTTGCTCCATCATCTATGTGACAGCCCTTCAAATATTCGAAGACAGCTCCCACATTGCTTGGCCATCATCCCTTCCCTGGCAATTGCTAGTATCTTTTCATGGTAATAGTGGAACTTTTCTCAATTGTATAGACACAACTTAAATTATGCTACCTCTTCAAGAGGAACAAAGGAATCCTTTGATTTCTAGCTTTTATTTATTTTTTATTTTCTGTTAGTGTAGCAGAAGCCTTAAGGCAAAGTAAGAACAACCCTAAAAGGCCTATTTTCACAGTCGGCCACAAAAGTCCTTTTGTCTTGCAGCTTAATGGAGATTCTATACAGATGTTAACATAGACAAAGATGCTAGTATTCTGAAGGCAGAGTCCTGCCTCTGCCTGATTGGAGCAGGGAAATATAGAGTACAACATTCTGGGGTATCTGACGAAGTGTGCATGCACACGAAAGCTCATACCAAATAAAATAAAAACTTAGTTGGTCTTTAAGGTGCTACTGAAGGAATTTTTTTTATTTTATTCTGGGGTGAGTTTTCATTCCTATTTCCAGTGCCTTTCATAAGACAAGAAGATCCATGTTAAAAATGGCATATACATATGGATCACAGTGATATGTTTCAAGTTTGGGAATGAAATTCTATATTTATTGTTTACTCTTCATTCAGTGATCTGACAGAGGAGAAGAAACTCTTTGGGCCAGACAAGACGCAATGTTAAATGTCTTCATAATCAGTGCGGATACAATCCAGTGTGGATTGTAGCAGATGCCTTTGGGGCAGATTAACTTTTGCTATCCTGCCGTGGCCCTGTTGAAAATAGCTTCTCTGAAGCTGCTGTAAGTATTGCAACGAAATTACACCATTGAAATCAATGGGGGATTTCTTCCAAATGCAGCTTCAGAAGAGTGGCTTTCACCAAGAGTTAAATTGCCTTTCCCCAAATTCTTCAATCCAATAATTATCACCCCCAGCAACACACACACACACACACACACACACACACACACACACACACACACACACACACACTGTATAGCTGAGCCACCATTGCTTTGGAAAGCATTGTAATAAGCAAATACCCAACAGGCGCAGTTGCTGAAGGAAAGCCTTCCTGTTCTGCTCCCCACAATTTTCCTTCCTTTTTGTGTATTTGGAGAGGTGAACAGGAATACAAACAAAAAAACATAACGTTAATATGATCACCCAATGTAAGAACTAAAGACCAATGCTATATGTTGAGAAAGGAAGCTCTTTCATTTCAGAAGAAAAGGTTGTCTGTACTTCCTTTCAGCCATAGGTTTGATGGTGTTAAGTGAGTGGGGGGGACCCACCTGCCTCAGAGTACAAAGAGAGCCTCTGGGTAAAGGCATACTTCTGGTGCTATTTACAAAATAGTTCATTATTATCTATTATCTGCTCTGCTAAAAATAAAGCACAGCTTAGAGAAGTGAACTTTCACAGAAAGTTGAGCATTGCAAGAATCCAGAATAGCAACTTCTAGTACAAGGGTCAGCAACCTTTTTCAGCAGGCGGCTGGTCCACTGTCCCTCAGACCTTGTCCCTCAGGCCGGACTATATTGCGCGGGGGGGGGGGGAATGAACGGATTCCTATGCCCCACAAATAACCCAGAGATGCATTTTAAATAAAAGCACACATTCTACTCCTGTAAAAACACCAGGCAGGCCCCACAAATAACCCAGAGGTGCATTTTAAATTAAAGGACATATTCCACTCATGTAAAAACACTCTGACTCCCGGACTGTCCGTGAGCCGGATTGAGAAGGTGATTGGGCCGCATCCGGCCCATGGGCCGGGGTTGCCTACCCCTATTCTAGTATGAAACTATCCATGTTGTGTGAAATTGGAATTCTATCCTCTCTCTTTTTGGGTGGTTTTAGGATACAATGGTCTCCCAAGAGGAGTGATGTGGATGAGGGATGGAAGCATGCCACTGATCTGGCCTGTGCAGGCTCCAAGCATAGGGTGGGGATGAGTACCCTTTGTTAGGAGCCAAATGGCTCGGCCTGAAGGTCAAATGGAGTTGTTATTTATATACAAGTGGTCCAGCAAATACCTTTAGTTACTAGCTTTCCCCCCTCAACCTTTCCTCTCTATATTCAATCAATACAGGGAGGGCAGGAGGATCAAACTGGTCGGCCCAGCCCATATCATCCATCCACTTCCTTCAAAAGTTACTAGAGCAGATGCATCACTCAAGTACAGTGGCGTACCATGGGTTGCCAGCACCCGGGAGAGAAACGGATGGAATACGCATGTGCATTCAACTGCCTAATGGTGTCCACGTCACCCAGGAGATCACAGCTGCAAAAATAAGAAAATAAGAGTCATTCCGTTGTCTGGAGAGATCACTTCCTGGTTCACATGGAGGAGCTATTTTCAACAACCCCAGTGATGGAAGCACACAGCTTTATTGAGGCAGCAGTGGGTGTTGGTATTTTACGTCCCTAACAGTTTTGCACCTGGGGCAAATGACCCTGTTCCCCCCCCCACATGCTACGCCACTGCTCTAGTATATATATATATTTGACTAGAACTCCCAATGGAGTGGAAATGTGGGAAGATTCGGGACAGATAGAGGAAAGTACTTTTTCATGCAGCATGGAATTAAACGATGCAAATTTCTCCCACAGGAGGCAGGGATGACCACCAACTTGGATGGCTTTAAAAGAGAATTAGACAAATTCATGAAGCAAAAAGCTACTGGTGGCTACTAGCCACAAGGGCTATGCTCTGCCTCCATGGGTGGAGAAAATAGCCATCTGAATTCTGGAATCTTCAGGAGGGGAGAGTGTTCTTGTGCTCAAATCTTGTTTGTGGGTTTCCCACAGGCATCTGCTTGACCACTGTAAGAACAGAATGCTGGACAAGATGAACCAATCTTCTTAAAGCATTTTGCACAAATGCTTCACACTCTAGGCCTTGTGAATGAACTAGAAACAGACTTGTCTTCCAAGCCTACCAACCGCTATTGATTTCAAGTCTGCTTTTCCAAAGGCATGAGTAGCCAGCCTTCCTTTTTTATTTTATTGTTGTCAACAAAGCTGAAATTCCCCTTCAAACAATTCCACCAGAAAGAGGAAAGTTGTGGCTTCGGGCTATCACTGCTCAAAGGCAGCTTCAAAGTTTTGTCTGCTACAACTGCTTTAGCTTCCAGAAGTTCAAAGGTAAGGAGCATGTTTGAAATAATTTGCCCTCTTTGGGTTTCTTTTCATGTTGTTAAGGAGAAAAAACACCACCCTAAGTAGTCCTTTTTAAACTATTGCAGTGATTTATGTAAGGTAATAACCATGCCATGATGTTTGATAACATTTATAAAAACCCACGCGGAGGCCAGGTTAAGTAAGGTTAGAATGCTATGCAGATTATTACTTTGCTTGGAGGACTGAAATGAGCTGCCTTTTGTGTGATGGTTGATCTCAAAGGGAAAACTAATGGAACACGTCTAAATGAACCTCTAAGACAATGCCTCTTTGCAATAATTTCTTGTTAAAGAATGGATTGGAGTTATTAGCAGTTACTTACAAAAAGCAGGGCTAGCATCAGGAATAAATTAATTGATTGACACTACTGAGTACAGCCTAGAGAGCATCTTAAAAAGCAGAGACATCACCTTGCTGACAAAGGTCCGAATAGTTAAAGCTATGGTTTTCCCAGTAGTGATGTATGGAAGTGAGAGCTGGACTATAAAGAAGGCTGATTGCCAAGAGGAAGTTCCCTGGCTCGTGCCCTCATTTAAATGGGTCCCAGCCACGCCCCCCCCAGCCAGCTGATTGGCCAGCTGTCGCTGACGTGGCCGGGATCCTCCAAGTCCCCTGACCCCGGAGGAGAGTGGGTGGCCACGTGGCCGACCGCAACCCTGCCCCATGGTTAAGTGGAGCGGACTTCTCAAAGCTACCAACTTGAGTCTGAGCAAACTGTGGGAAGCAGTAAAAGACAGGAGTGGCTGGCTTGCTCTGGTCCATGGGGTCATGAAGAGTCGGACACGACTAAATGACTAAACAACAACAGGCTTGCAGGCACGTTTTCTATGCCTGGGAGTTAGCTTTGCTGAGTAGACACATATGTGACTTCTCTGTAAAACTATGACTTGTGCATAGTGACTATGGATTCAGGACTCAAATATTGCTCTGGGAGAAGTTTCACAGTTGTGTTTGTTTTGCCGAATTCCAGGTTGCTGCACTGCTTTTGAAATCCAGGGGAAATAAATCTTTTGTCAATTGAAAAATGATAAAATCAGTAGGAGAAATTAGGAAAGACTTCTAAGCATGCATTACTTAAGAGCATACCAACCCGTTAGCTGTGCCAGGAACTCAGGTATTTGGCATTTTTTCAGTTTGTGACCTCATTACCAGTATTTTTTATTCTGTTTGACGACACTCTTTGGCCACAATTGAATACATACCGTAGATCTGTTTTCACCTGCTATAATTCATTTTAAAGAAGTTTCAGCTGTAAAACTGAAGAACACTAACAGTCCATTTCTGCACATGCCCACTCAGAAGTTAGTGCCACTGACTGAACTGAATGGGATATTCCTCTCAGGTAAATGTGTTTATTTGTTTTTGACAACCTCATAGAATCATAGAATTGTAGAGTTGGAAGGACCACGAGGGTCATCTAGTCCAACCCCCTGGCATTCCAAGAATCTTTTACCCAACGTAAGGTTCAAACCCACGACCCTGAGATTAAGAATCTCACGCTCTACCAACTGAGCTGTGGGCTATAATTCATGCATCTTATTCTCCTGGGGGAATCTTTTCTGTTACTTTATAGCAGGGGCATCTGTGGCCATCCAGATGTTGCTGACTACAGCTCCCATTATCTCTGACCACTATCCCTGCTGGCTGGGATTGATGGGTGTTGAAGTTCAGCAACATCTGGGAAGACACAGGTTCCTTATCCCTGGCTTATAGAAAGGCTCATGAACGAGCAACAATACAGGCCATTCCCTTAGTGCCAAACAGGCATTACATCACATGCAGTTTCAATTAGCTGCCTCTTCTGAAGCTCTTAAGGTTAAGATGTTTCGCCTAGATTGTTATCATCTCATTGTGTCATGGGGTCGGAGAAGGTCAAAGAGGAGGTCACCGCGCCCAATCCTTTGCTGCAAGTCTCCCTCCCCTCCTCCCACAGTCCTCCCCTGCAGAACAGCTTACACAATTACAGTCACAAGCAGAGAGCAGGAGAGCAAAGAAAGTGACCTGCAGTAAGTTTTCTGCAGAACAAAGAACTCCACGTGGCTCAAGCAAGTGAGTCATGCCATGAACTAAAGGGAAGGCAAAGTGCCAGGGTTAGCTGGACTTAAAAGAGGAATTCTTTCCCAACCTCCATATGACAATCAAACTCTGAGCATAAGCAAAAATCCACCCACAGAGGGCTCGGCCACACGTCCACTAGTCCCATGCTTAGAAAACACAGGTCCAAGCAGTTTTACCCCTTGCCTCGCTCTTTTCCCAGTGAAAAAACACTCTTTAGTTCTGAATCAGAACAAATGGCAATCTGTGAAAAACCCTTTTGCCATTTCCTCCAATTGAGTGCTAAAGAATGGTTTTCCCTGGGGGAAAGCACCAAGACAAGAGGAAGTGTGAATAAGCCCAGAGTTCTCTTAAGGGGAATTTTATTGGGGCAGAAATTCACCAATAGGTCCATGGAAGTTCAAAACAGCCCCATCAGCGCCCTTGAAAATTACCAGAACTCATCCAACCATTATCTGTAGCCTGAAAAGGAAGAGCTGCAACTTAGCTTGCAAAAAGTCTTGAGTTCAATCTCTGGCATTTTGAAGCAGCTCTGGAGGGAAACCCCTGCCTGAAACCCAAGACACTCACCGCCTATATGTTAGAGCAGAGCAACACTGAGCTGGATGGTCGGCCCATTGCCTGAGTAGGATGGCATCTGTTCCTAAAGAGCCAGGAAAGACTATCAGCTAACGGGTCTCAGAGAAGCCCTAGAGAGAAACATGTTTTGCAACCAGAGTGACCTGCGTGCTATGTTGAGGGGGAAAGGAGAGCTGCACTGGGGAGTGTGGAGAGACGGAGAAACCGTTTATTAAAATTCCTCCACCATTTGAAGGGAGGATGAGGGGATTTCCCTGCTTTTAATGGCATCCATCCATCTCTGGAAACAGTTCAATCCTCCTTGTCAGATAGACCTCATGCCCAAGGCTTAAAAGAGAGTTTTCTTCTGTTCCTCCACCCCTATTCTTACCCCCTTTCTCTCCTGAATTACATTACGCCAGAGGTTCTTTTGTTGTTGTAAAATCCACAAAGAAGGTGAATACCACCCAGCTGCTGTGAGATTTCTATCCTCCTCGATCTGCTGTCCTTCCCTGGAAAAGGCATTGTTGCACATCCTTCCCCAGCTCCAGCAAGCAGAGCTGATGGGATTTGTAGCCCCAAACATCCAGAGGGCACCAGGATGGGGAAGTCTGCTTTATTTGTTACTTCTGAATTCCTTTGTTGATTTTCAACAAGGTCTCTCTAGCTCAGCATTTTTTCTGATGCCCTAGGAGCAAGTCATGGGTGACGAAGATACACAGTAGAGCTTTGTTTTAGTTACAGGTAGGTAGCTGTGTTGGTCTGACGTAGTCGAAACAAAATAAAAAAATTCCTTCCAGCAGCACCTTAGAGACCAACTAAGTTTGTCATAGGTATGAGCTTTCGTGTGCATGCACACTTCTTCAGATAGAGCTTTGTGTTTGTCCTTAGGACCTGCTAGATGGAGGCATACCACTTCTGAATGTGGAAATTTGCTAAATTTCTGTTTATTAAATGTATGGAGAAAGTGGATAGAGTAGGGTTACCAGATGTCCCCGTTTCCCGGGGACAGTCCCCAGATTTGCGAATAAGTCCCCCAAAAAATTCCATCCAGAATGTCCCCGGATTTCACCTACTGTCCCTGGGGAACGCAGCAGCGGCAGTCTCAGCAGCCTGGAGCAGTTGGCTCTGGCTGGCTTCAGGAGCTGCTCGGAAGTCCCCATATGATGGTGGAGCAGGGGCTCTAAGATGCAGCTTTTGAACTGCCTCCACCTTCCCTGACCCCAGCAACTAAGCTGTGAAGGGAGGCTTCATGCTGCCTATCGGAGCAGCCTCCCAACTCCTACTTGCGTGCAAGCAGGAGCAGGGCGGGGATCTTCAGCTGTGAAGGGAGGTTTCACACTGCCTATCAGAGCTTGCATGCAAGCAGGAGGGGGGCAGGGATCTCTCAGTTAGGCAACAGGAAGCCTCCCTTCCTAGCTGAGGGATCCGCACCCCCTCCTGCTTGCACGCAAGTAGGAATGGGATTGGGGCTGCTCTGATGAGAAGGGAGGCATCGCGCTGCCTGAGCCTCGCCACCTCCGCTCTCGGTCCTCCTTCTCCGCCTTCCATGCCTGAGCCACCATTCACCGCTGAGCCACCACCACTGAAGAACCAACAACTCAGGGGCTGCCCAGGCTTATGGAGAAAGGAGATAGAAGCCTCGGAGGAAGGGGAAACGTGGCAGTTGAGGTCAAGGCGGTGGCTGCCCCTCTGCCACCACCATCGCTGCAGCATCAATGTCCCAAACGTGTAGTATGTATGTATGTATGTATGTATGTATGTATGTATGTATGTAATTAAAGTGTCCCCGGATTCATTGAAAAAAATCTGGTAACCTTAGGATAGAGGGGGGGAAATCACAGTAGAAAGGGACATCCATTTAGTTGACCTATGGAATCTTCTCCCCAAAAGGCAGTAATATAAAGCAATCTCAGATTGTTTTAAAAGGGGAACAGAGAAATTCATGGAGGACAATGGCTGCTCACCACAATGGCTACATTCTTCTGCCACTGTTGCAATGCTTCTGAATACAAGTAGCTGGAAACCATGGGAGTGGAAAGTGCTCTTGGGCTCAGGTAAACATTTGGCGCCCCCCAGAATTCGGCACCCGGGTGCACCGCACCCCTTGCACCTCCAGGTAAAGACGGCCCTGAACATTGCTAATAGCCACTGGTAGACTTTGTAGTATCTGCCGTGAATTTAGCAAGTTCATCACCACGTCCTCGTGCTGATGGGTTGGCCCTGCCATTAGGCAAGGTGAGGTAGCCACCTCTGGCATGATCTGGGGGATCATGAAAGGGAAGCAAATGCTTAGTTATTAAATTCATTCTTGTTGCATTTTGTACTGCTGTGGGAAGGGCAAAGAGGTACTTATGGAGTTTTCTGTTTCAGATGCCAGCATAATTTGGCTGTCCTTGGGCATTATGCATTTTGAATTGGGGGGAGCAAAATGTCTTAGGCTGGTCCTGTTGGCTGGGCCACAGGGAATCCCAAAGTGCTTTAACATCACAATTAATCCTTCTGTTTAAACCAAGACATATCTCCATGCCTATAAATGGGAAAATATGTGTGGTCTTACTGACAAACTGTAGATTAAAGATTTGTTAGCTATATGATGCTGCCACTTTTTTCCTTTGATTACTTTTGGATTTTGTTAACTGAAGTGCTATTTGAAAGATCTGAAGTGTGCCCAGATCTTCATTTTGCTTCTCTGCAAACAAAGGCACCTGGCTTGAGCCACCCAGCATTTTAGGCGATGTTTGTGCCAGTTCCCCTTGAAAATAGTAGCAACATGTTCCTGCAGCAGCATGTTCTTGTGCCATCAAAGTACTGTTTGGGAAATTCCCAATGCATGTTTTCCCTAGCCTGAATGGATTCCTTCCTTCTATAGCTTTTGGTTGGTAAGGAATGTGAGGCAATTGTTTTCAAAAGGAAACACCCTCTCAATAAAATTGTATAATCATAATGCATGTAGGGGGGTCCGTGGGACCTGTATACATGTGTGCGTTTATTATGTATCCTTCACATACAAACTTTTACCCTCGTTTCCCTGCAATTAGCATAACACCACACTGTGGTGCTTCCCCCCCCCCAGGGGTACGCATACCCCTAAATATTTTGTGAATCTTTGTACTTTTGTCCAATTACTGTATTTATTTCCCCCAATGTGAACTATAAAATGGTGATTTTCTTGAGTCAAAATGAGAGTACTCCTAAACATGCCACCACTTTCCAATAGGGACGAAGGAAACACTCATTCAGTTTTCATTTTAATGCGTTCATACCTAATTGGCAGACCATAATATAAAACGGAATTTCCTCAAAACCATCAGTTTAAAAGAACAACATCCCAGCCTAGGAAGAAGTCCCTCTTGCATAGGCCACCTGAAATAACCTGGCCTTCCAAGTTTGAATGTGGTATTGTTGTTTTGGGGCTTATTTTATAGTTGAATTCAAGAACCATAGATTTCCAGTCTGGATTGTGGACCTGTGAAGCCACTTTTTCTTTTTTTTTAGAAAGAAGTGGCTATGTCTAAGCATATGTTTTATGTTCTTATGATAATACATAGGCCGGCAACGCCCGGCCCATGGGCTGGATGTGGCCCACGGAGGCCATTTATCCAGCCCACAGGCTGCCCGTGAACCGAGCTGCCCGCTTGGCAAGTCCCCCGTGCACTGCACTAAACCATAACAGCGCAGTGTGGGGACTCATCAAGTGGCGCTGAAAATCGCGTCTGCACAGCCACAGACATGCACAGAAGCCATTTTCTGCGTCCCAGACATGGGCAGCCCAGTGTCGGAAATGGCTTCTGCGCATGTCCCACCCATGTCCGGCCCACGCACAATAGTCCGTTTGAATCATCTGGCCCATGGCCAGAAAATGTTGCCGACACCTGTGATAATACATAGCTTGGTCCAAGAGGCCTCTGCTAGAAATATGACAGGTACACAGACACTGAACTTCTTCCCCTCTGAAAAGCCCACAAGGTGGACCAAAAATTACCACGGAGACTGAAATGCCCAGTTGGCTTTATTCAAGCTACCTGCTTTTACAGAAGGTTCTAGTAGCTCATATAGAAACAGACCTCAACCATATGAGGTGCATGTCGACAGCGCTGGGAAACTGGCCACTTAAACGTACAAGATTCATTGGAGAATCATGGCCTCTTGGGGTGTTAAGTTGGTCCTGTGAAGGGAAAAAACATTGGGCATGGGAAAACTGATGGATGAGCCTCAGAATGTAGAAAGTATGAAATGAAAAACTGTCTTGAACAGTAACAATTGTATGAATTAAATAGGTCTAGATTTTCTGAAACAAGAAGCCCCAAATGTATTTGAGTTGTTTTTCTCACTGACCGTTTTTATACTTTTTGTGCACTATTAATAAAGCCCTTAATCACAAAATGTACTTAATCTTCTGTGACAACCTCCATAGCACAGACTCAATAGGCATAGCAAACACAGTTGACCTGTTCCCTCAGAATTGGGCTAATCCCCATCAATCTCCTTAATTCCCTTTTCATGAATTCCAAATTCTTGGACAATTACTGCCATTGAGTGGATGAGGGCTAGAACAAGCAGAGACATTCTGGTCACAGATATGATGGATAGATCTATAAACGAACTGTCAGACAAGCAAAAACATAATTCTAAACAAGCAAACAAACAAACAAACAAACATGTCTTAATTGGAGTTTCAGTCCACTGTAGCTAAGTCAGATTTGCAGAACACTGTAAGTCTATGGTTAGAATGTTCCTTTGCTAATAGAACACATTCAAGTCTTCAGACAAATGGCCACCCTGTTTATCAACCCCCAAATTGGTTGGTGAAACAGGGATCATTTTAGATCTAAGCTAGAGAACAAGCACCACCGTGGGAGCAGGGCCGGGGCGCGGGAGTGCTAGAGTCCTGTCTAGTCAAGTTTTGTGGGATCAATTTCAATCTGTTACCTCCAAGGATGTGGACAGGCTGCTTGGACGAGTGAAACCAACCACCTGTCTCCTTGATCCTTGCCCATCCTGGCTTATAAAAGCTAGCCGGGAAGGGCTGGGCGATGGGCTTCGCGGGTTGGTAAATGCTTCTCTCCATGAGGGAGCCTTCCCAGACCCGCTGAAAGAGGCGGTTATTAAACCGCTTCTAAAAAAACCATCTTTAGATCTGGCCAATATGGCCAACTATCGCCCAGTCTCAAATCTTCCATTCTTGGGCAAGGTGATTGAGCGAGTGGTTGCTGAACAACTCCAGGCACGCCTGGAAGAAGCGGACCATTTGGATCCCTTCCAGTCAGGATTCAGGCCTCATCATGGGACTGAAACTGCCTTGGTCGCACTGGTCGATGATCTCCGGCGGGCTAGGGACAAAGGTAAGAGCTGTTTCCTTGTTCTGCTGGATCTCTCAGCGGCTTTTGACACCATCGACCATAACATCCTTCTGGACCGTCTAGAGGGCTTGGGAGCTGGGGGCACTGTCATGCAGTGGTTCCGCGCCTTCCTCCTGGGCCGTGTTCAGAAAGTGGTGGTGGGGGATGAGTGTTCAGACCCCTGGGCTCTCACTTGTGGGGTGCCTCAGGGTTCTGTCCTCTCCCCCATGCTTTTTAACATCTATATGCAGCCGCTGGGAGAGATCATCAGGAGGTTTGGGCTGGGTGTCCATCAGTATGCTGATGATACCCAGCTCTACCTCTCTTTTAAATCAGAACCAGTGAAGGCGGTGAAGGTCCTGTGTGAGTGCTTGGAGGCGGTTGGAGGATGGATGGTGGCTAACAGATTGAGATTGAATCCTGACAAGACAGAAGTACTGTTTGTGGGGGACAGGAGGCGGACGGGTGTGGAGGACTCCCTGGTCCTGAATGGGGTAACTGTGCCCCTGAAAGACCAGGTGCGCAGCCTGGGAGTCATTTTAGACTCACAGCTGTCCATGGAGGCACAGGTCAACTCGGTGTCCAAGGCAGCTGTTTATCAGCTCCATCTGGTACGCAGGCTGAGTCCCTACCTGCCCACTGACTGTCTCTCCAGAGTGGTGCATGCTCTAGTTATCTCCCGCTTGGACTACTGCAATGCGCTCTACGTGGGGCTACCTTTGAAGGTGACCCGGAAACTACAACTAATCCAGAATGCGGCAGCTAGACTGGTGACTGGGAGCGGCCGCCGAGACCACATAACACCGGTCCTGAAAGACCTACATTGGCTCCCAGTACGTTTCCGAGCACAATTCAAAGTGTTGGTGTTGACCTTTAAAGCCCTAAACGGCCTCGGTCCGGTATACCTGAAGGAGCGTCTCCACCCCCATCATTCTGCCCGGACACTGAGGTCCAGCTCCGGGGGCCTTCTGGCGGTTCCCTCACTACGAGAAGCCAAGTTACAGGGAACCAGGCAGAGGGCCTTCTCGGTAGTGGCTCCCACCCTGTGGAATGCCCTCCCACTAGAGGTCAAAGAGAACAACAACTACCAGACCTTTAGAAGGCATCTCAAGGCAGCCCTGTTTAGGGAAGCTTTTAATGTTTGATGGATCTCTGTATTTTAATGTTTGATGGATTTCTGTGTTTTAGAATTTCTGTTTTGTTGGAAGCCGCCCAGAGTGGCTGGGGGAACCCGGCCAGATGGGCGGGGTATAAATAATAAATTATTATTATTATTATATTACCACAGGGCATGGGTGTGCATAGGAATTTCATAGGCTCTTCAAACGATAGAATCTTAGGTTTTGTTTTATTTTTATTTTTAAAAGTGGAATCTGCAAATTTCTTCTACCTGCTGACATCCATGCATAAGTGAAAATGCCACGCTTGAACCCTTTGCCATAATATCTAATATTTTATGTGCAATGATTATTTTAAAATAGAATTGTCTAAATGTAATTCTCTATTTTTTAAAAAAATCTAATCCATTAATTTCATAGAGTAAAAATTCATCTTACAAAAATGTGAATATTTCTTACATGAATTCACAACCAATATGTATATAAATAGAAACTGATAAAACTCAATAAATATTAAATCATTCATATTTCGTGAACACCACTCTCCTAAATTGACTATTAAATAAGCAAAGATGAACCCCCTCCATTTCTAGTTATTCCTAACTCTTTTTCCAAGGTCTAAACCACTGAGCCTCTTGGGCTTGTTGTTTGGAAGGTCGGCAGTTCAAATGCACACGACAGGGTGAGCTCCCATTGCTCTGTCCCAGCTCCTGCCATCCTAGCAGTTCGAAAGCACACCAGTGCAAGTGGATAAATAGGTACTGCTGCAGCAGGAAGATAAACAGCATTTCTGTGCACTCTGGCACTCGTCATGGTGTCCTGTTGCTCCAGAAGCGGTTTAGTCATGCTGGCCACATGACCCGGAAAGCTGTTTGCATGTCGAGGTCACAGGACACTCCCCCCAAAAAATAATAATTCAGACTTCACACCGTAAATTAAATTTAAGGTTTTTGACATTATTTTGGCCACAACTTTATTTAAAATACAACCAAATGTGAGTGGTTGCTTAGGCATTGGTTAATCCATCTGTCCCCCACCCTGGGACAGATCTGCACTGACTTCTGCTACCATCTAGGGATGGGCAGGGTGCTACACGCCCTTCAACGTCTCCCCGAATGTTCCCCGAGGCTCTTTGCTCTTGTATGGCCCAATTCCCCTTGCAGGGGTACTGACGAGAGCCCTTCGAGCCCCAGGATTCCTTTAACGGAATACCTCTATAAGCAGCAGCAATTTGAAGGGGGTAGGCCGAGACGCATCCTTACCCCTCCACCAACCAATTTTAACCAATTTGTAGGGGTAGGCCAAGACGCATCCTTACGCCTTCAGCAGCCAATTCTTTAACCAATGCCTAACTGCCAACCTTACAAGTTGTGACGATTTGCTACGCAGTAGGCAAAAACCAAATGGCAACAGCCAATCAGCCAGATGGACAAAATTCCTACCAGGCGCCTGCTCCAAATCAGGCGACCCCATGACAGGCATAGCAAGGTCAATCGCAAGAATCCCTTAAAAAGAGGGTGGGCGGGCGGGAGATGCATTGCACTTGGCAAAAGTGAATCTAGCAGTAGCACGCAGGAGTTTATATAGGCTATGGCTGTCAATCAAAACAAGCAACATGAATCAAAACCAGCAACACAAAATATGCCCAGTCACCCAGTGGCCATCTTGCCTAACCTACCCAGCAACCCCCGGGGTTGTCCTATTAACCCTTCCGCAACTCGTGCTCTCCATTAATGGAGAACCCGTTCTGTGGATAAAGCGCCACACCCCATAGTTGCCTTTGACTGGACTTAACCATCCAGGGGCCCTTTACCTTTTACCTATTCCTGACTCTAAGGATTTTTAAAATGGGTGAACCCTTGCAATCTGGAGTAGTATAGTCCAGCTATAGGTTTGCCACTCGTTTTCTGTTTGTAAGAACTAGGCCAGATTTTCACTGGTGAAACATTGCAGAGTAAGAACATGTGACCTCAATTATGTCACACATTCCTTGATATTGCAGGCTTTTTGGATTTGTACTGTTTACCTTTCTAGATAATTTGTGGCAGGAAAAGAAACATACCGAAATGGTAATGTCATTACTTCATTCAAGGAAGAAGAAAGAAGCATCTGAAGGTCATAAATTATGGCTAATAGCTTGTTTTCTTTAGATACAGAGCAGCCAGTGCTTAATGCTTAATGCTGCTCTGTATATGCTGATGATATGAGACTGAGTACATGACCTGTTATGAATCTGTGGCCTGATTGTGATACCAAACTGAAACTGCTCAGAAACATTCAGCTATCAGAGGAGGAAGTGGAAAATAGTCAAAACAAACTATCATGTGTTTGGGTTGTACAAAAACTTTATTCCTTGCAGTGACTCAGATGACAGGCAAACTATGCAACAAAATTTGTGCTCCCCTATGTGTGTGTCGGATTTTTGGTTTTTTTGGAAGAACATTTGCACTGATGACAAGCTTGACGTTTTCATTGACTGGACCGGGAAGATGTTAAAGAAAAGTCAGTATTTTAGGCACTACTACTACTATTATGTTAATTGTGGTTATTACTGTTCAATGTCAAAATAGGCTTCTAAGCAGTTCACAAGTACAAAAACCAATTATACACGCAAGAAAATATAAACATCCATAATTAAAATGCACGATCAAAATGCACAATAAAACAATTCCATCAAAACAGCACAATAATTCATGGGAATGCCTGTAGAAACAGATAGGTCTTCAAAAGCTGACAAAATGCCAATATAGATGGCATCTCTTGTATTTCAGCAGGGAGTGCATTGCATAATTGGTAAAAGGTAAAGGTAAAGGACCCCTGGACAGCTAATAATAATATCAGTGCATAACACCAGGGTTTTTTTTATAGTAGTGGTGGGGACTTTCATGGGCCAGACTTCAAAAGGGGCTGCCTGTCAGTCTGTGAAAGCAACATGGCTCTTAGGATTCTTATTTAGACAAGCCTACCCAGTTGTTTTGGGACGCGGGTGGCGCTGTGGGTTAAACCACAGAGCCTAGGGCTTGCCAATCAGAAGGTTGGCGATTCGAATGCCTGCAACGGGGTAAGCTCCTGTTGTTCGGTCCCAGCTCCTGCCAACCTAGCAGTTCAAAAACACATCAAAGTGCAAGTAGATAAATAGGTACCACTACAGCGGAAGCTGTACACCGGCTCCCTTGGCCAGTAAAGCAAGATGAGCGCCGCAACCCCAGAGTCGTCCGCGACTGGACCTAATGGTCAGGGGTCCCTTTACCTTTACCTTTAGCTGTTTGATATACGGTATGTTATTATATGAGGAATGGCTTTGGGATGCCTCACAGGAAACTCTTCATAAATGAAATAAATAAAGGTGATCGTGATGATATTTCTATTGGCAATTGGCAATCTAAGATGGGGTGGAGAATCTGTGAACTCCAGATGTTGCTGGACTGCAACTCCTATCAATGCCAGCCAGCATGGCAAAGGGTCAGGCATGATGGGAGTTGGAGTCCAACAACTTCTGGAGGGAAACAGGATCCCTATCTCTGCTGTAAGACTTTAAGGCTGGAATTTGAGACCCACTTACCTGGGAGAAAGCCTCACAGACATCAATGGGATTTACTTCTGAGTAGACAGGTGTGGGATTATGCTGTGAGACTCCTGTCCTCCTTGTGTGTTTTACTCTGGCATGCTTTCCTAAAGAGGAGGGAGGAAAGAGGGCGGAGATGTGCATAAATATGCAATTTATATGTGCAATTTGATTTTTAATTATTTCTAAATTTGCATTTATACATGTAAATTGGTGCACACAAATCTACGTCCTTTTTTGTAAAATTGAACTGAAATACAGTTCGCCATAGTGGAGAAGACTATGATCTTGTGACCTGTGTGCCTGATCAGCCCAAGTGCCCTTCATGGGCAGCATCAAGGCCCCTGCCCTCCCTGCTTATAGCTCTTTATCATAGGCCACACATCCCACCAAACAGAGGAGTCCTTCAGACAGAGGTCTTCAAGTAGGGCACCTGGCCGTATGATAAAACCCCACAATGTTTTCATTGGAGAGGTCTTTTAGAACTACGCAATGTGCTGATTTTATCTTTTGCAATGCCTCCTTAGAGCATCTTTCCATGTAAAGCTCTTGCAATATAACAGATGGCTAAGCACCAAGGAAGCAGGGTTATTATTAGTCAAGCAGTCGTCACATAATTGCTAACTGCATTCCTGTGAATTTCCAAAATGTGAAGAACATCACTTGCTGTATCCCCAAGCAAGGCCTGTCACTCGGGCACAGCTTCCATTTCTCAAGCTGAAAAACTGCTGGGCTCCAATGGGAAGGTTTGTCTTCCTTTGGGGTAGAGCCATGGGAAAGGAATGCCTCTTGCTTTGTGGCTGAAATTGCAGGTGAGCATTTATGCTCAGGAATGCAGGTGCATTTGGCTTTCTGCACCTGGATATGGAAGGACTCAGCCAAAATCACCCATCCTTTGGGAACCTCAGCGATCAGCTACTCTAATGGGTTGGGAGCAGGAGGGTGGGATATCCTTGAGAGCTTATTAACTTCATTTTTGTGCAGAATGCTGTGGCTCATTTAGTGCCAAAAGCAGGCCAGCATAACTACATAGGCACTGTGCTATTACAATTGCACTGGCAAGTTTGTCAGCTTCCAGGCACAGTTTCCTCGGGTTGACTTCTAACTATTAGCCATGATGGGTAAATGGGAGTGGGTGGTGCTGTGGTCTAAACCACTTGGGCTTGCTGATCAGAAGGTCGTTGGTTCGAATCTGCACAATGGGGTGAGCTCCCGTTGCTCTGTCCCAGCTTTTACCAACCTAGCAGTTCAAAAGCACACCAGTGCAAGTAGATAAATAGTTACCACTGTGGCAGGTAAACGGCGTTTCTGTGTGCTCTGGCACTCGTCACGGTGTTCCGTTGCGCCAGAAGTGGTTTAGTCATGCTGGCCACATGACCTGGAAAGTTGTCTGTGGACAAACACCGGCCCCCTCGGCCTGAAAGTGAGATGAGTGCCGCACCCTATAGTCACCTTTGACTGGACCTAACCACCCAGGGGTCATTTACCTTACCTTACGCGGGTGGCGCTGTGGGTTAAACCACAGAGCCTAGGGCTTGCCGATCAGAAGGTCGGCGGTTCGAATCCCAGCGACAGGGTGAGCTCCCGTTGCTTGGTCCCAGCTCCTGCCAACCTAGCAGTTCGAAAGCACATCAAAGTGCAAGAAGATAAATAAGTACCACTACAGCGGGAAGGTAAACGGCATTTCCGTGTGCTGCTCCTGGTCCGCCAGAAGCGGCTTTGTCATGCTGGCCACATGACCTGGAAGGTGTACGCTGGCTCCCTCGGCCAATAATGCAAGATGAGCGCCGCAACCCCAGAGTCGGTCATGACTGGACCTAATGGTCAGGTGTCCCTTTACCTTTCCTTTCCTTTCCTTTCCTTTCCTTTCCTTTCCTTTCCTTTCCTTTCCTTTCTGTATTAGCCATGATGGCTATGTTCTTTCTCCACTTCTGAATATCATTAGCTGGAAACTGCAAGAGGAGAGGGTGCTTTGTGCTCAAATAGTAGTTAGCCATCATCTTGGTTGGTGTAGAAAAAAGGTACAGGAGAGTGAGAGAGAACAGTAGCTGGAAATCAATTGTATTTACCCAGAAAACTCAAATTGTGGTTTGAATGCTAGGGAAAGTTCATAATTTTTCTCCAAGGAGCTCAGCATAGTGGAGTTTTATCTTCATGTCTAGAAGTTACAGACTCATACAGGTGGTTCACATGTAATAATCTCTACATAGTAAACCATTCCCAGCTGAGAATGAGAGTTGTGCCATATACTTCCTCCTTCCCTTCCACATCCCTGTTCTACTCACACACCAACGTCAGTGATCTATCATGTTTTGTTTAACCCACAGCTTCCTTATGCATACAAACCAGGAAACTGTAGTTTAATCCCAATGTACTAACCAGGAAATGAAACCAGGATCAGATACATTTTTTTTTAGCAGGAAAACCCTGAAGTCTGCAAGCATACCACAATACACTTCCTCTCCACCCCATTCTAGAGCAGGCTGGATGCTTGCTCTTGCATGAGACTAGATCAGGAGTGGCACCGCTTCCTTCTCCTTGGTGATTTTCCCAATTCTGTCTTTGGGGGCTGACCCAGGAACTCCTTTGCAGAAGACTAAAGAGCTTCATTAGGTGTTGTCAGGGCTGGGTTAGGGCCCTCTGGCAAACCAGGAACTGTGGGTAAGGAACAAAACAGAATGAAAACACAAAGCTGGAGGCAACATCATTCTAGGAGAAAACTGGAAGTTGAGGCCAAAAGATACAGAAACACACCAGAGCTCAAACACACCTTGTTGTTCAAGCAAGTTGTTGCTCAACTGGCACAGGAAGCCCTCTTATTTCTAGAAGGTTCCAAGGGCCAGCCAGGGTGTGTGGAGTCAATTCAAGGTATGAGTTTGAGTAGATTTATTTCATCTCATAGAAATTATGTCCTGCTTGATTGTTGAAAAAGCCTAGACCCGGTTTACAAAAATGAGAAAACAAAAACCATAATTTAAAATATACAGAAGATTAAGACTGCAATAGAATAGACTAAAACAAATGAAAACCCATACAAACGTCTAAACAACTCGGTAAGGTAAAGGTAAAGGGACCCCTGACCATTAGGTCCAGTCGTGACCAACTCTGGGGTTGCAGCACTCATCTCACTTTATTGGCCGAGGGAGCCGGCATACAGGTTCCAGGTCATGTGGCCAGCATTAGAAAGACGAACCAGAGCAGCGCACGGAAATGCCGTTTACCTTCCCGCCGGAGCGGCACCTATTTATCTACTTGCACTTTCCGCGTGCTTTCGAACTGCTAGGTTGGCAGGAGCAGGGACCGAGCAACGGGAGCTCACCCCGTCGCAGGTATTCGAACTGCTGATCTTCTGATTGGCAAGCCCTAGGCTCTGTGGTTTAACCCACAGTGCCACCCGCTAAAACAGCTACAATGTATAAAAACAGTTAAAACTAATGCACAAATAAAACCTTTTTAAAAGAAGCATAATGATAAAAAGCAGTTTAAAACAGCAACAGTGCCACACATTTAGCACAGTACAAAGACATCCACTTCAAGAAATGGAGAAAGGATAGATCAGTCAGCAGAGCACTTGACTCTTAATATCAGGGTTGTGGGTTTGAGCCCTACATTGAGAAAAAAGATTCCTGTGTTGCAGGGGGTTGGACTAGATGACCCCCGGAGTCCCTTCCAACTCTACAATTCTATGGTTCTAAGAACTGGTTAGTCATCAAACCATTACAAGCCCAGTTTGAAGTGCTCTGGAGTTGTGGGCTCAGCTTAAAACTCTTTTTAACATTTTATGTGTGCATTTGTGAATTCAGCATTAAATATCTCTGTTGGAAGCCTTGGATGTCTTCACAAACAACAGTTGTAAATAGAAGAAGCAATTAATCTTCCTCTTATCACTCAAAAGTTCTTAGTAATATATCCTTAGTGTGCACCTTCTTTTAAATAGCTATGCACTGAGCACAACTATTGCACACCCAGCAAAGTGGCCCATCAGTTGCCTACACCAGCCCTTCTGCTCTACTTATCCCTATGTCAAGTGCAAACCAATTTACAGCGGTACCTCGGAAGCCAAACATTTCGGTTTTCGAATTCCGAAAACCCAGAAGTAATTGCTTCCATTTTCAAATGTGCCTTGGAAGTCAAACAGCTTCTGCTGCATTTTTTTCTTCCCAATTTTCTCCACTGACTTTGGAGACAGCCCTTTGCGCCTCAGTTGTCAAACGTTTCAGAAGTCGAATGGTCTTTTGGAACAGATTACGTTTGACAGCTAAGGTACCACTGTAAATGGTAATTGCATTTGAACCCAATGCATCCTGTATTCATAGGCACAATTAATCTTGATAAGTATACTTGTAAGTATATATTGTGTGGGACGCGGGTGGCGCTGTAGGTTAAACCACAGAGCCTAGGGCTTGCCAATCAGAAGGTCGGCAATTTTCTCCACTGACTTGCCGATCAGAAGGTCCCAGTTTTCTCCACTGACTTTGGAGACAGCCCTTTGTGCCTCAGTTGTCAAACGGTCAGCGGTTCAAATCCCCGCGACGGGGCGAGCTCCTGTTGCTCGGTCCCAGCTCCTGCCAACCTAGCAGTTCGAAAGCACGTCAAAGTGCAAGTAGATAAATAGGGAAGTAGATAAATACAGCTGGAATGTAAACGGCGTTTCCGTGTGCTGCTCTGGTTCGCCAGAAGCGGCTTTGTCTTGCTGGCCACATGACCTGGAAGCTGTACGCCAGCTCCCTTGGCCAATAACGTGAGATGAGTGCCGCAACCCCAGAGTCGGTCACGACTGGACCTAATGGTCAGGGGTTCCTTTACCCTTTAAGTATATACTGTACTTCATTGCTCCGCAAATCTATTGTACGGTTGCATCATTTGTAGAACACAGTAAGGACAATTCAATATTCTCTCTCTTGTAACCTATAAAGATCTGATTTGGGGGCATCTGAGATATAGGCTGGTCTGACTGCTGCCTCAACGTGACATGTGGCAAAGCTGCATTTCTCATTCTAGGAGAGGGGGCAAGACTAGAAACCTCTCGGGTCAGTGATCACAGGGCTAATGGAATCTGCTCACATTTGAAGCAGTGCTTTCCATTTATTCAGAAATACTCTAGAAGACACAGAATCCAATTTCATGCCTTTTTTGTATCTGTGGAGCTTTGGCAGAAAAAAAATCTATTGTATGCTAGTCTCATAGAATACAATATCCCTATTACTGGAGGATAACAGAAACAGAACACATGTGTTTTGGACCTCGGACAAAAAGGAAGAGGTGGCAGAGCAGTCCGGGACTTTGTCCCTATATATAGGATTTGCAGTCAGTCAGTAATACCACAAAGAGCTTTGTGCAATCAGCCTCTCAAAATTCTCCATCTTATTTGTGGGCAGGGAAACTGGAGAAATAAATTTCAGAAGGAGGAGAACATCTTCAAGTGTTTCTTGGGAATGGATCTCACCATTATCTGGGCTAGTGTATTATTGTGCTGCACTCAAGGCTTTTTCTCAGCTAGAACTCCCCGGAACTCAATTCCAACGCCTCCCAGGTGGATGCCATTGCCATTATAAGAGAACAAGAGAGGTGTTAATGGTCAGTCCTAGCACCTCTTTTTGTAGAAAAACAGCACTGACTACACTTACATTACATTGGCCATCCTTGCTGGGGTTATTGGCAGCTGGAGTCAGCGGCGAAACTAGCAGCTCAGGTTCCCGGTGCAGCATGTGCGTCCTACAGGGGGGGGGGGCAGGGGGGCGGAGCAAGCTGCCCATGACACCCGGGGCGGTCCACACACAAATCGCACCCCCCTCCCTACACCATTGGCTGGAGCACAACCTCTTCTAGAGGGCTCCTGGATCCCCACCCTTGCAGTAAGATATGTGAGTGTTGCATGCGAAGGATAGTTTGTGTTGTAGCAACAAAAAGAAGCTCAGCAAATGGTATCCAGTTAACTGATGTGCCTTTATATTTGACAGTAGACAGTAGACATGGTGGGAGACTGAGATCCCCATATCTGCTGCTCTGTGTAAGAAGGGTAGGATATGAGGGAAAGGAAGCTTATAGTGCAGTTTTATGCCAGCATGCCAACAACTTAATCTGTGTTAGTAGAAATGATGTTGCACCAGTACCATCTAATAGAGATGGTACCTTGTGCATCACAATGTTTGAAGGAGATTACTGGTAGGACAGGCACAGGGGTTTATATTTAGACCGAATGTGATTACCTGGAAGCGAGGAAGTTGTCTAAAAGGAAGAACCAGTAGTAATAGTAATAAACCGAGATTTATGAAAGGTGCTGCAGTAGTAAATGGCCGATTTCAACAACCTAGTCATTTGCCAGGGTAGCATGAAGTGGGAGGGCTGGATCAATATAGGGCTAAATCAATAAGGACAAAAGGACAGTAGGGGAGAAAAATGAAAGTAAAAAATCAATAGGTTTCCTCTCCATCTTGCCCCCAGAGGTCTGTTGAGAGAGAGGGTGTTGAGTTTCTCTTTTTCAAATAATCTTGTCTCCTTGTTTTACAAGAGAAAGGGGTCAGCTTGTTTCACAAGGGAAGGGGGTCAACATGTTTGACCCTGGCTCTCCAGGTCTCCTGAGTTCACTTCTGATCTCGAGGGCCATGGATCGGCCTTACGCTACAGGAGCAGTGTATCTGGGCAAATTTTTCTTCATCTTCCCATTATTCTGTTGCAATGTGCAAAAAAGAATAATATTTATTTATTTATTTACTGAAGGCATTTTGCCCTGGGGAAAAAGACTGCCAGAGTTCCTTACAGATATCTCAAATATTAAGACGGTTCCTGCCCTGAAGGCTTACAATCTAAAAGACATGACACAAAAGGAGGAGGGAAAATGCAAGCCCAGGAGTTCTTGAAGTTCCCCAAAGAACCACCCGGAATGGTAAAAATTCAAGTAGGCAAAAGGTGCTGGTCTCTCAGCTGAGCCAAAGAAGGCCTGCAGTCTATTTTCTCCCACTGCTACTGCTGGACACTGGACATTATGCACCCCCCTCCTTGTAGATATACAAGTTTATTTTCACATTCGAAGCTCGGAAATCTATCTGCCACAGGAAAGACGTGTCAGTTCTCCTATACAAATTATCATACAAGTGTGAAGAAAGGAAGCGCAAGCCATTCCTGTGCCCCATGTTGTCGCTTCCTGTAAGGCAAGAGATAACTTTCCAAATTATAATTCAGTTTTGGCTGTGGAGAAGACACATGCCTAGAGGCTGAATGTGACCCGCCAACCGTCAGGAGGCCCTGCCCCCCATGCCATTATCTCTCCCTAGGTCATGTCACTGGTCCTATGATCATATCTAGGCCCATGCAGAGCTTGTCTGAGGCTAGGCGGGGCAGGGCGGAGGCTCTTGGCAGCCTCCCACTGGCTGTCATATCCTTCACTAGTCCTGTGTGCACCCTCCTTAAGTGTGTCCCAGGGTCTGTTCACCTCCAAAATAGACTATTGCAATGCGCTTTACAGGGGGCTGCCCTTGAAAATCCTGAAAGCCAGGATTGACTCCCCCCCCCCCCCGCTTGGGTGGCGAGCCTATTTGGGCTCGCCCGCAAAGGCTGATGGATCCTGACAGATTCCGTCAGGCCTTGCGGGACCCTGCTCCCCCTGGCAGCTCATTAGAAGAACTGGTCGAGAACTGGAATAACCGGCTCTTGGTGGTCATTGATGAGATCGCACCTAAGCGCCCTCTGCGACCCCGCCAAAACCGGGCCCCTTGGTTTACCAAGGAGCTTCGGAAAATGAAGCGGGACCTTAGACGGCTAGAGCGAGTATGGCGGCGTGCTCACGACGGAGCCTCAAGAACATCTTACAGGAAACTTATGAAAGCCTATGAGATGGCGGTGAAAGCTGCAAAAAAGTCCTACTTCTCAGCTTCCATCGCATCCGCTAGCTCTCGCCCAGCACAACTTTTTAGAATAATTAGGTCTCTAACAACCCTAGAGGAACAGCCAAATTTAAATACGAATTTGACCCATAGCTGTGAGGCATTTGCGAGCTTTTTTGCGGAGAAAGTCTTGACACTCCGCCGTGACCTCCCTGCCAATTTGGATACAATAACGGAACTGGAGGCCCCTCGACTGTCTTCGAGTTCAGTATTGGACCAATTCGATCAGATACTCCCTGCCGATGTAGACAGATTCCTCCGAGCTGGAAGGCCCACCACTTGCTCCCTGGACCCGTGCCCGTCTTGGCTGATTAGAGCGTGTCCAGATGAGGTACGGGCCCCCCTGGGTGAGATCATCAACTTGTCCCTGGGTACAGGGACTTTCCCAGAGGAGTTGAAGGAGGCAGTGGTGCGTCCACTCTTAAAGAAAACATCTCTAGATCCTTTAGATCTATCCAATTATCGCCCGGTTTCGAATCTTCCGTACCTGGGTAAGATAATTGAGAGAGTGGTTGCCGAACAGCTTGGTAGGTTTCTGGATGAAACATCGGCTCTAGATCCATTTCAGTCTGGCTTTTGCCCTGGTCATGGGACCGAGACAGGTCTGGTCGCCTTAACAGATGATCTCCGTAGACAGATGGATCGAGGTGGGTCGGGACTGCTGATTCTTTTAGATCTGTCAGCAGCCTTCGATATGGTCGATCATGAATTTTTAGACCACCGCCTTGCCGACGTGGGGATTCAGGGCACAGTCCAACAATGGCTGCGTTCCTTCATCTCAGGTCGGGGACAGAGGGTGGCGCTAGGGAGGGAGTTGTCGCCGCGGCACCCCTTGGTGTGTGGAGTCCCGCAAGGCGCAATCCTTTCCCCAGTGCTTTTTAATATCTTTATGCGCCCCCTTGCCCAGATTGTCCGGAGTTTTGGGCTGGGTTGTCATCAATATGCTGATGACACCCAAATCTATCTGTTGATGGACGGCTGCACTGCCTCGGCCCCGGACACACTCACCAGGTGCTTGGAAGCTGTGGCTGGATGGCTACGTGGGAGCCAACCATAGCTGCCAAGTTTTCCCTTTTCTCGCGAGGAAGCCTATTCAGCATAAGGGAAAATCCCTGTAAAAAAGGGATAACTTGGCAGCTATGGAGCCGACTGAAGCTAAATCCTTCGAAGACAGAGGTCCTCTGGCTAGGTCGGGGCGACATGGGGTTGGGGGGCCAACTCCCATCTCTTGCAGGGGCTCAATTGGTACCAGCGCCTTCTGTCAAGAGTTTGGGTGTAACCTTTGACGCCTCCCTTTCCATGGAGGCGCAGGTTGCATCCACAGCAAAGGTGGCATTTTTCCATCTCCGCCGCATCAAGCAGTTGGTCCCTTACCTCTCTCGCCCCGAACTGGCCACAGTGATCCATGCGACGATCACCTCCAGGCTTGACTATTGTAACTCGCTCTATGCAGGGTTGCCCTTAAAGCTGACCCAGAAACTCCAGCGGGTGCAGAATGCCGCGGCGAGGCTCCTTACAGGGTCCCGGCCGCGGGATCACATTCATCCAGTGCTTTACCAGCTGCAGTGGCTCCCGGTGGAGTACAGGATCAGGTTTAAGGTGCTGGTTTTGACCTTTAAAGCCCTATGCGACTTGGGACCCTCGTACCTACGGGACCGCCTCTCCTGGTATGCCCCACGGAGGACCTTAAGGTCCACAAATAATAATATTCTGGAGATCCCGAGTCATAAGATGGCTAGATTGGCCTCTACTAGAGCCAGGGCCTTTTCAGTACTGGCCCCAACCTGGTGGAACGCTCTTTCCCAGGAGACCAGGGCCCTGCGGGATTTGTCATCTTTCCGCAGGGCCTGCAAGACAGAGCTGTTCCGCCTGGCCTTTGGGTTAGACTCAGCCTGACCCCTGTGTTTTCCTCCCTCATGGCTTGGATTTATGGCCTACTTGAAATGAGGCTGCACTTTAAATTTTAATACTGTATTTTAATCTGTATTTTAATTAATTGTTTTTATGTTTTATTGTAATTCTGTTGGTGTCAGCCGCCCTGAGCCCGGTTTTTGACTGGGGAGGGCAGGGTATAAATAAAAATTTATTATTATTATTATTATTATTATTATTATTACTACTATTATTATTATTATTATTTAGAAGCTGCAGCTGGTGCAGAAAGGTTACTGGTGGAGACGGCTGCATGGATGCACACCACCTGTGCTCTGAAGCAGCTTGTACTGCTTGCCTGTTAGCTTCAGGCCCTCAAGAATTATTATTATTATTATTATTATTATTATTATTATTATTATTATTATTACCCTGTTTCTCATATTTTAAGACATACCCATAAAATAAGCCATAGCAGGATTTTTAAGCATTCAAGGAATATAAGCCATACCCCGAAAATAAGACATAGTGATAGGCGCAGCAGCAATGCCAGCCGCAGCAGGAGGAGGAGGAAAAAAATAAGACATCCCTTGAAAATAAGCCATAGTGTGTTTTTTTGAGGAAAAAATAAATATAAGACATGTCTTATAATATGAGAAACACGGGTATTATTATTATTGACTAGCAGTTTAAAAGCATGCCAGTGCAAGTAGATAAATAGGCACTGCTGTGGCGGGAAGGTAAACGGCATTTCAGTGCATTCTAGTTTCCGCCACGGTGTTCCATCGTGCCAGAAGCGGTTTATTTATGCTGGCCACATGACTCGGAAAGCTGTCTGTGGACAAACGCTGGCTCCCCAGGGCCTGAAAGTGAGATGAGCGTCGCAACCCCACAGTCGCCTTTGACTGGACTGAACCGTCCAGGGGTACTTTACCTTTACCTTTTACCTAATATTAATAATATTAATATTAAAATTATTATTAATAATAATATTTGTTTATATCCTGCCTTTTCCCCAGGTTGGTTTACACAAATTAAAATGACACAGATAAAATTCAGAAAGCTAAAAATGTATACAAGATAATGTATCGTTAAAAAGTAGTTTAATATAATGTAAACAGTAGAAAAACAAATCTATTAAAATATAGGTTATAAAAACAGCGCAGCACTATTAAAAGCCCCTTCGTTGTTGTTGTTTAAAAAAAACCTGTAAGTTCTCAAAGGCCTGTTGCAATAAAAATTATTCACCTGTCCGTGAAAGGACAACAAGGAGGGAACCAGTCTAGCTCCAAATTTGGGAGCATCCACTGAGAAGACCCTCTCCCGCGCCCTGCCAAGTATGTCTGTGAGGGTGGAGAGACTGAGAAAACTTTGAGGGTGGTGAGGCTGAGAAAATGTCTTCTAAAGGTTGTGCCTATCTCCTTGGCTTGGGGAGTCACATAACTCCATACCCTCCAACATTTCTCAGATGAAAATAGGGATGTCCTGAGAATAAGCAGGACACTCCGGGTTTAAGTCAGAAAACAGGACGGCTTCTGAAAATCTAGTACTGTCCATACTTGCCAAGTCTCCCGCTGAAAAATGCGGGATCAGCAGCAGCGCGGCACCGGAAGTTGCGTAGAAGCAACTTCCAGGGCCACTCTACCCATGTGTGGGCACCGGAAATCGGGCAGAGCGGCACCGGAAGTCGCTTCTATGCATGTCCGGCAGCCATCTTGGTGACATCCGCCGCCATGCAGCCACCACCAAGATGGCCGCCGGGCATGCGTAGAAGTGACTTCCGGTGCCGCTCTGCCCTATTTCCAGTGCCCGAGTGGCACCCAAAATGGAGGTTCCCTGACAGGTAGGAAATATGGGGGATTTCCGGGATTTTTCTCCATTCGAGAAAACAGCGGGAAACGGATTACAATCCGGGGGTTTCCCCACAAAAAACGGGATACTTGGCAGCTAAGGTACTGTCCCTGGAAAATAGGGAGACTTGGGAGAGTCTGAAAAACCCAGGCAGCTTTGTTTGAGAGAATAGCCTGGGCCTAAGCTGTATTGGGCTTTATAAGTCATAGCCAGCGCTTTGAATTGTGCCCACAAACAGAAGGCCGCAGAGTGCAAACCACCAAAGAGATGTTTTACAGAATGAAAGGAAGAGCACTCAAAAACACCCTGCACTACCTTGGAAGTAAGCGAAGCTCAGCAATACCTGCACCTCACCTGTGAGACTTCCAAGAGAATTTTTGCTCCCCTTGAACCATTTTCAAATGCAATTTCTTTTTTCATTAATTGGTGGGGAAGGCGAGGCAAAATGCAGGATAAATGCTCAACACAGCACGAAAAAAATGCCATGCTAATTTTCTCTCAGAGCTAGCTACATGAAGTCTCATCTGAAACAGGAAACAAAATAAAACCCCTTTTTACCTTTAAGGCATTTGTATAGATGTGTCAGAATTTGTCAATATTCTGTTTCTTTCATCTGGAAACCAATTATTTAGAAAAAATGGCAGAAGACGCAAAGAAAGCTTTTATCTATACAGCGGGGCTTTTCTAGCATGTTGATGGTTGAAGGCATTTGTTGGTACATTTTGAAATAATGTGTGCTATCTCAGAAAATCAATAAACAGACAGCCCTTGAGATGCCATTGCCTGCTTAGGCTGCAGGCGGGAAAGTCCCACTGTGATAATATAGTACAAAGTGCGTTTTCTGGATTGAAGGCTTGTTATATGAGGTAGTGTGATCAAAACTTTGCAAGGTAAAAGGTATCAGAAGATTATCTGGAATATTTTCTAGAACGCATCTTTTATGCAAAGATAAAACGAGTCCTCCCTTCCCTAGTTGTGGAAGCCAAATGTGTGGTTTCAGGAATTTTGGCCAGAATTCTCTTCACTTTCTATGAAATTTTCAGTGTGTTTGGTGCCATTTCTCTCATTTTTTAGTTTCATTGTGGTTCTCATGACAGAAGGAAGGATAATTCTGGGGAGTATACACTGAGTTTAGAGCTGAGTACAGAATATTCTGAGAAATTCACTTGAGAAGTCCCTTGATCGGGGCTCCCTCCTCCCTGCATTGCTGTAAGATAGTGGTTCCCAATTAGCTAAGTTTTTGTTTTTCAAAAGCCAAGCCATGGACCCCCTATTTTTGAAAATGTTGATATCTCTATGGTATTTTTGTTATGTAGATGATGCCACGGACTCCTTGGGTGGGTTATTCGGACCTGCTTGGTTCTGCAGACCACCAATTTGGAGCCATTGCTGTAGGAGAATTCTAGGATCCACTGGATAATATTCAACACCCTTCCACTTTCTCAACCTGTCTATCTAATAGAGGATTTCAAGTATACCCAACCCAGTATAGTTTAATATTGTTGACCTTGGCATCTGCTCCTTCCATTCTTGCTCTCTTAGCCCTTTGCATCCTTGCATAACTAGTGTGTTTCAGTCAACATTAGGCGAACCAACATTCTCAGAAGATATTTTTCTGAGAATAAATCTCGGAGAAATTCCTTAACAGCTGGCGAATCTCATCTCATTCAAATTTTTTGTTTTTGATTTAAATATATTTATTGAATTTTATAACAGAAAAACAAAAACACATAAAAACAAACCACATGGAAAACACCCCATATGGAGTACAAAAAATACACAGAATACAAGCATACAAAAAGAATAACATACAAAAACAAAAACAAAAAAATACATCAAAAAAGAAACAAAAAAACAAAAATAAAAAAGATCCTGTTTATATATCTAAATCTCTGACATTGTTGACTTCCTCATGTCCCTCCTAACTGCGTTTCATTATATATCATCTTTAGTAATTTCTAAATCATGGTTCAAATCTTGGTTTTGCATTACGTAACCTATTTTTTCTTTTATTTCACAATTCATAATCCATTCAAATCTTGATTAACACATATATCTAAATCTTACTATATTAAAAAAGAAAAGAAAAAATATCAACAAATCCTTTTCTACAACCTCTATGTACTTCCAAATCTTAAACATTTTCAATATTGCAATTACTTTTCAAACAAATTTTAAATTTCTTCCAATCTTCTTCCACCGACTCTTCCCTCTGGTCACGGAGTCTCCCAGTCAGCTCAGCCAGTTCCATAAATTCGACCATCTTCGACTGCCACATTTCGGATAATTTTTTGAGGCCATTTTTACTCAGCCCCACAATATAGGTAGAAAAGTTTCAAAGAGCCATGTGAAACTGTTGGATATTGACCGCTCTCCTCAATTCTGGGGGCAAGCCAGAGCCCCCGGCGAGGATTATTGTATGGGAAAGTTTGTTTCTTCAAGCCACTTGAATTGGACATCTGTGAATGCCAGAGGATAGCCACCCACTTGGTACCTACCATCCAAATGTTAGGAGATAGGAATGTGCATTGTCATGGTGAAGTAATCCTTAAACTGCACTGACATGATGAGATCATAAGATCATCACATTCCCTCCGGAATGCAACAGTCCTCGTGAGCTTCTCTGCTGAATAAATACTGTTTGTTGATGTTCCATGAGATGATAGGCTATCTGGATGCGTATCTGTAAACTTCCTCTCGGTTGTACCTTTCAAGTGGTTACTGATTCACTTCAGACGGTATTGCAGTTCTTCCCATCATCGCTTGAAAATCATTGACCAACAGTGTGAAAGGTCCCATACATCTTATCACTTCGTTTGGCATGTTTGTGTCTATTTTTAAAATGTTTTTGCTAACGGTCAGCGAATGAATAACCAGACTCAGGGAGCGGAAGATTGTTCATTTGCACTGAAAGCAAGTTGCAACATCCAAATGGAATTGGGGGGGGGGTAGGAATTCATTGCATTTCAAGTCAAAACTGAACGTGCTGGAGGTATTGAATCAATACACTCTTAAACATGCAGGGGCTTGCTTGTAAATCCTTTGTCTCGAGCCAGAATGAAATGTTCTGTGCTACAGTGTTCTTCAACAAGTAAAAAGCTTATCGCTAGAGAATTGAACTTCAACAAGATCCCAGCGGAAGGACTTTTTGTTAATTTCCCAGAGGGAAGGCGATCAGCTGAAACCTAATTGCTACTCATTTTCTCTCACTTTCACTTTATCCCTTGGATTAAAATCCTGCTGCTTTCAACTTACCTTCAGCTTGTTGGACAAGTACAGTTTCCTGACAGCAGTGCTCAGAAAGACTAAGGGCTCACAGCAAGATTTCCAACTTGGCTTTCTTTAACACAATTGCATTAGAGAAATGCCGAGGCAGCTTTAAAAGTTAGTACAGTGGTACCTCGGTTTATGAACACAATTGGTTCCGGAAGTCTGTTCATAAACTGAGGCGTTCATACACTGAAGTGAACTTTCCCATTGAAAGTAATGGAAAGTGGATTAATCTGTTCCAGACGGGTCCGCGGAGTACTTAAACTGAAGCGTTCATAAACTGAAGCGAACTCTCCCATTGAAAGTAATGGAAAGTGGATTAATCTGTTCCAGACGGGTCCGCGGAGGACTCAACCTGAAGCGTACTTAACCCGAAGCATGAACACAATTGGTTCGCTAAAAGGGTTCACTAAAACACTAAAAGGGAAGGGAGTTCATGATGGTTGGGAGTTTGTTAAAAGGGAGATATTAAAAGCACAACTTCAGGCAATACCAATGAGACGGAAACATGGAAGGTGCCTAAAGAAGCCAGGCTGGCTATCTAAAGAACTTTTGACTGAGTTAAGATTTAAAAGGGATATGTACAAAAAATGGAAAAGGGGGGAAATCTCCAGAGAGGAATTCAAACATATAGCCAGCACGTGTAGAGACAAAGTCAGAAAAGCTAAAGCACAGAATGAACTCAGGCTCGCCAGAGAGGTTAAAAGCAACAAAAAGGGCTTTTATGGGTATGTCCGTAGCAAAAGGAAAAACAAGGAAACACTGGGGTCACTCAGAGGAGAAGATGGTGAAATGCAAACAGGGGACAGAGAAAGGGCAGAACTCCTCAATGCCTTCTTTGCCTCAGTCTTCTCCAAGAAAGAAAACAACGCCCGACCTGAAGAATATGGAGCAGATGATTCAGCAGGGGAAACACAGCCCAGAATAAGTAAGGAGGTAGTACAAGAATACTTGGTTAGTTTAGATGTATTCAAGTCTCCAGGGCCAGATGAACTACATCCAAGAGTATTAAAAGAACTGGCAGAGGTGATTTCAGAACCACTGGCAATAATCTTTGAAAATTCCTGGAGAACAGGCGAAGTTCCAGCAGACTGGAGGAGGGCAAATGTTGTCCCTATTTTCAAAAAGGGGAAAAGAGAGGACCCAAACAATTACCGCCCAGTCAGCCTGACATCAATACCAGGAAAGATTCTAGAGCAGATCATTAAGCAAACAGTCTGTGAGCACCTAGAAAGAAACTCTGTGATCACTAAAAGTCAGCATGGGTTCCTGAAAAATAAGTCATGTCAGACTAATCTGATCTCATTTTTTGACAGAATTACAAGCCTGGTAGATGAAGGGAACGCTGTGGATGTAGCCTATCTTGATTTCAGCAAGGCCTTTGACAAGGTCCCCATGATATTCTTGTAAAGAAGCTGGTAAAATGTGGGCTAGACAATGCTACCATTCAGTGGATTTGTAACTGGCTTACTGACCGAACCCAAAGGGTGCTCATCAATGGCTCCTCCTCATCCTGGAGAGTAGTGACTAGTGGGGTGCCACAGGGTTCTGTCTTGGGCCCAGTCTTGTTCAACATCTTTATCAATGACTTGGATGATGGGCTTGAGGGAATCCTGAGCAAGTTTGCAGATGACACCAAATTGGGAGGGGTGGCTAACACCCCAGAGGACAGGATCACACTTCAGAATGACCTTAACAGATTAGACAACTGGGCCAAAGCAAACAAGATGAATTTTAACAAGGAGAAATGTAAAGTACTACACTTGGGCAAAAAAAATGAAATGCACAAATATAGGATGGGAGACACCTGGCTTGAGAGCAGTACATGTGAAAAGGATCTAGGAGTCTTGGTTGACCACAAACTTGACATGAGTCAGCAGTGTGATGCAGCAGCTAAAAAAGCCAATGCAATTCTGGGCTGCATCAATAGGAGTATAGCATCTAGATCAAGGGAAGTAATAGTACCACTGTATTCTGCTCTGGTCAGACCTCACCTGGAGTACTGTGTCCAGTTCTGGGCACCACAGTTCAAGAAGGATATTGACAAGCTGGAACGTGTCCAGAAGAAGGCAACCAAAATGGTCAAAGGCCTGGAAACGATGCCTTATGAGGAACGGCTTAGGGAGCTGGGTATGTTTAGCCTGGAGAAGAGAAGGTTAAGGGGTGATATGATAGCCATGTTCAAATATATAAAAGGATGTCATATAGAGGAGGGAGAAAGATTGTTTTCTGCTGCTCCAGAGAAGCGGACACGGAGCAACGGATTCAAACTACAAGAAAGAAAATTCCACCTAAACATTAGGAAGAACTTCCTGACAGTAAGAGCTGTTCGGCAGTGGAACTTGCTGCCAAGGAGTGTGGTGGAGTCTCCTTCTTTGGAGGTCTTTAAGCAGAGGCTTGACAGCCATCTGTCAGGAATGCTTTGATGGTGTTTCCTGCTTGGCAGGGGGTTGGACTGGATGGCCCTTGTGGTCTCTTCCAACTCTATGATTCTATGATTCTATGATTCTATGGTTCCGGAAGTCTGCTCATAAACTGAAGCGAACTTTCCCATTGAAAGTAATGGAAAGTGAATTAATCTGTTCCAGACGGGTCTGCGGCGTTCGTAAACTGAAAATTCGTAAACCGAGGTGTTCATAAACCGAGGTTCCACTGTATTTTAAAATAGGTTTTCATGTCTCCTCTTCTTTCTATTCAGCTTTCACCAACTATGGCTGCATACACACACTCCGTGACCCAATGTGGAACTCCAGAAGAGCCCTGACCTAGAAATCCAGTTCGGATTGGCTGAAGCCTGGGGTGGAGAGACACAATGGTAGCTTCCTGGCAGCAGGGCCACTGCAGTTTAATGGAAGGGGGAAAGGCAGCATGGCAGGGAGGGCAACCAATGGGAGCACAGGATTGGCTCCTCCCACTAGGTAAGTTGCAGTGTGACCCCACTGCTGTGAATCTAGCATTGTGGCTCAAGCTGGGTGAGCTGCTTCTGATCAGGAGCCCAGTGGGACAAAAGAGGCACACCATTGAAATACTACCAGTATGGAGGGAGGAAGAAAAACAGTTTATAGAAAGCTTGGGTTTGGTATCAGATAGACTGGAAGCAGTTGAAAGGAGTCTGTGTGCACATTTACCTATACTGTACCAGGATTAGCGGAAGTGTTGCCTGCTTCAGGAGTCTAATTGCTTCTGCCATGCTCTGCTTATATATTTATAATCAAAACAGATATTATGAAGACACTATTTGTGTGTTCAGACCTAGAGACCTCCCCACAAAATAAATTCACACTTGATTCAAATTTTAGTTTTGGTTTTTGGCAGAATTTAGGCCACAACTTTATTGATTACAGAAAGTGAGTGGTTGCATAGGCTCTGGTTCAACTAGCTCCCTGCACCCTTGCAGGTAGCGCTGACCAAGGGCACCAGCATAGGTCAGATAAGGGTGAACACCTGGATAGGCAGAAAGCCGGGAACAGGCTATATCCGCCACCCAGATGTCCCCCTGGACTCAGGCATGGGCACAACACCCTCTCAGGGGTTGACCAAACCATTTGAGTCCCTGGATTCCTTTAATGGAATACCCTTCACATAGGAATGGTGAGATTGTTCTCCCATCCCTATTGCCTGAACCAGTGTCTATCCGCAACCGTACAAGTTGTAACGATTTGCTATGCAGCATGCGAAACCCAAATGGCAACAGCCAATCAGCCAAGTGGGGGAAATTCCTGTCGTGTCCCTGTCCCAACGACAGATGACGCACGACAGCATAGCAAGGTCAAGCGTAACAAGTCCTAAAAGTAGGGAGAGGTGGGCGGGTGTTCCGAATGCACGCACCAAAAGAGGAAGCTCTGGGTCACGTGCATGGGTATATATATATAGGTCCCTCGATCCATTTGAACTGTGCCTCATTGGCCAGATTGAACCCAACATCGAGGGACCTACCAATCGGGTGTTGTGGCTGATCAATCTTACCCACCACAACACAGGAGGTTGGTCTCCAGGTCTCACCTCAACACGTGCCTTTCTTATTCTGTCTCATCTGAAGGAAAAGTAAACTAATCCCCACTGTCACTGGAATGCTCTCTGTGTGGAAAACTGGGGAGCGCTTAACTTTAAAATAATAATAATAATAATAATAATAATAATAATAATAATAATAATAATAATGGCATCATTCTGATCTCCTTCAAATTTGTGACTTCAAATTTAGAACATTAATGACCTGGGCAGCTCTTGCTTTCAAACATCTGGACAATTTACATCAGATGAGGAAATGCAGTGTGGGAGCTAAGGAGTATCAGGAAGATCCCTTCTCTGCAAAATGAAAATCCCCTTGGATGATGCTAATTGCTGCAAAGCAAGCCTGGCTTTTCCTCTTCCTTTCTTCTTTGGAAGTTTCTGACACGTGCCTCTGAACAACACTTAGCGCATCTGAAAGCCCATGGATTTCTTAAGAAAACAGTAGGGTGGTTTAAGAAAGGCATCCGGATTGATTCCCGAAAGGAGGAGGCGTGGAAGAATCACCATTTACATTGCTAAGAGAAATTGAGTCTTGAGGTGTTTCAGCTATAAATGGAAAGGCACACCCTGAGAGCAAGATTAAAGAGCTTTTGGGAAAATCCATTACTCTCATAATTCTAGTTGAAAGCAGACAAATCCAGAGGCCATTAACAATGTAGGCAAAGGCTGCAGGCACACGCCAAGCATGTAAAGCACCTTGAAAACACATTATTCCCGCCAAAGAATCCTGGGAACTGCAGTTTTTAGGGGTGCTGAGAACTGGAGCTCTGAAAGGGCTAAACTACAATTCCCAGGATTCTTTGAGGGAATACACATATGGTGTGTATGCAGACAAGGTGTTGGCTATTTGCTAATGAGCTGATGCTACACACAAACACAAGAAGTGTAGGAAGGAAGAAGACTATACTGTTGTTTTGCTGTTTTGCTGTCCAAGGCAAATTGCGTCTTAATATGCATTCCCACTTTCTCTTTCAGCTCTATGTGCTTTTCAAGGCTCAGATGAATTCTGCTGCATCTGTTTTTTTATCAAATAAGTTGGCGTTCTAGTTATGAGTTAAGCCGAAAGGAAAAGATATCAAGAACTCTGGCCAGAAATTTCAATGTAAGGGATAAAACCTACTCACGAGTTGCAATCAAATAAAGGTATGTATTCTAGTGAGAATAACAGATTTAAACAGAAAACAAAAAGAGCTTCAAGCTCACAGGAGCATATGTAGCTTCAAATCAGTGTTGCATCTTAGAATTCACAAAATGTGTATACATAATAGTACATTACAATGAAAAGACACAAAAGATATCAATAAGCAATAACAATAACTATCCAACTGATTCCAAAAGTGTTCTAAAGGTAGGGTTGCCAGACTCAATAGAGGATAGGACTTCTGTGCCTTTAATTGTCCTGCTCGCTTTTGAGTCTGGAAACCTTAAAGAGAAACCAGCAGACCCTTTGTTTAATTCCCAAGCAAAGGATCTGCTGGTTTCTCTTTAAGGTTTCCAGACTCAAAAGAGAGCAGAGCAATTAAAGGCACAGAAGTCCTGTCCACTATTGAGTCTGGCAACCCTATCTAAAGGGTTGTTTTATATAGAGTCGGAGTGCTGAGTCGATTCAGGACAAAACCCCAGTATTGTTCACAAGAGAGTTGTTTTACATATAAAGCTGAGTCAATTCAGGAAAAAAATCCAGGACAGGGCCCTGTTTCGATGTGGATGCCTTCGTCAGCTAATTTATGAAGTCGTGTTGATTTTTGAAATGAAATCCTATGTTTTTCAAATATCGTGTCTGAGTTTGGAAAGATCAACGTGTTTCTTCTGAGCATTTTCAACTTGTTCATGCATCCCTACAGAGACTCAGAGAAGCACTGCCTAGCAGTGGGTGGGATGTAAAATGGTAGCTTCATATTTCCACATGTTTTCTTATTTTCATTGCTGATGTCTGCTGGTGAATCTGTGCCCAAGGTGGTTGGTGGCGAGCAAGACCTTCTTCATCATATCTCTTGGGATGCAGGAGATATTCCCCCCTCCCCAATGATGAGTGTTCTCTGTGTACCTCTTCTGGAAGTTCAAGCTGTGACTCACTCTCCAAAAGGGCAGATCCACATGATACATTTACAGCAAATTCAACACACATTTAAAGCATATGGATTTCCCCCAAGAATCCTGGGAGCTGTAGTTTGTTAAGGGTGCTGCTTTGTGTGCGTGTGTGTGGGGGGAAACTACAGTTCCCAGGACTCTTTGAGGGAGGTCATGTGCTTTAAATATGCATTGGATATACTTTAAATGTGTAGTGTGGATCTGCTGATAGCTGAAGCAGACGTTGCTGGAATTTTGACACCTCTAAGTGGTTGCCTCTTCCTCTTGGTTAGAGTGACCCTAACAGAAAGCCCCCACACCTTGGCATCGGCTGCTTCTCACCCTCTCTGAGTTATTGGCTTCTTCTGCCCCTTTTGCCAGTTTCATCAAGCACACTCTGTTTTGCAAAGCCCTCCTGAGATAATAATAAAAAAAACCCAACAAACCCCCGAAGTGCATGCGTCTGGTCTTGTTGACATCAGATTTCTAAAAGCCAGCTGTGTGGCTGCCATTGTTTGGTTTCAATGCTTTTTACAAAGCGCACGGAAACTAATTTCCTCTTTGCCTGGGTTGAAGGATATACCGAGTGACAAGGCTTCCCTCCTCTTCCCCTCCCCTCCCCAAAACCGCACAGATCTCTGTGTTCTGCTAGATGACCTGATAAATAGCCTCCTATCTGTGTGTGAAAGGAAGAGAAGCAGGAATTCCTTAGGAAGGCAGACAATAATCTTAGCCATCCCAATCCTGGGTCCCAGCAGATGTTGCTGGCAGAGATCTGCAGATGCGCCTCTGAGGGGGGGGGATGTGTAACACACATAAATGAAAGAGTTTGTTTGTATTTTGGCTCTTTGTTAAATCAAACATTGATTTGGCTTTTTATTTTTTAAAAAATAACCTTGTATACAAACATAAGGAGAGCCCTGTTTATTGGGGGACGGGTGCTTTTGTGCATGTAATTTTTTTGCACCAAACACCTAAAAAAGGTAAAAAGGGTGAAGGACCTCTGGACAGTTAAGTCCAGTCAAAGGCGACTACGGGGTTGCGGCGCTCATCTCGCTGAGGGAGCTGGCATTTGTCCACAGACAGCTTTCCTGGTCATGTGGCCAGCATGACTAAACCGCTTCTGGTGCAACGGAACGCTGTGACGGAAACCAGAGCTCATGGAAATGCCGTTTACCTTCCTGCCACAGCGGTACCTATTTATCTACTTGCACTGGTGTGATTTTGAACTGCAAGGTTGGCAGGAGCTGGGACAGAGCAATGGGAGCAAACCCCCTTATGCAGATTTGAACCACCAACCTTCTGATCGGCAAGATCAAGGCGCTCAGTGGTTTAGACCACAGTGTCCCCTACCAAGTACCTGACATCATTGGCACCAAAATGCCAGCACTCCCCCACCCCCATTTAATCTGGGATTTGCACTGCCAAGGGGAATGATGGAATCTGATATTTTAAAAAGCCCCTCTCATCAGCGACCCACATTGGTTTTGCTGCATAAGCAGCATTGAAGTGGCCTCTCCAGGGAACAAGCCTGAGCAGTGTATGTGCAGGTTCTGGAATGGCCAGATGAGAAGACCCCCCCCCCTTCTTAGCCTTGCTGATGTGGTCTAACGGAAAGCAGAGCAATACATTTGGCACCAGCATGCCTGCAGGAGTTGACAGAAGGAGACCTACAACTGTCTCAGGGACTCCATATTTGTGTGGGGTTTACTCCCTGGCCATTCCTTCTCCCGAAGATGTCCTGCAAGGCAGCTGATACAGATTTTTCTCCAGAAGCCTTTCTCACAGATGAGTATAGCTACAAGGCAGTGGAAGTTTAGGGTCAAAGTTTTCCTTCTCCTAAAGCATCATGCATTCCTGTAAAGCATACAGCAAAGACTGGGGCAAAAAGCAAAATCTTTCACTGGGGCAGAAAGCTCAACAGCCTTTGCACCAGTCAAATTTGAGGCACCACCACTGAGAAGCCTCCCAGTCCCCTCCATGTCACTGCCAAATGGACTGCGGTAAATAATGCCTCTCAAAAGTGGACATTTGGGGGAGGATTTTTGCACCCCTGAGATAAATTGGAGTAGAGGTTGTGGGTGCCTTCTTTTAAATTCTGCATTAAAAACCAGCTTTTTCCATGATGCATTTAGCTTAGTGTCTTAGAAGCTCTTTATAGACATTCTATTATCAGTGCAGTTGCTGTTCTTCTCAGTCTTTGCTCCCTCACCAGCAACAGAAGACTTCTGCCCACATGGGTTGCTGTGACGACGAGGTTCACAATCACAGTGGTGATGCACCTCCCACTGGGCCAGGTGCAGCCTGTGTGGAGACGCTTTTGATTCATCAGTAGCATAAGCTAGCTTCAAGAACAGAATGGAAAATGCAGACATGCAATCGGAGATGCCAGAAGGAAATAAGCAGAAGGTGGTCCCATGATATGATGGCCATCCAGCCTCTGCTTAAAAACCTCCAAAGGAGGAGAGTCCACAACCTCCTAAGGGAGACCGTTCCAAACATGGTTTCTGGAGGTGTGAAAGCCATCGCAGAAAAGGCCCCTTCTTCTGTTGCCACCCTTAGGACTTGGGGCAGCCCTGAACAGATGCTCGTTTGACAACAGCTGCGTTCACCACCCACAGAGATGCTAAAAGCTACGGCAAGCTGTCTCTCTAGCTGCTTTGAGGGTCCCCTCTGATGCTGGTGCAGGTGAAATAAATGCTCCCCTGCCTTCCTTGTTCTCCTAGATTCAGGTGGATGGCTAGGGTAGCTCAGAAGGGCCCTTGTGCAATGGTAGAGACCAGGCTGGAAAGCTTAAAGCCTGCCACCGCTATGCAGGAGATGGATTGAAGAAATGGAATTATGAATTGGCCCCACCCCATAACTTGACCAACTGGCGCTAGGAGTGGCTAGGAGCGGCTAGGAGCTAGGCAGAAACATAGATCAGAAAAGAAGTGTAGACTTGAAATGTTCATTTTGACTTCTCAGAAGTACTTACGTAAAGGCAAAAAGCAGGCAGGGAGAGCCCGCAATGACATCCACCTGAGAGTTGCCAGAACTGCACTCTGGTGCGCTTTGGTTGGGAGCGGGAGAAAGCACTGGCTAAATTGTATGGTAAGCAAAGTGTCTTTGGGTGTATCATATGGAAGGATTAACGGGGGGCAGGGAAGCTATGCTCATCGAGTTTCTAGGCAGAGGGAAAGTGCAAGATTTTTTGTTCATTCTGTAGGGGGTAAAACAGAGGTCACCTTAGCACATTTGTTAAGTGAAAGTGTGAGTGTGAATGATGAGAGGAAGCGGTTATGAGACCCAAGCAACTGCACAAATGAAAGCTTAGCTAAGTTACAGCAGAGAGGCCAAAGTGATCAGGAAACAGACTTCAAGAATGACGCAGAGGAAACTTGGTGGAGTTGCTTCACATATTACTCAGCAAAGGGCCACAGAAGCCACATTGGATGCTGTTGGTAGGCCTCTCTCTTTTCCAACTTTTTTACTAGCATGTTACACAGAGAAGGCCTGCTTCATCTCTCTGAAGTGCACCTTGGCAGATGAGGAAGCAAAAGGAGTTTCGCTGCAAAGCTGATGGATTTTCAGATAATTAACTGTCCACTCTTTACAGTACTCAGCAAAGAAGCTTGTCAGTACAAAACTATTGTGGGTGAGCACTGCAGGACATGACACAGGGCAGCGATGATGGCTGTAAAAATATCTTAGAGGAGAACATGGGAGGCCCTGTAATAAAATGCTGCTTGTGTGCAAAGCATGATGGGATCTTTGAAATCACAGATTGGTTTGGTTGTCACCCAGCCTGGTCTGCACATTCAAAGGCCCCCCTTCATTGGCAAAGAGGCTGTGTGGAGTGAAAAAGCCTGCCCACATGAGAAGGGATGGTTGCACACCACGGGTGGTGCTATGGTCTAAACCACTGAGCCTCTTGGGCTTGCCGATCAAAAGGTTGGCGATTCGAATCCCAGTGACAGAGTGAGCTCCCATTGCTCTGTCTCAGCTCCTGCCAACCTAGCAGTTTGAAAGCATCCAAGTGCAAGTAGATAAATAGGTGATGAGAAGGTATATGAAAGCATGCAAGTGCAAGTAGATAAATAGGTGATGAGAAGGTATATGGCAGGCATCCCCAAACTTCGGCCCTCCAGATGTTTTGGACTACAATTCCCATCTTCCCCGACCACTGGTCCTGTTAGCTAGGGATCATGGGAGTTGTAGGCCAAAACATCTGGAGGGCCGCAGTTTTGGGATGCCTGGTTTATGGCGTTTCTGTGCGCTCTGGTTTCCGTCACGGTGTTCCATTGCAGCAGAAGCGGTTTAGTCCTGCTGGCCACATGACCCAGAAAGCTGTCTCTGGACAAACGCTGGCTCCCTTGGCCTGAAAAGCGAGATGAGCGCCACACCCCATAGTTGCCTTTGACTGGCCTTAACCATCCAGGGGTCCTTTACCCTTTACCTTACCCATAGTGTATACTCTTCCTCCTCTCCTTACAGCCATGTGACTCCATACATTTTTTGGGGGGGGGGTGTGAATGTGTATGTGTGCCCCTTGCATTTTTAAAAACCTAACACTGTGTACAACTGTGACTGAACCCTGGGAGGGAATGACAGCTAGTTCAGTTCTTTAAAACTCTCTTTCCAAATACCCTTTAGAGAGATGCTCGCTGTACATTGTTCCATTGAGCCAGCAAATAAAGCTCTAATAGTCCTCAGCTGCAAGGCAAACCAGCAATTCCGCACACTCAAGCCGAGCTCTTAAGAGTCAAAGCGTTTGCTCCTTTCTACCTCATGGCAGATAAATAAATGTTCTCCAGGCTAAATGAATCCCCGCTAACATCTGGGAGGTGTTGCAGATTTTCAGAGGAGAGCGGCGGTCATCCTGCTTTTGAGGATGTGCTGGTTCTTCAGCACTACAAATTTGCCATCGTCAATACAGCCAGCCTTAATGAAGAAGCACTTCTGAGATCTACTTCTCCAGCTTTTTATGTTGTCCTCAGTGCAAGGCCTAGCCAACTCATTGCCCAACTGGTGGGAGATCAGGCTTTTGCCCATGCCAATAATTTACTCCTGGTTCAAACTAATTAACTCCAAATAACATTTCTGACAAGTGCTGTGGGAAGATGCTTTTGAAATTCAGCTTACAAAATATCAAATGTTTCCTGATTCTTCCTGATTTATATTTTATCCTGTAGCAAGAATGGTATATATATTTCTATATGAGTTCACAACTGGACTTAAAAATCTCTTGGCAGGAAATGGATGGTTTTAATTTTCAATAGCTCTTCACTGATATTACAAAATGGTACCTCGTTTTTTGAATGTCTCCGTTGACAAACATTTCAGTTTCTGAACACCGTAAACCCGGAAGTAAATGCTTTGGTTTTCGAAAGCGCCTCAGACGTTGAACCAGAAACTCATCTTCCATATTGAGTTTTCTGTATTGAGTTTTCTGTATTGAGGCTTCCGTACTGATTTTTCGGTTTTCGAACGTTTCGGACTCGAACGGTCTTCCGGAACAGATTACGTTCGAAAACCGAGGTACCACTGTACATTGCGTCTGTGCTTCGGCACAGGGATGGATAAATCTATCCATGTTTGTTTCTTTCAGTTTCCTATTCTTCCAGTCTTAAGTTTATTTCTCAATATTTCTACATCAGTTTGCATTTTTTTTTACAAAAAGTCAATGTGAAAACTCACCAGCAGCCTAATGTGCATCTCTCCTAAGACACACATTTTTGTATGCTATTTTGCCTAAATATACACTTTTTGCTAGCAATTCCCATTAAAATGCATTATTGTATGTTGTTGTTACTAATACATTATTTTTTATGCACACACCTTCCTAATATGTGCATTTTTGTGCACATATTTTGGTTAGGGAACTGCATCGCAAAATTGGGAGAAATTCAAATTTCAAAGGATAACTATATTTTGGTTCCTGCATTGTGAAAATTAGATAGATTTGCATTAAACAGAATTTCTACACCATTCCTTGCTCAGACATATGGGAACTGGAGACCTGAAACATCTGGGGAACCTCTGTGACAGCACTTGATTTGCTGATGGTCCATCCTGAAAAGGCATTACAAGGATGTTTTGCTGGGAAAACCTACCCTCTTCACAGTATACGTGCATTTTTTCCCATTATAAGAGCTCTTTGTTTTGGGGTGCACGCTTAATGCTTTATGTTGAAAATCTTGCCAAAGTTGGACTTGGCTAGACATGCACCTTTCTATACATTGCTAATTGTGTCCATCTTTTCCTGCAGAAATCAGTGCTACCCTAGTTGCATCACCAAAACAGTGATGTCAGCATGATACTCATCTGCTCCACACGATATCTAACTTCTACTGTCTTCCCATGCTCAACCACTTTTGACATCTCTATGACATCTATATATGGGTTGAACTTTGTGTTGGGCAATTGCCTGATTGCTTCACCACAAATTTAACTCAACATAGATCTGCACAAAATGCATGCAACTTTCTTTTCTTTTCTTGTTAAAGGTCAAGGGGTGAACTTTGAAAACCTATCAGAACATAAGAAAAGCCTGCTAAATCTAGTCTAGCATCCTCTTGTCACGGTGACCACCCAGATGCCTGTGGGAATTCCACAAGAAGGACCTTGGCTCCAGAGCACTCTCTTGTTCTGCAGTTTCTAGCATCTGGTATTCAGAAGCATTACTGCCTCTGACCGTGGAGACAGAGCAAATGAATTTGACCAGTACTCTTTTATTTTATTTTATTTTTTATTGGTTTTCCAAATTGTTACAAATCAGACCCAATTACTTTAATTTAATACAATTTCATAAAATTGTGAGGGGAATAGTGTTTGTATGAGGTACGGTTTTTCTTTACATTGTAATGTAGTCGAAGTAAAATTCCAAGTATGGTTGATACTTGGCCAATAAATTATTCTATTCTATTCTATTCTATTCTATTCTATTCTATTCTATTCTACTAGCTGGCCTGGCCACGCGTTGCTGTGGGTTTTTGTGTTAAGTGGACCCTTTTCTGTTAAATGGACCTTCAGAGTCTCCCTTCAGAGTCCCCTCACCTGCCCTGTCCCAACCCTGACTCCCCTTCTGTAAGTTTCAAAAATAAGACTCCCCTACCCACACGTGTTCCTGAAAATGTCCCCACCCCCCACTGCTTTGGCTGACTCAGGGTCCTACCTCCCCCCCATGGCTATGAGGTTTCCCCCCTTCCTTTGTTGTACCTCATCCCTGTGAGCCCCCTCTCCCATTGTTATGCCTCATCCCTGTGATTCCCCCACCCTGTGAAAGGCCCATATTCTGTTTGTTTTTGCCTGTGGCCTACTGGGCAATGTTGTGGCCTACTCAGATTTCCCTGTCCCAACCCACCCCCCACTGCTTTGGCTGACTCAGGGTCCCCCCCCCATGGCTATGTGTTCCCCCCTCCCTTTGTTGTGCCTCATCCCTATTGTGAAAGGCCCTATTCTGTTTGTTTTTGCCTGTGGCCTACTGAATGGTGCAGCCTACTCGGTTTTCACTGCTTGGCAATGCTGCGGCCTATTGAAAAAGCTCGGCCTTGTTGCTGCCAAAGGACAGTTTTCAGTTGGTTGTTGTGAAATTTTGTGATGTCATCTGGCGTCGCAGCTTTGGAGGCGGCAGCGTGCGATTTGCCTTTCTATTGGATGCTGCTGGAGTCCTCAGAGCTTCTGGTGGTGACGTCTAATTTGGGTGCCACTTTTGTGTTTAATCATTATTTTAGGTGTGGAAGGTGTGGTTTTTTGGAATTTTTTTAATGCCAGATCCCTCCCTGATGGGCATGGAATGTTGTGGCCAAATTTGTTACATTACGGTTCAGCAGTTACGGAGAAAGGCTGTGACCTCTGCGCGTGCAATGCCTACATTTATATATAGAGAGAGAGATTCTATTCTATTCTATTCTATTCTATTCTATTCTATTCTATTCTAAAATCATGTTTCACGCTCCTGTTGCAAACATATGACCATCACTTCTTCTTGTAGCCACTTCATATCTTCTTTAATATCCATTTAAACCTTCACATGATGTTAGTCCATTCTCGCAGCTGACCATAATTTTTTCCTTGTCTACAGCTTACCAGTCCTCGTTTAAAGCCATCTGAGTTAGTGGCCATCACTGCCTCCTGTGGGGACAAGTTTAAGTTCAACTATGCATTGTTTCAAGATGTGATTTCTTTCCTGTTTCCTGCATCTTCCAAGATTAGGCATCATTTGGTGTCCATGAGTTCTAATGTTATGAGAGAAGTCCTCTTTCTCAATGTCGGTACAATTTCAGAAACTTCTACCATGTTACCTCCTACTTGCCTTTTCTCTAAACTAAAAACTCCCAACCTTTCCTCATATCTCTGTACAGGATTGCCAAACAGGCAAGTTTATGGTAATGTGAGGAGGAAGACTGAAACAAGTCTCTCATTACTTATTTGCATGGCAAGGATCTCTCTCTGAGCAGTAAGTGCAGCCTTACAACAAGTTTGTCAGGCCCTCCAAGTGGGCTTCCTTGCCGCACAGCAGGAGTAGTCAACATTGGGCCCCACCAGACTTTGTTATATAATAATATAATAGTAATTTATTATTTGTACCCCGGCCATCTGGCTGAGTCTCCCCAGCCACTCTGGGTGGCTCCCAATCGAGTATTAAAACAATACAGCATTAAATATTAAAAACTTCCCTATATAGGGCTGCCTTCAGATGTCTTTTAAAAATAGGATAGCTGCTTATTTCCTTGACATCTGTTGGAAGGGCATTCCACAGGGCGGGTGCCACTACCGAGAAGGCCCTCTGTCTGGTTCCCTGTAACCTCACTTCTCGCAATGAGGGAACCACCAGAAGGCCCTCGGTACTGGATCTCAGTGTCCAGGCTGAATGATGGGGGTGGAGACGCTCCTTCAGGTGTACAGGACCGAGGCCATTTAGGGCTTTAAAAGTCAACACCAACACTTTGAATTGTGCTCGGAAACGTACTGGGAGCCAATGTAGATCTTTCAAGACCGGTGTTATGTGGTCTCGGCGGCCGCTCCCAGTCACCAGTCTAGCTGCCGCATTCTGGATTAATTGCAGTTTCTGGGTCACCTTCAAAGGTAGCCCCACGTAGAGTGCATTGCAGTAGTCCAAGCGGGAGATAACCAGAGCATGCACCACTCTGGCGAGACAGTCTGCAGGCAGGTAAGGTCTCAGCCTGCGTACCAGATGGAGCTGGTAGACAGCCGCCCTGGACACAGAATTAACCTGCACCTCCATGGACAGCTGTGAGTCCAAAATGACACCCAGGCTGCACACCTGGTCCTTCAGGGGCACAGTTACCCCATTCAGGACCAGGGAGTCCCCAACACCCGCCCACCCCCTGTCCCCCCAAAACAGTACTTCTGTCTTGTCAGGATTCAACCTCAATCCGTTATTGAACTAGAACACCCATCATCCCCATTGGCCATGCTGGCTGATGGAAGCTGGACTCCCGCAACACCTGGTGGGTACCACCCTGACTGCATAAGGATTTTAAACTGGTTTTCCTACATCTGTGGTCAGCCCTTTAAGCATTGCATGTACGGGGAGGGGGGAAAGAGATATAGATCACCCATGTGGGATAATTCATAAAAGAATTGGCTGGATCCCTAGATCCAGAGTGTGGGGCTAAACACACTCTCCAGCAGGAGAGAGCCCCAGCAGAGTTTATAATCGCAAGAAACAAGGTGAACGGAATGCAAGGGATGGTGGTAGAGAAGTTTGTTACAGGGCTGCCATATTTAGTAGGCTTGGGTTTATTGTAGCATGCTAGATGACCTCCGGGGGTCATCTAGTTCAATCTCCTGCAATGCAGCGTAATAAAATTTTACCTGGTGGGTAATCAAATTCCCTGCACTGGCATCTCTTGCAGTGTAGCTACCAATTTTGGAAAGATTTTGTGCTGAAATGCTAGAAGGGACTGGTTGAATCTTTATAGGAGATGCCCACGGTAATGAGCCACACAATGTCCTCATTATTAAGTGACTTGCTTTTGAAAATTGTGTGAGATGTAAGTATGTTGCTGTCATTCAGCAAACCTAACTTGTTTTTCAAGCAAAAAAACCCCAAAACCCTTAAAAAAAAACAATTCTGGAATTTCCCGTGGAGCTAAACAATTGAGTAAGAAGGCACAGATTTTATAAAATCTCATTTCACACTCAAGCCATGCTTCAAGCAAAGTGGGGACTTTCCTCCCTCCTCTCTGCCCGCTCTCCATTACTCAATCTTCCTCCATTACCTTCTCTCTCTCTCTCTCTCTCTCTCTCACACACACACACACACACACACACGTTTGTGCTTATATGTGTCTCAAATAGCCCCATTGCTATGGAAACCAGTTTAGATGTGTTACAAGAATTCAAACAGCAAAGTTGCCCCCCTCCTCTTCCACATTTGGTTTATTTTTATTCAAATGATGGAGGAGGGTGGATTATTTCTGATAGAAGTGGAGTCATGCAGTGCCTCTGCGCCACCGAATCCAGTATGCCGGGAAGATGTGAAACGCAATTTCCATTCCAGGCCATTGGTATGCCAAGGGATGTTCCCCCTATATTCACGCTAGGTACCTGGGGTACCCGTTTTGGTAGTCAAAATGGGCCCCTTGTATAGCATGTCTTTCTTTGTTTAGTTGGTTGGCTGATTGGTTTCTAGAGAACCTACAGTAAGGGCACTGAATGTAAAAAATTAAATGAAAGACACACAGGCTCTGCCCTCAGCTTTACAATCTGTAAGATCCATCACAAAAGGCATAGGGAAGGGAGATGTGGGTATGAGAAGTGGGTATGAATTTGCATATTATCTGTTCTAATTTGCATATTATCTGTTCTAATGACGAGTCTGACAGGCGATGATGGTTCAGGATGTCACAATGGAACTGCATGATATAGGGGAAATAATTAAACGAAAAATCAGTCCTTTGTTCTGATTGCAACAGAAAGGAATAATCAAAATGGTACCCATGCTCTGGATTGGATTGATTTCATTTTAAAAATGATATGCAGAAGCTCTATACAGACATTCTAAATGCACAGAATGAACACACACAGGGTGGCTAGAGTGGGTCCTGCCCCCAACAGTGTGCTCCCTGTGAGTGCAGAAATTCTCTAAGATTGTACAAACTGCAAGCACAAACTGTAAGTGGTTCATGTGCAGTTGGAATTGCTACAAAAAGGAAGTTCTTTGGCTGTAAATACAAACTGCATGATATGCTATGATACATCATATAATGATGCCATTCCCCCTCCATGAGAGCTTACTCTACAAACTTTGAGTGGCTGTGTTAGGGCTATTGATGGAAAGAGGAAAATAGGGATCCCTAGGACTGAGGAGACCTATGTGATGCCCTTCATATCTAGTAGGACAACAACATCTGGAGGACGCTCCATTAGCTCTCCCAGCTCTAGGGGTTTGTTGCCCAAAGCAGACTGCTTCATGTCACTTCATTTAAGGTAAAACCATTGACATGGCATTCTTCACTTTTTAGGGTTAAAGGTTTTCAGGGAGGGAATGTAGTGTTTGAAACACATGCCTTGTGTATCCAAAGTCCCATGTTCCATTTCTGGTCCCCCCCCCCCGTTAGAAGGCTTGTAGGTACAAGTGCTCGGTAAGATCTCTTGCTGAAACACTGGGACTAATGAGGGTTGTAGTCCAAAACATCTCGGTTGCACCAGGTTGGAGAAGGATGAATTGGAGTGCTGGAATGGTTCGACATAAATGGCTCAGCTTCATGTGTTCATATGTGTGGACAACTTGGAGTGAATGTGCCATAAGGGAATGGAAAATCTCTAGGGCCACATTCTGCCCCTTCATTGCAGCAGCCTTTCTGGATGCTGTTTGTACAGCAACATTTTAATGAAACTTCATAGGTTTCTGAAGGTGTTTTGTGCCTGGCCTGGTCCCTTCCTCTCTATCTCTCTTTAGCTGACTAGCAGGCAAAGGGACCATTTTTGATGGCGTTCCACTTGAGTTGGTTAAAGAGAAGATGAGAATAATAGGAAGAGAAATAGCAGAGCCAGCAGATGCGTTTGTTTCTCTGGGGCCCTGATATCAAAGTGTGACAGATGAAAAGAGAACTCGGAATAGTACAGACTATATTCGGGAGACGACACAGAATTTAGAACTATAAAATCTTCTAAAAAACAAAAAACAAAATAAAATATGCCAAACTGTGGTGCCCTTGCATTGCTTTAGAGATTTAAAGATGCTGGAGAGGCAAAGATGGCGCAGCTAGGGGTGAGCTAGCCAAGGGGAAAAATACCATGTGAAGGATAAGTGAATAAGGTAAAAAGGTAAAGGACCCCTGGATGGTTATGTCCGGTCAAAGGCGACTATGGGGTTGCAGCGCTCATCTCGGTTTTCAGGCTGAGGGAGCCAGAGTTTGTCCACCGACAGCTTTCCAAGTCATGTGGCCAGCATAACTAAACCACTTCTGGCACAACGGAACACCGTGACTGAAACCACAGTGCATAGAAACACCATTTACCTTCCCGCTGCAGTGTGCTTTCGAACTGCTAGGTTAGCAGGAGCTGGGACAGAGCAATGGGAGCTCACCTCGTCGTGGGGATTTGAACCACCAACTTTCTGATCGGCAAGCCCAAGAGGCTCAGTGGTTTAGACCACAACGCCACCGGTGTCCCTATAAGTGAATACTGTAGTAAAATGAGGACATAAAAAATCAACTCAAAAGACAGCAAGTGAGTCTAAAAAGATAGAAAGGTTACAGAAACAGGAGCATAAGAAGAGCATGGAAGCCGTCTTACATGGAGTCAGAGTATTTGCCAATATGACTCAGATGGAAAGTGGTCATGGTCCAGTGTGATTCTATCTTAACAGGCCAAGGATTGAACCTGAAACCTTCAGCATCTAAAACAGGAACACAGAAAGCTGCCTTGGTACATCTTGTTCAATATTGTCTACACTCCCCAGAAGTGGAAGGCAGGGGTCTTTCCTTGCCCTATCAAAAGAGGTAGAATCTGGGACCTTCTGCATGCAAAGGTCTACCATTGAGCTATGGCTCTCCTTCTTTTTACAGTGTTTGCATGGATGGATGGAAGAACAATGGGACAAAAACAATGTTAGACTGACACTTAGGGCTCATTCACCGATGTTTGCACATCACTCACGTAATGCCTCATCTCTTGATAACGCTTGTTATGAAAGAGTGAGTTGACTCCACTGAAAAGCGTTGTTTCTGAGATGACATGAAAGGGCTGCCTTTCTAGTGTTCCACCTGTGATGTGCACAGATGCAAATCTATTCAAATATTTATAGCCAAAGCTCCACTAGGCTGCTGGAAAAAACACACATTGCCAACAGCAAAACAAAACTATTAATCAGTAGCGTAGCAAACCCAGACCAGAAACAAGCTTAGCAGGAGAAGAATACTCTGCAGAACTTGGAAACATATGCAGAAGGATGACCAACTCAAATTCACAGAGCCTCTCAAGTGTCCTTAAAGAGATTCATTTTGGCTTGGCATCAGAACACCAGCAACAAGGAGACAGAGCACTGTGTTTCTGAAAAACACTTACTGGAAACTGCTTGCAGGGAGAGTGTTGTTGTTGTGCCCAGGTCTTGCTTGTGGGTTTCCCATAGACATCTGGTTGGTGACTGTGGGAACAGGATGCAGAATTAGATGTCCATTGACCGGATCCAGTAGGCCCTTCCTACGTTCTTATATTTAAACATCTCCCAGAAGAGAGTTCTCTAGTCTTGGTGCCAGGAAGGCATATATTGTACTTCGTGGAGACCATTCCTATTTTTGAGGGTGTATGTATGTCTTCTATTTCAAGTGCTACCTGGTACTAATCTTGTTTAATAATAAAGAAAGGAATGCAGTGACCTTGAAGTTGCCCATTGGCACCTGGACAGACTCAAAAGGCAGAACAGGCACACAGAGCAGCCATTCAAGTCTTCCCCACTATGGTGAGATGTGCTGTATTTCTTTTAAAAATACAGTAATTGTGTGTTCAGCTATACAAGTTGGAAATAAGTGAAGCTCCATGAAGTCCATGCTGTTCTTCTGCCAGGAGGATAGAAAGGGAAACTACTGGTTTGAGGCTCAACTATTGCTTCAGTACATAAAAGAGGCAACCTGGCTATATTAGCAGATAGAGCCATCTCAGAACAATCTTCTATGGTTTCTTACAATTGGCTGCAGTGCAGTATATCAACTTGTTTTGTTAATGTGCAGTTGCTGTGGCTTGACCCAAGGAGATTCTGAACAATGAATAGCATCTCACCTCACGTCCTGTCCTTGGGCCTTTATACCAACTTTTGCTGGAGTCCTGATGCTCTATATTCAGAAACCGGTGGCAGCTAGTAACAATCCATTGCTCTAGTTTATTATGGGTTTAATCCTAGTGATAAAAGTGGGGAACTTAGCCAGGTTTAGTTTTCTTAGGGTACCCCAGGGGCTGCCAAGGTACAGAGTACTCTCTTAAGGACCCCGGGTGTCAGAGCTGGTGTGCGGCTTCCCACGACCAAGGACCACCAAGGCTCAATGATGGGTTTTCAAGCTTTATTGCTATATGCATATGTACAGTTCAGAGTTCAGAAAGACATGACCGCCTATTCCGAGTCAGAATCCGGAACTGGTGTGCGTCTTGATCTACGCCAGCAAAAAAAAACCTCAGCCTGCCTCGTTTCCTTCTTTGCTCCTGACGCTTTCCCCGTCTACGGGCCTCAGGAGAGGGAGCTGGACCAGACCCCTCCCCTGAACTGCTCAACAGTCTCCTCGTTGCCCCGACCTCCGAAAACTCCCCTGCTGCAGTACCTTCGGACACCTCCTCTCCTGTGTGCGCATCAGTAGCATCCCTAAGCCCCTCCGCCACGCTCAAAGCCCTTGCACCGCTTTCCTGTTCGCTCTCCTGCCCTTCCTCTGAACTGCCGTTTCCTCAGGTTCCTGTCCCTGAGCGAACTCACTCCCCTCCCAGGGTCCCCTGACAACCGGGTATATATATATATATTATTTCATAAAATTTATACACCGCTTGATTGTAAAAAAGAAAAAAGAACCCCTCAAAGATGTTTCCAAAAACAAAACAAAACAGGAGAACCAAGTAAAATTCTCAACCCTACTTTAAAGCATACAAAAGTTAAAATACAAAAACAGATTAAAATTCACACCGGCTTTTCTAAGCACCTGGATAGCCTTGTCTAAACAAGAATGTTTCCAGCAGGCGCCAAAAAGAGTACAGGGAAGGGACCTGCTTGATATCAATAGGCAGGGAGTTCCGAAGTGTAGGCACTGCCACACTAAACAATTGAGTTCTTACAAATGCAAAATGAGTATTATGTGGCACCTGTTGTAGTGCCAGTTCTGCCGACTGAAGCAGACAAGTGCGGACGTGTAGTGTGAGGCACCCTGATTTGAGCGGGACACTCCAGAATTACAAACTTCATCCCAGAATGTCCCATTTTTGGTGCTACGCTGACCAAGCTCTTGCTTCCCTCTCTCTCTCAGACATAAATATCTATCAGGGGATCCATTGCCAACCCATGATACAAAGTACATCAGTTTAATTCTGCCTGCTGTTCATTTTCTCGATCTCTGGAGAGACTGCATATGACTCACCAGTCACCCTTTGACCACCCCTAGTTTAGACACTTATTTTCAACCAAACGGAAGACAGTGTTCTGACTTGAGCTGACCCACCTTGATTGTTTAATGTTTCGTTGAAATTCTATTGGGTCAAAGGAAAAATGCAAACCGTTACCATTACACGGGAACAGTAAATATTTATCGCTGGGTTTCCATAGGTTAATAGTTAATTCAGGAGACAGCAAGCTTAAAGTTTCGCTTCCTGGCATGCAATGTGTTCAGCTGCCCACTGAATTATTTAATCATCACCACCACCAGTAACACCACCACCACCTCAGTTTACTAAGAGGATAGGCATGTGCCTTACTTTAGAGCTGGGCTGGCAACCCTCTATTTGAAGGGCAATCGGAGGAGAGTCCTCTGTTGGAAGGTATCCAAGCCTGGTGTGACAATAAAGAACCATAGGAAGGGAGAGCAGGGACCTTGAAGTCACTTGTCAGCAACTGGGCAGCAGACTGAGCACACATAAAGTCAAGGTAGCTTATAAAGGGTCGTACAAATTTTATTTCCATGCACTATTTCCTTTGAAACGATTGCTTCATAAGATAACAATGGCCAATGGCTATATCTCTATTCACAGTACACATTAATATTAATGTGCATCGTGCTTGACCTTGGCTTGTGGAGGCTTTGCTGCATCTTGAACTCTGCTGTCTTGGGTAAGTGTTTTACTAAAAAGGTTTTTACTACCTGGGGCTGAGCTCCGTATATATCTCAGTACATTCTAGGAAATGTGTCTAACACTTTAAGAGAAGGAAGAGTTCTCGCACGCAGGAAACGAAGACTAAATAAATGACTGAACAGTGTGCTCAAGAAAATCATGCCAGCATTTGAAGTGGCTAAAGGTGTCTTCGCCACCTGTATAATAGCGGTGTAAAAAGCAATTTCCCGGCAGCAGACAAGAAAAAGGAAACCAACAGGCTTATGATGAAAAAGACTGTCTTGCTTTAGGCAGCAGGAGAGATATAGGTGTCATTTCCCCAATTCTAATATAGCTGCCATCTTGTAGGAGCAAGGCATCCCCCAACGGTGTATTAATCTGCTGTTTTATAAAAACAAGTCTACAAGTGGGGAAAGTCTGTAATGCCATTTTAAATGCATGATCTAGCCCAGTGGTTCCCACACTTTTGGGGGCCATTGTGCCCTTGGTTCCATAAACTCATATCCAGTGGCCCGTTCCCTACAAAAAGCATTTTGAGTGGTCTGGTGATGAGCCTGCTGGTGTCTGGTTTTTTCCATGCTCTGGTCATAGCAGCTTCTTTTGTGGTGTATTCAACTTCGTTTTTAGACAATGGGTACAAGAGATTTCCAGATGGCAGTGGACTGCAAAGTATAACAGAGTGATGGAATCTGTCACAGGGATTGGCTTGAAACCAATTTATTTGCCTTTAAAAACGGGGCCTGCTGTTTCTATGGCAACACATACTTTTTATTTTTTAAAAAACAGAAATTTAAAACCCAAGGGTACCACCTTGCCTGATTTTTCAGTGCTGGAGTTTAGTGAAGCAAGAAATTTGCAGGCTTGATGCATTAAGCCTGTCCAAAGGATAAAGAATACTAATAGGTTTAATGTGAGACACTTGAACAGCCAAAGCTACATTATCATAAATATGAGAAGACATCCGTTCACAAACACAGCTGACTTCTCATCCTTTGCTAGGAAAAAAAATGCTAGAAAAAAATGCCCAAGCACATTCTTGCCTTGGAATATGACCAGTTGCTAAAGAACCCATGGTACAAATGGAACCTATGGTGCCATGATCTACAGTATGTGTTCTCTGTGTTGGTCTGCATACAACAATTTGTGTCTAGTGAGTGGAGTGGACTTAATAAAGGAAACAGGGATGCTTCATTCTTGCCTGAGATCAGGTCAACCTGCGAAGTAGCTCTGCAATCTCCCCCATTTGTGTGTTTCCTGTGTGAGCAGACATGATCAATGCTAATTGGATTGCAATGTTCTGCAAAGAATATTGCTATACTCATATAATGTCCAGAGGTAATGCCTAATAATAAATATACCCAGGACTGTAGAATTTGTTCCCTGCTAACTCAGCACGGAAAAGAATCCTTGGAAAAGACCCTGAAGTTGGGAAAGATTGAGGGCACTAGGAGAAGGGGACGACAGCGGACAAGATGGTTGGACAGTGTTCTCGAAGCTACGAACATGAGTTTGACCAAACTGCGGGAGGCAGTGCAAGACAGGAGTGCCTGGCGTGCTATGGTCCATGGGGTCACGAAGAGTCGGACACGACTAAACGACTAAACAACAACAACTCAGCAGGCAAACATACTACATGAAATGAGGTAGTTATTGTTCTGACGGGCTGAGGAAAAGGCACTTTGGGAGGCTTGGCAGCAGAAAGAGCTAATGTACAGAGCTAATGTGGTGTCGTGATTAAACTGTTTGACTAAGACCTGAGAGAGGATGGTTGAACTATCCATTAAGCCATGGAGCTGACATGATGGCCTTGGGCCAGTCATTGTCTCTTACTCTAGCCTACCTCACAGGGTCGTTGTGAGGAAAATCTGAGGAAGAACCACATATGCCACCTTGAGCTCCTTGAAAGAAAGGGGGGATACGAATGTAAAAACAAATACACATCATATATACAGTGGTACCTCAGGTTAAGTACTTAATTGGTTCCAGAAGTCCGTACTTAACCTGAAGCATACTTAACCTGAAGCGAACTTTCCCATTGGAAGTGGGCTTGGCAGAGCATTGGGAATTTGAGATAAGGGAATAGATGTTAAAAAGAGAAAAATTGTGTGTGTTGTGTATGTTGTTGAATGTTTTGTTTTATTTATTGTGTTTAATGTGTTTATTTGGAAAATTTAATAAATTGCTTTTTAAAAAAAAAAAAAAAGTAATGGGAAGTGGATTAATCCGTTCCAGATGATGAAAAACACCCCTAAAACAGCAATTTAACACGAATTTTACTGTCTAATGAGACCATTGATCCATAAAATGAAGGCAATAATCAATGTACAGTGGTACCTCAGGTTAAGTACTTAATTGGTTCTGGAAGTCCGTACTTAACCTGAAGCGAACTTTCCCATTGAAAGTAATGGAAAGTGGATTAATCCATTCCAGACGGGTCCGCAGAGTACTTAACTTGAAAGTACTCAACCTGAAGCGTACTTAACCCAAGGTATGACACTGTGTGTATATTTCCAAGCACTGTGAAACTATGCACTGCTGTTGTATTTCTATGTCTGGGTGACATTAATAGATGAGATTATGAGGTTACTCTCATTATTATAAATTGTGGCGCAATGCTGGGGTCTGCCGACTTTCTATTGTTAATGTTTTATTATCTATTTTGCATTTGCAGTTATGGTCCGTGCTGTTATCAGTGGAATATTTAAAATGTCTCTGTATTTTTACTTTGTGTCGCGAGCCGCTTTGCATAGGATGCGCTAAAAAAGCAAATTGCAAATCTTTTCTATAAATGAAACAATATGGTTTTCTTTCTTTAAAAGCATTTCTAAACTGCTTACCATTTCAAAAATTTCCAAGCAGTGTGCGCTATGTACAATATTAAAACAATATCCATTAAAGTGCAAATGCAACCTCAAACCAATAAAACTGTATGAAAACATAAAAGCAAATCAAACAAAAATTCAGGGGATTCATAAACATGAATCAGGTTCCAATCTTACAGGTTGGGTAAAGTCTGGGCAAAAAGGTAAGACTTTACAAAGCATCTAAGCAACTGATGTTTGCTGCATCGTGTATGGCAGAGGTTAGCCATTGAATAAAATCTTGGCCAAAGACTTGTACGTCATTAAGTTTGGGCTCCATCTTTCTTGTCTTCATCCTTAATAAAAGTACAGCCCACCTTTGCATGCAGGGTTTCTGTATGTTAGAGAATTCCTTGCCTTTTCTACCAAGAAGACTCTAATTACTGTGGATGTAGTGTATCTTGATTTCAGTAAAGCTTTTGACAAAGTCCCCCATGATATTCTTGCAGAGAAACTTGTAAAATGTGGGCTTGTTAGGTAACTGTTGGGTGGATTTATAGCTGGTTGACTTCAAAATGGAGATTTGCACATGGATACCTTAATCACTTGTTCTAAGGTTAAACACACACGTGAATTCTAGCAGAGAACATCAACAGTTAATTATCAACTCAGCTAGAGGCCCAGGGAGCTCTCATCTAACTCAGTGTACTCCAATCGAATTTTTCTGTATCAAAACCCTTCAGTAATATACATACAGGCACCTTCCATTTTCAATGTGCCATTGAGCAATTATACTTAGCACATTACCCAAGTCCTTTCAGGTGATGGGGCCACCTGATCATGATATCCCTGTATGGGCAGGCTCATGTTGGAGAAGCCCATTTTGAACAATTATTGTTCCTGACCCTGAGCCATGCTGGCTGAGGATGATGGGATTTGGAGACAAACAAATGAAGGCCCACAGGTTCTCAATACCTGGCATAAAGTCACCACACTGCTGTGAGGATAAAGATAAGGGAGGGGGGGAAATCCTGCACACCATCCCTGTGCACAATCCTTCACATTTATTACCTGTTTTCTGTCTGAGAAACAAAGTTCTATGGCAGGCTCCTTTTCAATTAAAATGTTTCTTGTGCACTCTAAATATAAGATAAGCTTGCCATTTGATATAGTATTGATATAGTTGGGGCTTGGCATCTCTCTTATACTTTCTGCTTTCAGCTGTTTTTCATTTGCAGTGTGTAATTATCAGAATGAATACTCTCCATGTTGCAGTTTGCATTAGCTTTTGTGCATGTGGTTTCAGACACAATAGGGGAGAGAGAGGTCAGTGTTCATGGGGAATACAGCGCCGATGTCATCCCCCTGCTGAGCATTTCATTTTGACATTTGACAGCCTCGCACTGCAGAGAGAGCTAAGCGTTGAACTGCCGCTGGTCCTTGGTACCTACAGATTAGCATTCCTGCAGATTGGTGCTTAGAGTGCATATTTTCTCTCTAAACAGAAACTTGGAGATCATCCAGCACCAGCGGAAGCTACCCATTGGAACAGGAAGGTTTGGGACAATAAAGAGAGGGAAAAAGTTATGCTAAATGATTCGTGATTGTTTGCAGACCATAAATCTACGTAGCGAGCACAAAACGGGCGTACGCATTTGAACAGCTGCAGACTGTTGATATTTTCTCCACCCACAGAAAAGTGGGTTTCAGTGCTAAATGTTTAACTGAACGGTTTTGAGGTTCAAAACTTTCTTAGAAGCCCCCACCCACCCCAGAATGTGTGGGTACTAAGTTGTGACATTCCCTCCCCACAGAGGTAGGTCTGGCACCTTTGCTATACAGCTTTCAGTGAAGGCTGAAGAGGCGCCACTCTCCCTGCCCCCATAATTTGTAATGGGTTTCTTAAATTGTCAGAAAAGAAATTACAGAAGGAAAAATAAGGAAGAAGAGAGAGACAATACTAGAAAAAGACGAAGAAAAGCATCAGTGCAGAACGTGAGTA